>NC_139616.1:35724309-36118388 GCF_964270895.1 Podarcis filfolensis | reverse complement strand
TCTCTGTAAAAGGGAGCTCCTTTTCTAGCCGAACCCCCCCACCCCACCCCTAAAGGGAAGGTGGAAGAGGGAAGGAGAATTGGGGAGAAAAGTGCCGCGCTGAGCAGCCAGAGGGGACACGCAAGGCAGGAAAAGAGAGAGAAAGGGGGAGATTATAAACTATTCTTGCAAGGAGGTGAGGATGGGGAAAGGAATTTGGAAATTAAAACAGGGAGTCTCGGGGGAAAGTGAATTCAAGGGCTGGGAAGGGGGGGGGGTAAAGGGCTTGTCAGGCACTGCTGCACTTCCAGCTTTTTGGAAAGTCGGAGAAGAGGTGAAGACAGGGCTTGGTTTTATTTCTCCTTTATTTTTTTGGCTTCACAGGCTGTTGGGTTCTTGGAAGTTCTAGGAAATTGAAAAAGGCGGGGCCGGCCAGGGGAAGCCTTCGCCCTCTAGCTAACACCAAGATGGATAGGTAAGGAGAGGAAATGCCAGTTCTGGGAAGGTGCGGGTGTGTGTGTGTGTGGATTTCTGCAAGCAGAAAAGGAAGGAGGTTTGCGAGCGCTTTGAAGGGACGCTGCAGCGTCACACCTGAGCCACTGACATCTCAGGTGGTGCAGCACTTTCAACCTCTTCATCAATTGAGTTACTTCCCGGAATTTCAAAGTGGTCCAGACCATTTACAGCAGGGGCATGGAACCCATCACCCTCCAGACGTTTCTAGCCCATCGCCCCAGATTCCTGCATTGCAGAGAGGGTTGGGCTAGATGACCCTTGGGTTCCCTTCCAGCTCTACAATTCTGATTCCCTGACCCCTGGGACTGGTGGAAGCCCAACGACACCTAGAAGGGCACAGATCCCTAGCCCTGCTTTGCAGTAACCCTACTCATGCCTCCCCCACCTCCTAGCAACCTCTGTGCAATTTGGTCACCCCATACCCCCACTTTACAGAAGGGCACACTGAGGCTGCAAAGGATGGAAGTTGCCCAAAGGGCCACCCAGGTTGTCCAGAGGTTTGAAGGCCAGGTGTCTCTCCCCCCCCCCGCCCCCCGATTTAAATCCCAGCCTTTGTTTGATAAAACCCGCCCGAGATTTATTGCTCAGCCCGGGATTCTCAACCCTGCTGTTAAACGGTGCATCCCGCCGGCCTTGCAGCCGGCAATGTCCACATGTGGCAGACAAATTACTCCAGGATGCTCATTGTAACTCCACCATCCTGAGGAATGCGGTGAGGTTCCAACGTCAGACCCAAGCGATGGTCAACTGCTGTATGCGCAAACATGCAGGAGTTACTCACAGAACAGATGGCAGCTGTGACCAACTTGTAACTGCATTGGCGGGAGAGCCAAAGACAAGGGAGGGCAGACACATTTTTTAAAATGGAAGAAGCAAAAAGAAAAAAAACACTAGTGCACACGTCCCATATTACAATTAGGTAGCAAATTATCACTTCTTCATATGTGTATTTGTGAAAGGTGTCTTACAGGGCGGCTTCCTGGATTTCTGGTTATCAAACACCATAATGCAGCCCTAGCAGGTATTTTAAAGTAAGCTGCCTTGGGTTACTCCGTTAGATAAGCGACTAATAAAGTGTAACAATAATATTTTAAGCAACAGATTTCAGTACAGGTCACAACCAATTTATGTGTGTCCAATTGACATGTTACTGCGCACACGCACATCACACCAAGCCCAGAAGTAGCTTTGAAAACGGCAAAAATGGCCCCCAAAAAACCCAGAAAGGGAGTGCGGGAGGTGCAAAAAACAGGGTACCCGCAAGCCAACCATTGAGACCTGTGGAGGGTTTGAGTTTGAGGAAGGAGGTTTAGAGGTAGTGATTGTGGTGGAACTGGGTGTCTGGTAAGTGCTGCTGGTTTTTTTTTAAGTGTTTCTCAAGGGTTTCCAGAGGTTTAGAGGGTGTTTGTTGGCTTTTCCAATGCTGTTTCAAATACACGCGATTTCACTGACCTGCACGGTGCCTTGGAACTTAACCCCGCGCAAATGGAGAGTTGCCTGAAGTGCATCAATGTGCAGAAAAAGAAAAGGCTCTGCATCCCTCCACATGTGTGCACAATGCCTCTCTGTCACCACAGCCTAGCCACACAGAGCCCTTTGAAACACAGGGTTAGTGGATAGGCCGTCCAAGGTCAGAGGCGGCAGAACTTCTAGGTCGGTTTAAGTTGCAATTCCAGAAATCTGTGTGATGCGCAACCAGGCAGGCGTGGAAGTCTCCCCACAGGCTGTGTACATGGGAAGCTGCCTTTGAGTCAAGGCGTGAGTCTATGGCGTGTCTTGCTCAGTATTGTCTACACTGATTGACAGAAGCTCTACAAGGGTGCGGGAAGTGATCTTTCTCAGCACGACTTGGAGAAGATGGTGGGGACATTTTGCACACATAGCGGGCACTCAAACAAAGAGCCATTTAAGGGTAGGGGAACTTCTCGCTCGGGTGCAAGATGTGGCCCTCCAGGACTTTCTACCTGGCCCATGGGACATTCCCCACACCACATCACTCACTGGCCCTGCTCCATTCCCTCCCTGAGTGCCTCTGCCCAGCATGTCCTCTTATTTTGCCACTTTGGGTTTAGAAACCTCTATGTTGAGCCTGGCTTATTGCACCGAGGCAAGAGTCCCACCTGTGGCTCCACCCAATTTTGGCCTGCAGCCACACCCGCCACCAGGATGTGGCCCCCCAGAAAGTTGCCCATGAGGAAATGCAGCCTCAGGCTGAAATATCTTCCCCACCTCCTCATAGAGCCACCTATGGACACATGGCATTGTGTTCTAGAAAAGCACTATTTCACATTCTACCTCAGCTTTTCTCTTTGGGAGCACTGCTCCCTTTAAAACAGTCATCATGGCAAAACTTAACCTTTTGCCATGATGTGCTACCCTTCCGTTTGCTATGATCTAAACCACAAGGAAAGCCGCACCACCTATAGTCTCCTAGCAAGCAATATATGCTCATGATCAAGATAAAACTATGAGACGATCTGTCGACAACAATTTCGTAGGACTCGAAAAGTCACATTATCGCAGATTTGGTGCCATGTGGTGAACAAAAATCCCTGTAGATGCATGGAGGAGAATTCAACATGCCATACCCCCAGCTGCCCATCGAATAGCAGATTCCTATTTAAATTGCACTGAGCATTCCGCATGTGGTCAGCCTTTGAGCACAGACCTGGATCTGACAGATATTTTAGCTTACTTTCATTTTGCTGCACGCTCAGGATCTAGAATCAACAGCCAGATGCTTCCTCCTTCAGACCATACAGAACTACAGGATGTTGCAAATGCTGCTACAACAGTCAAAAGTTCTGAAAGAGTCACACGAATTTGATCGGTGACAAGTAAGTTAGCAAGGAATGGTGCCACCACATTCAGGTGCAGTATATCCTCTCTGATGACCAGATACTGAAGGTAGAAAAAACATAAAGGAATAATGATCTCCATGACTGGCATCAGGACCTGGCATCATCAGGAAGCTGCTGGGGCCTCATTGACACTGAAGCCTTCCTTCTAGCCCCCTTGCCAGCTGGCAAGCAACGACAAATGGCCATTTTAAATTTTAGACATTGTGGGAATTTTAAATGGTGGCGCCTACTGGGGCATTCCAGAGCATTTATGGGAGAGTTAAAATCAGGGGCCAGCAACCTTTTTCAGCCTTGGGCTGGTCCACCGTCCCTCAGACCATGTGGTGGGCCGGACTATATTTTTGGGGGGGAAATGAATGAATTCCTATGCCCCACAAATAACCCAGAGATGCATTTTAAATAAAAGCACACATTCTGCTCTTGTAAAAACACCAGGAGGGCCCCACAAATAACCCAGAGATGCATTTTAAATAAAAGGACACATTCTATGCATGTAAAAACACGCTGATTCCTGGACTGTCCACAGGCTGGATTGAGAAGGCGATTGGGCCGCATCTGGCCCCCGGGCCTTAGGTTGCCTACCCCTGGTTAAAATGGTAGCGCATTGTTGCGTTACCAAAGCGGAAGGCACAGATATACAAAGGAGTCCATGGAGGGCACTCTGCCAAGATTGGAACCAGCCCTGACTGTCCTAGATGGAACTAGATGGAACTGCATGTACTAGATGGTACTTTGGTCTGGCTCAGTCTAGCAATTCTTAAGACACCAGCTAGCGAGGGGGGGGGGAAGGGGGAATGGCATTTGAAACCATCTATTAAGAACCCCACATAGCAACTGCACCAGTTCTGAAAAAGCTGTGGTTTTCCAGAAATCTGTTGGACTCTCATCAGCCTCAGCATGGTCAGTGATCTGAGTTGATGGAAGTCAGTGTCCCGCAATGTTTGGAGGGCCACAGGTTCCCTATCTCCATGTTAAAGTAATTTACATTGTTGAGGTTTGCTCCAAGGTAAGTAGATACAGGACTGCAGTCTTAAGCTGCAACTCTATATACACTTACTTGGGAGTTACTTCTGAGTAAGCATGAAATACGAAAACCACGTGTATGAAGGACAGATGAACGCTTCATCAGACAAGCCAGTCTGAGAAATGTAAGAGTCTCTTCTCAAATTGGTGGCCACATCTGTGTTGCCAGAACTTATAACCATGGGGTGGAGGGGCAGCTGTCATTTCCACGCCTTACTTCGTCTCTGACAAAACTATAAGTCTTTTCACAATATTTTGTCCCCAAATATACTTGCAACTACCAGGACTACAAACTTGCATTTAAAAGAAGAAGAAGCTAGTCTTCTCAGGGTTGTAGTTAGAATCCAGGGACTCTATTGTGCCTTCTAATAATTTATGAAATAAGAAAGAAAGAAAGAAAGAAAGAAAGAAAGAAAGAAAGAAAGAAAGAGATACCAGTCCAGGAAAAAAGAGAATAGGAACTCTTAATCTACAACTGAAATTATTATAAATTTATTAGTTGTTCATTAACAATACAATCCAAATAAGGATGGGGGCGGGGGGAGAGAAATTCCATTCAGTTTGTATTTAAAGACAAATCTACCTAATTCACAGTTTACAAAACAACATGGGAACCAAAATACAGCCAACCTTTGAAATTCTCACTTTTCAGAATATTGCACTGCAGCTTTCCAGTCATGTAATATGTATTTAAAAGGTGCAAAGGTGGCAGAAAAATTTAAAAATTAGTGAAAATGACATTGGAGGAGTTGCTTTGCAAAAATGTGTGCATTAGGCAATACTACATAACCAAATGTGTATTTTAGGAGAGTTTTGCACTAAATTGCTTATTTATTTTCAGGAGGGCTTCTTTTTTAAAACAAAACAAAACACTAATGGATGTGGATATGCAGAGAACAAACCTAAAGACTGAAAAATGAGTAACTGTAAGAAACCAAAATTGATATGAGTCACCTATCCCTATGCTTCACACAGTGCAAAACTGAATGATGGGATTCAATACCGCAAGGTGTAGTGATGGCTGCCAACTTGGATGGCTTTAAAAAGAAGGTTAGACCTCCTCCATCCTAAGCAGCATGCCTTTGAACACTACTAGCTAGGGAACAGCAGCAGGAGAGAGCTATTGCTCTCATATCACATTGTGGGAGCTGGTGTGGTGTAGTGGTTAGAGTGTTGGACTAGGACCTGGGAGACCAGGGTTCAAATCTCCACTCAGCCATGCAACTCATTGGGTGACCTTGGACCAGTCACCATCCCTCAGCCTGAGCTACCTTATAGGGCTGCTAGGGGATTCAGTGAAAGGGGAACCATGTACGCCACTATGAGCTTGTTGGAGAAAAAGGTGGGCTTATAAATGCAATGAATTAAATAAATAAAGTTCCTGTCTGTGAGCCCAGCAGAGGCTTCTGGCTGGCCACTGTGAGAACAGAAAGCTGGCGTAGATGTGTCTTTTGATTTAATCTACCTATTCCTGATCTAGAAGCACTGCCTGAAAACATTTTAACCAGATCTGTCCTTCAGAGCAAAAAAAGGACACCCTGAAAATTGAAGATTTCTAACATTGTTATCTTCAGAAATAATATTCATAATGCAAGTGGTTCCCTCCAGTGGATCGCAGTCCATGTTTTCCCCCTTCTCTCCCTCTCCCTTATTCTCTTCCTCCCTGTCATCCCCACCCCCCCTATGGTGGTCACCTTCAAAACGAGCCATTGGTGCAGGTGGAAGTGATTTAATCAGCTGTTTATGCAAGTGAAAGGGGGGGATACAATGCAAACTGCACTTTCTGAACATTCACTGAGGCTGAAATGTTAGCTACGCACTAGGAAGGGGCTCCTGTTGACCTGACTGCTGCTGCCACCAGCTCCAGATTCAACACACACACACACACACACACACACACTTTCCAAATCCTGCGTGAGATTCTACTACAAAACCCCTGCAATCAGTATCACATGAAACAGGAGCTGGAAAGCACGAGAGGTAATTTATATAAGGCACTAGAGGACTGCTGGTACCACCAGCTCCATGGATTAAGGGCGCACACATAATCTGCTCCAGTTCTACCGAGGCCTCTGAGGCCAGAATAGAATCCTCCCCACCAAGTGCTACTGTGTTCAGAGACAGAGTTGTCTAAATTTCCTCCAAAATCAGCCATTGAAAGAAGAAACGAACCTGGCTGAGGTTCCCCACCTGTTAACTTTCTGTCAGCTCAAGGAACCAGGAAGTTGGGAACAGGCTGGACATCCAATTGGGAAGTGCCTACGGAAGAAACAGGAGGAAAGCATCAGTCGGGGAGGAAAAAGAGGCTAGGATATTGTTTGGGGCTGTGGCTCAGTGACACCTGCCTTGCAAGCGTAAGGTCTTGGGTTCAATCCCTAGCATCTCCAGGTAAGGCTGGGAGAAAGCCCTGCCTGAAACCCTGGAGAGCTGCTGCCAGTCAGTGTACACAATACTGAGCTAAGTAGACCAATGGTCTGCCTCGGTACAAGGAAGCTTCCTATTTTTCCTATTCGATTTCTGCCCTACTCTTCCTCCCAAATAATCCCAGGGCAGCCCCCTGCCCCCCCCTTGGCTACACCAATGCGCACACACAAAGAGAGATATAATCTTAAAGAAAGAGATTGAGATTCCCCACATCTTCTCAGTTCCCTGTACACTTATTTCAAGAGTCTGGAATTAATGGTTCAGCATTCACATATCTCCTTCACAGAATCATAGAATTGTAGAGCTGGAAGGGAACCCCAAGGGTTATCTAGTCCAGCTCCCTGCAAAGCAGGAATCTTTTGCCGAACATGGGGCTCGAACCTATGACCCAGAGATTAAGAGTTTCATGCTGTACTGGCTAAGCTATGCACAGGTTCTTTCCAGAGGAACTTAGCAGCAAAAGCTCATTGAATTGAGTTGCAAGGGACATTGGTGCAAGATCCGGCAGCTACAGCATCCTTAAGAGTCCACCACTTCCAGAGGCAGCCAGTTCCATAGCTGAACAGCTGATACTGTTGGAAAGTTTAACCAAAACTTGCCTCCCTGCAATTTAAAAACCCTCTGAAGGGTTGGTTCATTTGGGCAAATGGAGCACTGGCCCCACCAACCTCAGTCTGCCCTTTGTCAGCCATACCTGCCTGCTTTCTTAAATACATCCAGTCCAGGGGGTGGTACAAGCCATCAGCTTCTTCCTCCTTAGTCTCAGTGTTGCCCTTGTAGAATTCAGCAGGGAGGAGAATGGGTGGGAGGGCACTAGAATTAGCTGGCTCTGCCTGTCATTGGCTCTGGCGCCACCTACAGTTGGCCTCCCAGCCTTCTGCCCTACCAGTGCCAAGGAGCGCCAGCCGCAACTGAAACAAGCCTGTGCCATCTTAGAGGCTGACTACAAGAGGTATGCAAGTCAGCAACTCACAGGCTATGTGTCACTCATACACTTCCAAAAGTATCCTTGTCCCAGGACCAGCCATATGCTGATATGCTGCTTTCAACCTGCAGACCACTGCCATGTGCACACACATAGACATCCTTTTTACAGAGATGTCCCACTGCTGGATTCAAAAGGAAGAAGGAAGGAACCGATTTTCAACTCTCTCAGCTGATGAGACATTTATAAGAATAACGCTATGTATGTATGTATGTATGTAGGCTCCAGCTGGTAAGAGGGGACTGCAATGGCAAAAGCAAAGGACAGAAGCACCTTGGGTGGCAGAGCGTAGGAATGATGGGAGGGCAGGTATCCAAGACTAAACTGAATCCTCTCAGGCAAAGGGGGAACCCAGCAGCAGATTTTGTGATACAGAAGCACAGAAGCGTATGATATGGTATTGCAGTGACATGAATAGGGCCGAACCTACCATTAGGCAAAGTGAGGCAACTACCCCAGGCAACATATGTCCCCTCTGTGCTCTATACCTATTCCCCTCTTTTGACCTGATTTCTTTTGCTGTTTCCGGTGTAGTGGACGAAGCTGATCCATTCAGCAGGTGTCCAAGCAACTGCCAGACCAGTTGGCTTCTATATATGGAAGAGAGTGGGCAGGAGGTGAGGGAGTTGGCATCCTTCTCCTTTGTCTCAGGCGGCAACATTTCTTGGACTTGAGACACAACTGCACTAAGGCAGCTCTGTGGCTGTTCAGTGTCCCCTCACTCCAAGTCCCTCAGGAAATATCAACCATGCCAACACTAAATATAAGCTGCAAGGAAGAGAGTGTGGCAGTTTCCAGACTGTCACTATCTTGCAGGTATGAATCTGTGATATACTACCAGAAAATTTGGGTTGACTTAGGTGCTCTTGTGCTACAAACTTACTTAAAAAAACAAACCTGATTTTTTTTGCCATAAGAAAAGTGATGGGGAAATGCACTGGAATTTGTGGCAACCCTAGGTGAGGTTATAACAACCTCTGTGCAAACAAATCAGAACGAATGTTCAGCAAACAGTGGCTCTTTACAACCTCCCTGCAATTTTTGCACAAACAAGCCAGGACGAATGCTCAACAAACAGGTTGCCTGAAAGACCTGAGAGAGAGGAATAATGTAGTTGAGTTCACTCAGATTACTTGCTATGTGCAAGTTTCATTTCAAGAGGCTACTATGTTGCAGTGCACATGTGTAAATGGGCAACAGTCTGTGCAAAGGCAGGGCTGAATGTTTGTGGTGTATCTCCACCTAATGATAGTCTGTCACAACCCAATACAGGATGCTAAGCAATCTGGATTTGCAACCTGGTACTATCTGCTTTGGGAGCAGTCAGATGATGAGTTTTCCTTATACTCAGCGTCCAACTGATTGCGCTAGTAGAAGCTGCTGTAATAAGAAAAATTAATCCCCTTTACCTTTCTCAGTCACAACCAACCACCTTGAATGCACTAGAAAGGATTTCTGTGAGCTTAGCTCACCCCCTGCTGGTTGCACAAAGATCCTCTGGCAGTTTTTCAGAGCACACATTATATGTATTAAATTGATATTTTATATGAGCCTGCAATATGCGCACATGGCAAATGTGTGTTTCCATCTGCATGCGTGCATTTGTGTGCATACATCTCAGGAAAGTGAGACTGGCTACCATCAGCAAAACCAACCTTTCCCAGGCAGTGCTCCACAAAACATGCCAACATTCTTCCATAGCCTCCTTCCTACCATCTACAGGTGAGCCACTGTGCATCATTAAAACACTATAAAAAAGCCATCTTGCTTAAAACTGCATTGATATTTGTGTTTGTGTGTGTGTGTGTGTAGCATTTTACACACACACACACACACACACAGAGAGAGAGAGAGAGAGAGAGAGAGAGAGAGAGAGAGTTCTAAAGCACACAGAATTAATATTTATTCAATCAAAGTTCGGCATTGGTTTTTTATGCAGTCTTAACCATGCATAACCCCTTCATGGATCACTGCCTTGCCGTGGCGAAGGGGCTTGAAGAATTCAAAGAAGCTATGAACTATGCCAAGCAGGGCACCCAAGATGAACAGGTCATAGTGGAGAGTTTTGACCAAACGTGATCCACCTGGAGGAGGAACCGGCAAGCCACTCCAGTATCCCTGCCAAGAAAACTCCATGGACAAAGACAACAGGCATATAAAAGTTATGACGCTGGAAGATGAGCCCCTCAGGTCGGAAGGCGTCCAACATGCTACTGGGGAAGAGCGGAGGACAAGTACAAGTAGATCCAGAGCTGATGAAGCGGCTGGGCTAAAGCCGAAAGGACGTTCAGTTGCGGATATGCCTGGAAGCGAAAGGAAAGTCCAATGCTGTAAAGAAAAATATTGCATAGGAACCTGGAATGTAAGAACCATGAACCTGGGTAAGTTGGAGGTGGTCAAAAATGAGATGGCAAGAATAAATATTGACATCCTGGGCATCAGTGAACTAAAATGGACGGGAATGGGTGAATTCAGTTCGGATGACCATCATATCTACTACTGTGGGCAAGAAACCCGCAAAAGAAATGGAGTGGCCCTCATAGTCAACAAAAGAGTGGCGAAAACAGTACTGGGATGCAATCTCAAAAATGATAGAATGATCTCGATACGAATCCAAGGCAGACCTTTTAACATAACAGTAATCCAAGTTTATGCACCAACTACTGGTGCTGAAGAAACTGAAATTGACCAATTCTATGAGGACTTACAACACCTTATAGAAGTGACACCAAAGAAGGATGTTCTTCTCATTATAGGGGATTGGAATGCTAAAGTAGGGAATCAAGAGATAAAAGGAACAACTGGCAAGTTTGGCCTTGGAGAGCAAAATGAAGCAGGGCAAAGGCTAATAGAGTTCTGTCAAGAGAACAAGCTGGTCATCACAAACACGCTTTTCCAACAACACAAGAGACGACTCTACACGTGGACATCCCCAGATGGGCAGCATCAAAATCAGATAGATTATATTCTCTGCAGCCAAAGATGGAGAAGCTCAATACAGTCAGCAAAAACAAGACCTGGAGCTGACTGTGGCTCAGATCATCAGCTTCTTATAGCAAAATTCAAGCTTAAACTGAAGAAAGTAGGAAAAACCACTGGACCGGTAAGATACAATCTAAATCAAATCCCTTATGAATACACAGTGGAAGTGAGTAACAGGTTTAAGGATTTAGATTTGCTGGACAGAGTGCCTGAAGAACTATGGATGGAGGCTCACAACATTATACAGGAGGCAGCAACGAAAACCATCCCAATGAAAAGGAAATGCAAGAAAGCAAAGTGGCTGTCCAATGAGGCCTTACAAATAGCGGGGGAGAGAAGGCAAGCAAAATGCGAGGGAGATAGAGAAAGATACAGGAAATTGAATGCAGATTTCCTAAAAATAGCAAGGAGAGACAAGAAGGCCTACTTAAACGAGCAATGCAAAGAAATAGAGCAAAACAACAGAATGGGAAGAACCAGAGATCTGTTCAAGAAAATTGGAGATATGAAAGGAACATTTCGTTCAAAGATTGCCATAATAAAGGACAAAAGTGGTAAGGACCTAACAGAAGCAGAAGACATCAAGAAGAGGTGGCAAGAATACACAGAGGAATTATACCAGAAAGATATGGATGTATCGTACACCCCAGGTAGTGGGGTTGCTGAGCTTGAGCCAGACATCCTGGAGAGTGAAGTCAAATGGGCCTTAGAAAGCACTGCAAATAACAAGGCCAGTGGAAGTGATGGTATTCCAGCTGAACTATTTAAAATTTTAAAAGATGATGCTGTTAAGGTGCTACACTCAATATGCCAGCAAGTTTGGAAAACTCAGCAGTGGCCAGAGGATTGGAGAAGATCAGTCTACATCCCAATCCCAAAGAAGGGCAGTGCTAAAGAATGCTCCAACTACCGCACAATTGCACTCATTTCACACGCTAGCAAGGTTATGCTTAAAATTCTACAAGGAAGGCTCAAGCAGTATGTGGACCGAGAACTCCCAGAAGTGCAAGCTGGATTTAGAAGAGGCAGAGGAACCAGAGACCAAATTGCAAACATGCGCTGGATTATGGAGAAAGCTAGAGAGTTCCAGAAAGACATTTACTTCTGCTTCATTGACTATGCAAAAGCCTTTGACTGTGTCGACCACAGCAAACTATGGCAAGTTCTTAAAGAAATGGGAGTGCCTGATCACCTCATCTGTCTCCTGAGAAATCTCTATGTGGGACAAGAAGCTACAGTTAGAACTGGATATGGAACAACTGATTGGTTCAAAATTGGGAAAGGAGTACGACAAGGCTGTATATTGTCTCCCTGGTTATTTAACTTATATGCAGAATTCATCATGCGAAAGGCTGGGCTGGATGAATCCCTAGCCGGAATTAAGATTGCTGGAAGAAATATCAACAACCTCAGATATGCAGATGACACAACTTTGATGGCAGAAAGTGAGGAGGAATTAAAGAACCTTTTATTGAGGGTGAAAGAGGAGAGCGCAAAATATGGTCTGAAGCTCAACATCAAAAAAACGAAGATCATGGCCACTGGTCCCATCACCTCCTGGCAAATAGAAGGGGAAGAAATGGAGGCAGTGAGAGATTTTACTTTCTTGGGCTCCATGATCACTGCAGATGGTGACAGCAGCCACGAAATTAAGAGACGCCTGCTTCTTGGGAGGAAAGCAATGACCAACCTAGACAGCATCTTAAAAAGTAGAGACATCACCTTGCCAACAAAGGTCCGTATAGTTAAAGCTATGGTTTTCCCAGTAGTGATTTATGGAAGTGAGAGCTGGACCATAAAGAAGGCTGATCGCCGAAGAATTGATGCTTTTGAATTATGGTGCTGGAGGAGACTCTTGAGAGTCCCATGGACTGCAAGAAGATCAAACCTCTCCATTCTGAAGGAAATCAGCCCTGAGTGCTCACTGGAAGGACAGATCGTGAAGCTGAGGCTCCAATACTTTGGCCACCTCATGAGAAGAGAAGACTCCCTGGAAAAGACCCTGATGTTGGGAAAGATGGAGGGCACAAGGAGAAGGGGACGACAGAGGACGAGATGGTTGGATAGTGTCTTCGAAGCTACAAACATGAGTCTGAACAAACTGCGGGAGGCAGTGGAAGACAGAAGTGCCTGGCGTGCTCTGGTCCATGGGGTCACGAAGAGTCGGACACGACTAAACGACTAAACAACAACAACAACCATGCATAAAAGTGCATGCCTGCATCTTTTACTCTGCACCAAGGGAATACTGATGCAATCATGCGTATGATCACATCAAGATTGCTCTTTTGCCCTGCACAAATGCTAATGCATGGGAAGGAACTAAAAGCCATGGCAAGGAGTTTGTGCAAATGATTCTACACAGAATTTGAAGGATTTATTACATTCTGGTTCCACTCCAAAACAACCAGATTTCAACTGCCTTTGCGATGGAAATACCACCAGGGATCACTTATTAAAAAGGTGGTTTGACAAATTATGGGAATTGCTTATAATGGACAAAATATCCATGCAGATTAGAGCTGCTTCGCATCCTCATTTCATTTCACAGATGATTTATTGTGAAATAAATCCTGCCTCTAGGTCCCCATCTGGAATGCTCTCCCTTGGGAAACATGCCTGGCACCATTGCTGTCAGATTCTAGGCACTAAGCGAAGGCATTTTATTTACCCAGGCTTTTTGTGGTCAAGTTAGCCTCTACAGTGGTGCTTGTCTTTTAGTGGAGAGGGTTCAGTGATGCCATGGGGGGGGTGAAATGTGAGGGGACACAGGAAGGGCAGTATATATTAATGACAGAGTACAGCAATGAGGGGGGGAAGTGGGGGGCACTTGCACACACACCCCATCTGGCACTGCCCATGGGTAGGTTAGCATTTGTCCTTCTTGCTGTATTGATGGATGAGGAATTTCGTATTGTAGGTCACTTTAAATTTAGCGTTTAATTGGTTTTATCAGTCTGTTTGTTATTTTGTTGCCAAGTTGCTTTGAAACATTCCTTTTTTTTTTACAAAGCAACTAACAAGGAAGGGTGTGTTGGTATACATAGAAGCTAGTTTACTGTACGATGTTAAAATTTAGATTTATTGCTCTACTCACTTTTGCTTCCCCACTCTTTGCACTGGCTTGTGCCTCTGTAAGGGTACCCAGATATAAATGCATCCTTTGGGCTGAAAAATGTTTCCCACCTCATCATGCAGAGCTCCCCAAAGATCATTCAGCCACAACGAGAATGCTATAGCAACAAAGGCTATGCACACACATTTTATTCTAGAATCAATGGAGAGTACTTGTCTTTTTTCCTGTGTAGTCGATGCACAATCTAGATCGACTGCAAAAAAAAAAAATTAAGTTTATTTGGGTTTTCAGATTTATAAACAATCATAAAGAAAATAAATAAGACAATATCCATAAATCCCCTTTGACTTCCCTCCTCCCGTTTTGCGGGCCTTATGTTAATTTTTTCTCCTGCATCTTCTCTGTTAATCCAATTCTATTAAATCTTCCATAAAACCATAGTCCAACTTTTAACTACAAGCATCATTCCAATCCTGCTAATAGTTTTAACTGCTGCAATTTGTTTTTTGCCACTAAGAAGCACTTCATTTCATTTCACTTCTTATGTTTCTCCGCCACTTTTCACTCACACAAGTCACAAAGCTTCCAAAAACGAATAACAATAATACAAAAGAACATCACAATCACAACATAAACCATATAAAATAATTAACAAATCATCAGTAAATCATTTACAAATCATAAGCAAAACAACCACTAATAAAGCACTATTAACAAAGCAACTAAAAAAATAGGCTAAACAGCACAACCTCAATAAAAGTCGTATTATGAAATCCACAAAGCATTACATCACTCATAATCCAGAAAGCAACATTAACAACACTAACAAACTAACTTCTTGAGAAACTGGCTCCATTCAAAAAATAAGAGCTCGTTGCGGGCTGATTCTGTATTATCTGGCAGTGTGTCCATTGAAAATAGATGAACAGAGACACAAAGCAGTTCCCAGGAATTGGGGGCAGAGGGTGGGGGAGCTAGCCACACCTGCCTAAGGATGTGGGTGGGCGTATACCAATATTGCAGTCACCACTTCCTTCTTGATTCATCTGTGGGATGTTCAGCGGGGAGCGAAAGGTATGGATAATCTAATCAAGGGGAGCATTTTCAAACGCATTATTAACTAACCACATCCTCCCTTGTGGGATGGCAGGATCTAGAAACAATTACAGTGGAAGCAGAACATTGCGTATAAGCATGTTTGGTTCCAGGCTCGAACCCTACATTATTGATCCAGAAATGAACTAGTGTGGGCACAGCCCAAAGTTTCCTATATCACTTCTCGGTAAGTGTTGTATGAGCCTTCGTGAGCAATTCTTGCTTATTTCCCCAGATGCAACAAGTAGCATTGTTTGGAAATGTCCTTGGCTGCTATAGTTTGCCAGGGAAAAGGCTGGCCTATAAATCAGAAGCTGGAATCCTATTTACACTGATTACTAGTTCGAAAGCATGCCAAAGTGCAAGTAGATAAATAGGTACCACTCTGGCGGGAAGGTAAACAGCGTTTCCGTGCTCTGCTCTGGTTCGCCAGAAGCGGCTTAGTCATGCTGGCCACATGACCCGGAAGCTGTACGCCGGCTCCCTCGGCCAATAAAGCGAGATGAGCGCCGCAACCCCAGAGTCAGTCACGACTGGATCTAATGGTCAGGGGTCCCTTTACCTTTACTTTACTATTGTAAGCACAATAAAATGCCAATGAATTTGCACATGAGTAAACATGAAAAGAGTTGAGCTGCGAAGAAATGGTGGACAAAGCACTAGCAACGGTTCAGACTTGCCGCTGCACAGCAGTGAGACTGATCTGAGCAGGGGTGGTTAGCACAGCCCTCATCATTCCTGGCCATTGCGCACTAGAGTTGGTGAGAGAACATCTGGAGGGCCAAAGGGTCCCCTATCCCTAGAGTAAATAAAGCACTGCATGGGTAGAAATAAGCATTTTGGCCACTAGATGTCTCTGCCGCTCTGCAGGCAGCAGGATTTGGGCTGAAATTTATCAGCCACTCTTTGAAGGCAAAAGAGATTTCTCATACAAATAGGGTTTTCAACAGTTCCCCCCTCCCCCTTATATCAGGCTGGATGCTAAACAAACAAACAAACAAACAAACAAACAAACAAACAAACAAACAAACCCAAATAGGGGTGTGAAGAGAGAGATGAGGAGGAGGATTTTTTTGTCTACTTTAGTACACGTTCAATTCCTCTTCCAAATTCTAAGCAACATTCATATATTGTAGAAATAGCAGAAAAGATGCCCCAATTGTGCTTTTTGGCACAAGAACTCATTTCTTGTAACAAGGGTATTTGTAAGCCACTGCCTAACTCTTGCTGCAAAAGAAGATCTTGCAAAAAGTTACGTAAACTTTAAGGACTCCATACCTGTTTTGCCACAGGAGACCAAGGGTGGAACAACACCAGGGTGTGGAAACAAATCTAGAATGCCACACAGTTTCAACACCAATGCCCATTGTCCCTGACCATTGGCTATGCTGGCAGCCTTAAGAGAGAAAGAGATGTGTCATTTCCAGGAAAGCTCAAAAGGGAAGCCTTATTAACTCTGTCCCCAAAAACAGTTGCTGGGAGTATCAGGAATTTCTTACAAGCAGACCCCTTTCTCACAAGTAGACCAACAACTCTTGGTTCCTCGACCCGTACTGAGCTGTAACTCTTCGGCTTGAATCTGAAGCTTTCGGAGGACTGAAGTCCCAGTAGTTCCACCTCCTCTTCCGATAGTTTCAGTTATCAACCTAAGGGGATCCTTAGCATTGGATTCAGGGAGCCCTGCCTGCTCCTCAAGGTCCCTGATTTGTAGGGGTGTCTGCTCCATCCTCTGATGACTCCACAGTCAGTGTCAGTCGAGGACAAGGCAGGGCAGTTTGTTTCAGGCAACTGAAGATGTCTTTCTTCAAGACACTGGCACAGGAGGCCAGGAACAGGTGAGAGTAATGGAGACTTGAGTTTCATTGATTCACACACTGGCACGGAGCATTTATTAGCTCCCACTGTGTGCTGTGCTGGACTCCCGCTGCAGGTACAAGCTGTGATGTCCTATGAATGCATTTTGCCTTTCTGCCAGCAAC
The DNA here is from genome assembly GCF_964270895.1 of Podarcis filfolensis. Taxonomy (NCBI): domain Eukaryota; kingdom Metazoa; phylum Chordata; class Lepidosauria; order Squamata; family Lacertidae; genus Podarcis; species Podarcis filfolensis. Next base: position 36,101,468 of record NC_139616.1, on the reverse strand, counting down.
TGAGACAAGCTGATGAATTCCAAACACCTAAAACACGGAGAAGGGCTCAGAAGCTTAGACGCAGAGGCAGGAGTTCAGAGGCAGGAGCGGCTCCCTCTACGTTACAGCAAATCCACCTCCCCTTGCTGTTGTGCCTTGAGTTTCTTTTAGCAGAAATAGGACAGTTAAAGATGCCGCTCAGCCTTGTTTATTTTAACATTGGTTTTATTTATTTTACGTGCCTTCCAAGGCAAAGCCCTCCCAAGGCAGCTCAGAACGCAGAAATGAAATGCATGAAATCCATAACAATAACAATCCCCCAAATGCTTCGTGCCCAGAATCTTAGTGATACTGGAACATAGGAAGAGGCTTTATTCTAAGTCACTAGTCCATCTAGCTCAATATCGTCTACATTGACATGCAGTGCCTCTCTCACGTTTCAGGCTGGGGACATTTCCACCCCATCCAAGGATTGAACCAGAGACCTTCTGAATACAAGGCAGATGCTGTGCTGCTGAGCTATGGCACTTCAGTTGTGCACAACAACCCTGTAAGGTAGACCCACTTTGAAATCCCAATATTGCAGGGGGGGGGCAGAAGTCAAGAGATACCATGCTTGTCTAAGGCTACCCATTGGGGCAACATTTGAGCCAGGGGCTCTCAGCACACACTCTTAGCTACTATTTTTGGATCAGATTCAATCACATGCCAGCAAACTCTGGCAAATACATATATTTATTTGGAGGGATGTCCATGTTGTAAGGGACGCGGGTGGCGCTGTGGGTTAAACCACAGAGCCTAGGACTTGCCGATCAGAAGGTCGGCGGTTCGAATCCCCACGATGGGGTGAGCTCCCATTGCTCGGTCCCTGCTCCTGCCAACCTAGCAGTTCAAAAGCACATCAAAGTGCAAGTAGATAAATAGGTACCGCTCCGGTGGGAAGGTAAACAGCGTTTCCGTGAGCTGCTCTGGTTCGCCAGAAGCGGCTTAGTCATGATGGCCACATGACCCGGAAGCTGTACACCGGCTCCCTCGGCCAATAAAGCGAGTTGAGCGCTGCAACCCCAGAGTCGGCCACAACTGGACCTAATGGTCAGGGGTCCCTTTACCTTTACCATGTTATAAATCCTCTATTGCTCCCTCTAACAGTCAACGCAGGTAGTGAGTGTTAAGAAAAATGGAACCCAAGTTGAGAAATCTTGGGGGAGCCTAAGGAGGCACCTTCGCCAACAGCAAAGCAGCCAATTGAGGACTGAGCATGCTTAATAGTCACAGAGGTCAAATCTACACCATACATTCAAAATGCATGGCTTCTCCCAAACAATCCCAGGAACTGCAGTTTAACACACACAGTTACGTTTCCCAGCACCCTTAACAAAGTACAGTTTCCAGCACTCCCCACATGCATGATATCTTGACCTTTTGCAACATCTCTTGGGCCAGCCTTGCTTCTGATGTTCACCCAAGTGCTTCAAGCCATTTCGCTGCAGCATCGGTTTGCTTTCATCCTCATATTTGCTCTTTCAGCAGCATAAAGAAGGAAGGACCGGGAGAAGCGTATGACCTCGTTCCATGATGTCCCCAAACAGATATGTACTGTTGGACTCTCTCTCCTCCATGACTGCTTGCCAAACACTATCCGGTCTCAGATTTCACATCTGCAAAGAGGTCATGGAGAAAGAGAGACAGAGAGGGGGAGAGAGCATCTTCAGATCATCTTGGCTCCTGATCAGTCCAACACAGACATATATATATGCATCAGGGTGCCCCAGGGATATGGTGCTTGGAGCTGAATGCCAGCTGCTTATACACTACCAAGGAGTTCATGGGGACTTGTTTTCAGAATGGTTGTGTCCTTTCACTAGGAGGAAATGTGGCCAACACCATCCCACTCCCTTTTGTGCCTACACCGCAGATCCAGCGGATGTGAACAATTTGTGGCATTTACTTACATTTCATCCCACATGCCACCAAGTCAGTGAATGGCAGATTAATGCCACAAAGGCATAAGCAGCAAGCAAGATAACTTCAATAAAGTACAATAAATTAATAATCAATCAAAGAAGAAGAAGAAAAGATAGCAGAATTGCAACTTAAGGGGGCAGGAATAAAATCAAGCTTTTTCTCATCCACCCCCACGATAGATGATGATAGATGATAGATAGATAGATATAGATATAGATATAGATATAGATATAGATATAGATGATATAGATATAGATATAGATATAGATATATAGGAAAGGGAAGAAACAGTGTTCCTGCTAATAATTCCTGCTAATAATAAGCTCCACTCCTGAGAGTCTGCATGACAATTTCACCTCTCCTTGGAGAAATTTTTGTAAAACGATTCCCCCCTACACACAATTTCTTTGCCCACAAATAGGATGGAATATAGGAACATAGAAAGCTACCTCATACCAAATTGGAGTGTTGGTCCATCTAGCACACCATCCTGTTGACACCGACTCATTGGAGGTCCATGAGTTCTAGTGCTATGGGACAGGGAGAGGAAATTTTCTCTATCTGCTTTCTCCATGCTATCCACTATCTTATACACTTCTATCTGACTTTGAAGAAAGCTGTTTCTTGCCTGCTTTCTGATTTCTCAGCCCATGCAGGGGAATCATTATTTTGCACCACATGTGCCTGGCTGCATCAACCTGTCAGGACCCCAAATTTCAGCAAAGCCAAGAACACTGAATCAGAAGCTCTGGTCCTACCAGATAAGGAGCCGGACCAAGTTCCTGGCTCTGAGCCTGATGCTGGTGATGTAGGGGGCCATTGGCCCAGCCCTAGCAGGCAGAGACCCACTGAACCAGATGCCACAGAACCCTTTGAACCAGAGCCAGAAGTCATTCTTTCCTTGGGCCCGAGGAACTAAACGATTCCCACAGTTCCTTGCCAGTGTAACAGCACATAGAGCGCACCAGACCACACACACAGGCGAAGTACCCATCTGCACATCAGAGGTTGGCTCTTAAGTGACTACTGGGGAATCTTTGGCTTTTCAGATGTTGCTAAACTCAAATTAGCATCATACCCAGCAAGAATGGTCAATGGCCAAGAATGATGGGAGTTGGAGTTAGCAACATCTGGAGGGCCAAAGGTTCCCCACTCTTGCTCTAGTTCTCCACAGGGAGAACTATTCTTCCTCTTGTCCCACTGCTTTCCCCCAAGGAAAACTACTCTTTAGCGCTTAACTAGAGCAAATGGCAATTTAGGTTTTCCCCAGATTGCCATTTGTTCTGATCTATCACTAAAGAGCAGGTTTTCCCTTGGAAAGGAGTGGGGCAAGGGGGAAACTGCTCAAACCCATGCCTACAAAGTGTGGGCCAACTGGGAAATTGCTTGGAGCCATGCTTTCTAGGCACAGCACAAGTGGAAGACAGTTTAGTAAAGGTGGACTGGAGGCAGAGGGGTTAAAAGAGCCACTTCCAGCCCTCATTGGAGCAAGTTGCTCAGCAGGAGCTCTCCATGGTGCTGCAGCCTTGCCCTACGGGCTCCTCTGCAAGACCAGAACAGGACACAATCCCCCATGTCACATGGCCCTCAATAACAAGACATATTACATGGATTTACAATGGTTCACTCAGGGTACCCTTTCTCTCTCCCCCTCCCATCACCACTATCACAAACTATTTGGCAAAAGACCTGTGTGTATGGTGGGCATGCATCCTGCAAGCCTATTGTGTGAAATGCAATTCCAAGAAAGAGAGATTTCCTTAAAATGTAAAGGTAACCATCCTGGCCCATCAGAAAAAAAAATCCAAAATCCTTCTTAGTGCAATGCTTTTACTAGGGCTAACAAAAATTCCACAAAATAGGCACAAAAGCTTCCAAGTTCCACAGAACTATTCATAAGGCTAGATCACCTGTTGCCAGTTCGCTGCCCTCCAGCTGCTTTAAACCATGACTCCTATCAACATTACCATGCTGCTCGGGGCTCATAGAAGTTGCAGTCCCAAACAACCTAGAGGGCACCAGGTTGCAAAAGGAAGAACTAGATTGCAAACAAAACTATAGGGGGAAGAGCTGGGTGATGGGGAAGCCATGGAGTCTGCACCTGATCACAGTCCTAAGGTGGAACGTGGGAGGAGGTAGCAGCCATTCAAAACGAAGGACAGCTGGGTGCTACATGCTAAACCAATGTCCCCATCTCAGTGCAGTTTGGGTTTTCCCCATTTCAGTGCAATTTAGCTTTCTGCCACGAGATGGCAGATTTCTCCCAGGGATGAGAAGCCCACTCCGCAGCTCTGCTCTGGAGGAGCAAGTTTTTTCCCTTCTTCTCCACTTTCTCTTCTCCCTGCCCCCACTTTCTGTTGAGAGATACATTCCCTGGGGATAATCTGTCAGGGGCTGCATACCAGCAGTGGGCAGCCGGAGTCAAAAGTGGGTGGTGCCAGGGCCAAACTGGGGCTGGGTTGTGGGTTGCCCCCTTTCTCTCTGGTACTCCTTTTTCTCACTGGTCTAAGCCAACACTCACATAAAAAGGGGGAATAGACCTAGACATCCCTGGCCCCCTCTGCGTCCTCAGTGGGTGAGGAGGGCAGCTCTTCAGCAGGTATAGCTGGAGATGGGGCGCGGAGGTGGCATTCTGCAAGGGGAAATACCTGAGCAAGGGCAGATGGATCACGAAGCAAAGCTGGTGTGGAGTGAACAGGCCTGAGGACACAGAATCACAGAATTGGTAGAGTTGTAAGGGGCCACAAGGCCCATCTGGTTCAACCCCCTGCAATGCGAGAATCTTTTGCCCAATGTGGGGCTCAAACCCACAACCCTGAGATGAAGAGTCTCATGCTCTACCGACTGAGCTATTATGATGATGGGCAGGCACAGGTACATAATGCAGGCTGTTTCAGAACTGTTGGCAGAAGCAAGGTCTATGATACATCCTCTGCCTGAGGGGCGGGCAAGTCTTTGCAGAAAGCAACTTTGGTGGTTTGTGGCCTAAGAACACAACCTTAAGAGAGCAGTATGCCAGGGACTGCTGAGGGAGAGAGAGAGAGAGAGAGAGAAAGAGAGAGAAAGAGAGAGAGAGAGAAAGAGAGAGAAAGAGAGAGAGAGAAAGAGAGAGAGAGAGAGAGCGCATTGAACTGGTTTGAAACTTCCTCTCACCAGGTAATGGGCAGAGAATTTATTCCTGCTGGCTGCTGCTTTGTCAACTTGTTCCCTGCAGAGAGTACACTGGTGAGGCAAACCCTACAGAGGCTGCTTCTGCCTCTCCTCCCCGACCCCACTGCCCAGCCACTCCATCTTTTGATGGCCCCAGATTTTTTGGGGTGGGCTGACCTGACCCAGGACAACCTGAGGCTGTCTCATCCCGATCCAGTCAAATCTCAGGTGTATGCACACAGTCAATAGGGTGCCCTTCAGTTTTGCCCCAACTTAAAAAGGACGCCTTCTTCCAGTACTGCACTGAAGTAGTTCTAGGTAGACTCTTGGGCTTAATGGTCTTACATTTCTCACCTAAAATTATATACTACTTAATGCCAAAATGGACTTCTAAGCAGTTAACAAGGATAAAAAAACCAGTTGCATCTCCAGGAAGAACTTCCTGCTTCAACACTATCGCTTCTGGGTTCGGCTTCTGGTGGCACGTCCTGATGAGGTCACACTTGCAGGCGCACATAGATGAGCCACCCATCTCAGTGTCTAATCCCCTTTTAAAGTGATGGTGGTTGTATAGTATCTCCAGCATCGAAAGCTTCTGAATACTAATAGCTGGAGCGAGTGCTGCTGCACTCATGTCCAGCTTGTGGCCTTCCCATGGGCATCTGACTGGCCCCATTGGTCTGATCCCTCAGAGCTCTTCTTATGTTCTTGCACATGTTGTAAGACTTGTGAGCAGAGGAAAGCTCCACCTGCCTTAGGATCCAAACCCAGATTCTGCCTGGTCCCATAATGGCAGCATCTTATTTCAGATCATTGAGGTTGCTTGAATCAATAGAGAATAACTAGATTGCTTAATGCTCAATTTTAATGTATAATAATAATATCATCCATCTGTACTGAATCATGATGGCACATCATGGAAGGAAAAGCTAAAAGCACTCACTGTGAAACAGTGAGACATGTTGGGCTCTTGACCCAGTTGCTCCCAAGTGCCCTCTCTGGCATGTGGTGCCCATTCTGCACTTTGGTATACCAGAAGGCAATGAAACAGGCCAGACAACAGCTAGAGCCCAAGTGGCAAAAGGCACATTGCAAAGCTGACCAAGCCTGGGTGAAGCAACATCATCCTGCTTACTGCACAGGAGTGTGGATGTCAAAGAAGGACCACTTCTCTGCCTCCATTGCATCCCAAAGCAGATGTCCAGTGGAGCTTTCTTTATTATTATTATTCTCCAGGGCTTGTTTATGCTCCTGCCCCCCTCAGAGTAGAGTGACCAGGGGGGCTTGTTTATATTGACTCTATGGAATCAAGTTTTAGACGCTTTGGAAGCCCATTGTGACCTTGAGCCAGTCGCTGCCTCTTGTCTACCTCACAGAGATGTTGCGGAATAAAAAGAGGAGGAGAACAAGCTCTTGAGCTCCTTGGAGAAAAAAGATATAAATGCAGTAAATAAATAAACATTGCATTTCTCCCTAGGAGAGTTAGGTTGGTTTTCCACCCACATGATGGCAAATGCAACTTTTCTCCCCCAAACAAACAAACCTGGGGACGAGAGGGGGTTTCAGATTTCGACACTGGGCAACAACAACAAACATTTGCAATAAATAATCATGGGAAATGATTTGACTCATAGCAGAGAGAGAGAAAACCCAACAAAGCAAAAGACTGGTGGTCTGGTCATGTAATTCACAAAAAGCAGCTAGAGCTGTATCAGAAGTAAGCAGTTAATATAATATGAGAAGAGCTGTCCCATCTAGTGCAGCATCATGTTCTTACAGTGGCCAACCAGATGCCTGTGGAAAACCTGCAAACAGGAGCTAAGCATAAGAGCTCTGTCACCCCTCCTGCGGTTTCCAGCAGCTGGTATTCAGAAACAGTCGTTGTGGCTAGAATTCATCGATAGCTTTCTCCATGAATTTCTCTAATCCTCTTTTAAAATCATCCAAGTTAGCCGTCATCACTGCGTCCTGTGGGAGCTAGTGAAAGCATGTCTGCCCAGCTTCTGAACAAGGACCACACACCTGTGCAAAATCTCACTCGACATCCCAAGCGGGAGAATTTCTTCCAGGGGTGGGATGGCACTTCATTTGCAACACAGCGAACCATGACAAACTGGACAAATTCATATATGGAATCATATGGTGATGAATTCTGGTAATGCCACCCCTTTGGTCAAGACTAGATAGCAGAGAGGCAAAAATCCAGCAGAGAATACAGTGGTACCTCGGGTTACAGACGCTTCAGGTTACAGACGCTTCAGGTTACAGACTTCACTAACCCAGAAATAGTCCCTCGGGTTAAGAACTTTGCTTCAGGATGAGAACAGAAATCATGGGGGGCACGCGGCAGCAGCAGGAGGCCCCATTAGCTAAAGTGGTACCTCAGGTTAAGAACAGTTTCAGGTTAAGAACGGACCTCCAGAACGAATTAAGTTCTTAACCTGAGGTACCACTGTAATGTGTTGCCCCTCCAGCACAGTAAATCAACTGAGCATGGGAAGTATAGTTTTCCATGTGGTAGTCTGTCCCTTGACCTAACTGAAGCATGTCTCAAGAACGACAAAAGCCTGGGGTGCATAGAGCAATGTACTCCAATGCCTTATGTAATATCTTGTGCTTTCATAAACAGGCCTGCCTCACTCTCAGGGGGACAAAGGCCCTTCATTAGGCTTACTAAAATTAAGCCATGCAGAATTTCTGAGGCCTGGAACACAGTTCTCCAAAATTTACCAACCACAGCTCATAAAAGTCGCTGAGCTGTACAAAACACTTATGGCAACAGGCCACAGATATAAATCCCAGTGCGCAAGCCATCCTATAAACACTGGACATAGGCTTTCTTCCCTCTCATAAATTTAAAGCATTAAAGATTGTAGAGAGGGGGATCAAACATCCAGGGGCAGCCCAAGAGGGGCAGCAAATGGTACCTCTCTTTGCCCCCATCCAAGTCTATGGTCCTAATCAGTTATACCCATTGAAATTAATGGACCTATATTGGTTGTGTTTGTTAACTTCGATAGATCTACTGCAGCCTTTCTCAATCTTGGGTCCCCAGAGGATGTTGGACTACAACTCCCATCATCTATGACCACTGGTCCTGCTCACTAGGGATGATGGGAGTTGTAGTCCAACAAAATCAGGGGACCCAAGGTTGAGAAAGGCTGATCTACTCTGACTAGAATTAGCATTGACTATCACCCAAAGTACACAGTATAAGAGCCCAGCAAAGTTATTCTGACACCTGAGGCAGAAGCACCCTAAATCAGGTGCTCAAGGTGGTTGCCCCTCTCTGCTGAACAGTAGAGCCGGCCAGGCAAATACCTAAGATTCATAGATGGATAGATTCCATCCTGAACCCTTCTCCTCAATTTCTTAATGAGCTTTTATTAATCAGCGGAAGGTCACAAAGCATTGCCTCCTTCATTGGAAGTAAAGATTTGCTCAATTACCTCGTACCTTCAGAGTTTTTTTCCAGAAGATTTCTGAATGAGAGTAAATGAATGCCCTGCTGCTGACATGCTATGCATTCTGCTGCCCTCCATCAACCTGAGCCACAACTTGATTTGAGCCAGGGCTGGTGCTCATTAGAACCCTGTTTTCAGCACTAGGCTTCTGTCCTATGTTACAAGGCACTACAACATGACCGGGGATTCTGCAGGCCTTCCATATGCAGCTGGACTACAACTCCCATCATCCCTGACCACTGGCTATGCTGTCTGAAGCTGATGGGGACTAGCGTCCAACAGCAATGGGATTCCCAATGGCTGACAAGAACTAGAGTCTGACATCAATGAGTTACAACCAGGTCCCTGTTTTCGCTTGAGAAGTGTTGAAGGCTATGCCCCAGCAAAGAGTTTTTTCTTCGCCCCAGGAGTGGGACCAGGCTCCTGATTTCAGACTGTTTGACGAGGAAGTCCTTTAGAAGCCAGTGGGATTGGTTTAAATATTGCTTTTAGCATGTGAGTCCCTCTTTCTTCTTCTTTTTTTCTGGGCACCATTCAGGGGGTTGTTGTTCCTTTTAAGTCACTTTCATCCCTCGCAGCCTCTCTCTCTCTTTCTCTTGCTCTGTGTAAGTTAGAAGGGGTTAAGCTGCTGATCCTCTAGCTAACCGCCTCATCCTGTTCTGTCGGCTAAGTGGCGCCGCAGATAGCGAGGGGGCTTCCAAAAACCCCTGAGACTTCACCATGTGAGCCAGCCAGAAAAGCCAGGGCTCCCCTCCCCAAAGGCTTTGTTGTTGTTGTCATCGCTGCTGCTGCAGGAAAACACACTTTGAAATCACAGCGCATATTCATCAAGAGCCCTTTCATCCTAAAACAGGGTGGTGTGTGTGTGCGTTTGAAAAGTTGTACTGGAGGGAAGAGAAAGGAGAGGAAGAAAGAGAGGCAGGGAGCATGACATGATGGGCAGAGTCTGGAGAACCCAGGGCCTAGAGTAAGGAGGAAACACAAAGGGAGCAGAACAGGGTGCTTTGCAACATGTGGGAAAGTGGCAGGGGTGTGTGCAATAAAAATGGGCAGGGAAGGGCAGGAAATGAAAAATCAAAAAGGACTGTGCAGCAAATGAAGAGCTGGAGGCAGGCAGCAGCTTTTAAGCGAGTTGGAAGTGATATGTTAGAGGTTTTCATTGCCACTGATCTACACACACACATTTTGCACCAGTGTTGTTTTGTAGGTTTCCCCCACATTGCGAGCCCTTGCAAAGCCTGCCTAAGCAAAGGGTGGTGGTGGAATGAGCCTGCACTCAAGGGGCAGCAGCTGCTGTCTCATAATAACCCACCCTGGTGGGGGGGAGGAAACGCTTGTCTGGTTCCAGCTGCAATCTACTCTGGCTAAAACTTAGTTGAATACCACCTTCTCTCTGCTCCATCTATATCCGGAGAGGTCCTCTGCTGATGCGCCAAGGTAGTAATGGACTGGATGAGAGATAATATATTGAAATCGATTCCAAGGAAGTTGGAGGAGCTGTGGATGAGTGGTTTGGGTCCAGGTTTTGTCAAGGAAGCCTGCTGTGGATGGGGTTGAACTCCCATTTACAGATCAGGTGGGTAGTTTATGGGTGTTCCTCCAACTACTATCATCTCTGGAGATTCAAGTGATCACAGTGGGTAGAAGGAGTTCCTATGCCTGACATCAGCTAGGGCACCAACCATGGCTCTTACTTGGGTCAGTATAGCCTGCTAATATTGATCCATGCTCTAGTATCCTCCAGGGTCAGGTTGCTGTAATGCATTCTGCATGGAAATGTAGAGTTGGGAAGCTTTGATGAGTGCAAAATGCTGCAGCGTTCACATAACACCAATATTAAAATATCTGCATTGGCTGCTGGTTATCTTCCAAACAGGATTTATATAACACAAATGAATCCTTAAGCATTTGTGCTTAGGTACCTGTTTCTCTGCAGATGTGGCTAGACTACAGTTCCTACTATCCCCTACAGTTCCTACAGAGTGTTGCCTCTGCTGGATGGGGGTGATGGGCACAGTAGTCCAACAATATCTGGTGGGCTAGTCCTGGGATAAGGAATTTGTGACATTGTGTGTACAGAAGCAAAAGAGCAGGGCCAATTGATTCCCACACTTCTGAGCCACTGAGAAGAGAGTTGTTCTGTTGCTCATGTGAAGCGGCAAGATTCACACTGCCAAATAAATAAGATTTACGTTGTGGGGGCGGGGGGGCGGGAGGCAGACTACATTATTTTAAAAAACAGGGAGCCGCATTTTTTGTTCTGTTTTAAACCTCGCAAGAACGCCAAAATTGGAGTCCCTTGATGCATTTTGTTTTCTCTCAGTTCTCGTTGTCCAATCGCAAATTTTGGCTCATATGCACAAATTTTTAAGCAGTTCCCGCTAATATAATTCCAATAATGTGTTTTTTTTTAATTAATAGACACATTCTTATGTACACTTTCCCTTAAAATACGCATTTTGTACACGCTGCTTGGTTGTGCATCATGAAATTCAGAAAAGTGTACATTTCGAAGAATATCTCCATTTCAGTTCACGTATTAATTCTAGAAGGTTGTTTCTCATTAAAATGCAAACAGAATCAAATTTCTCCCGCATCCCTCTTTCACCAGCCACATTCAGCAATCTGCACCAACAAATTTAAGGAACTCTTTTGTCTAAGATCACCCTAGTTTCTTATGCCTCTCATTCCTTGCCACTGTACCATTTTTTCTGCCCTCCTCTGGAGGGATGGTTTGGGAGCACAGGGGCAAAGCCACAAAGGACCTAGGAGACTTTTAGACTCTCCTATCCTTCTGGCAATCAGCATGCATCAGGGATGGGTGGGGTGGGAGAGGGGAAAGCCTCCACCATCCCCCACAAATAAATGTAGCCATCAATTCCACCCAAGGTTTATTTCCCAGGTTAGCACAATACAAGGGGTCTCTGGGTGCCCCTGGAACCTAGCAGAACAAAACGCACTAAGACGTTAAGGGGCCATTTGTAACCAAATCCCACCACACCAGATACTGCTGGGATTAGGTCAGAAATATTTTCCCAGAATACCCTCTCCGCCAAAAGAAAAAAGGGAAAAAATCCCTCCTACAGATGTTCAGCGTCCACACCACAGATGTTGTTCCTCTTACAAGACAAGCTTCCCTAGTCGTTTGTGCACTGCAATAGAAAAATTTATATTCCCCCTCTCAAATCTCTCTCTCTCTTTCTCTCTCTCTCTCTCTCACACACACACAGAGCAGTGGGTAAATTCAACCACTTTCTGAAATTAAGAGTAAGCAGAGAAGGCAAGGGGGGGTTACAAATTAGGAACTTCGCTGAAAGGTGCATAAGCTGTTCCCCCATCCTTAGCATGTGATTTTCTTTTCCTTCCTCTATCCTCATTTCTGCCTGCAGTTTTCTGCACAGCTTCTAGCCCCTGCCTCCTCCCACGTCAACATATATCCTACAGAAGCAAGAACAATGTTAAGGGACCATTTGTAACCAAACACCACCACACCATATCAAGTTGAGGATCAACCCACCTAACACCCAAATTGTGCTTTTGTTCTGATATAAACCGGATCAGGCCATCTTCAACCATGTCAACAAACGCAAGGCATTTCTAAACTGTCCCTGTCCTATGGGAGCGAGGATACCCAAAATTTAGGTTTGTTCAACCCAAGTGGGTTAAAGGATTCTGCTGCTCTGCAACAGATCCACTCGAAAAAGGAAAAAGAACCAGACTCTTTGTGATTTGGAAAGTGAAGGGGAAATGCATTGAAAAGTGTGGGACAAATGAATGAATGACTGACAGGAAGATGTATATACCCATAGGCAAATCAAGACAACTACAGGGCACATGCTCATTGTTGTCTAACTGCCCCACAAACAAATCAGAACAAATGCTCAATAAAAGCAGGATACAATGTAACCTCCACGTAAGCTTTGTGCAAGCAGATTAGGAGAAATGCTCAGTAAATAGGGTGTCTGGAGGAATTCAGGTTGCACAAATTCAGGTTGCACAAATTCAGGTTGCACAGCTGAAGTTGTTTTGATGCTCTTGCTCAGCCCACCCACCTCCACTCAAAAATTGACTTGTTGCCATAAGGAAAGCACATCCAATACCCTTTTAAAATGTGGCTCTTCTTTTGGCGGGGTTATTGCTTTTATTCTTATTTTATATACTGTGATCTTTTTATGTCAGCTGCCCTGAGACCTCCGGGTATATGGCGGTATATAAACTCAATCAATCAATCAATCAATCAATCAATCAATGAGAAAGTGCACTGGGAAGTGTGGGATAACATTTGCTTGATACAACATAGGTCTCATCAGCACTAAACATTTAAGGCAGTATCATGCCACCTTAAACAGTCAGGGCTTTCCCTAGAGAATAGTGGTCGTTGTAGTTTGCTAAAGGTGCTGAGAGTTGTTAGGAGAGCTACAAATCTGAGAGTTCCCTGTGAAGAGGGATTGACTGTTAAACTACTGGGAACTGCACTGGAGGCTGGTCCATTTGGGCAAATGGAGCCCCACCCCACCAACCCCTCTGCTCTCAGTTTGCCCCCACCTGCCTGCATGCCTGTCTTACAATTCATCCAAGGGTTGGCACCACCTGTCAGTTTCCTCCTCCTCAATCTCAGGCTGCATTCACACAGCAGTTTATTCCATTTCCCCGACATTTCCCTAACTATTAATTTCAACGTTATATGTGAGCTTCCACACAATGTAAAAGCCACTTCTAGAAAACTAACGAAATACGTTTGGCACTCATTTCTGTGTTATTTGATTCCATTAAAAATCTGTTTGCAGTCCCCTAAGCTGGAAAATCGAGCATGTAAAATGGTTGTAAATCAAAGATTATCGTGACAGTCCATGAAGTTGTTTGAAAAATTGGGTAAGAATTGCATAGTGCCAACCCGGGAGGAGTAGGTCTGAGATGGATGCACTGATGTGCCGTGAAAAAGGAGTGAACTGGTACTCTGTTGAACTCTTCTGCTTTCACATTGCATCTTCCATTAGTCAATTTGTGTGAAAAGTCTGGCACGCAACGTACTATATGCCTGTTCTTTCACACAGCTTCATAGGTTGTCACTGTAATCTTCCATTTACAGCACTGTTAACCCAGCAGTGACTGGTGCCCATTGGAACCAGTAAGGTGGAATGCAGGGAGCTCAACAGCCCCACGTTGTTCGTTCGAGTCTCACGCTGGGCAAAAGATTCCTGCATTGCAGGGGGTTGGACTAGATGACCCTCGTGGTCACTTCAAACCCTATGATTCTATGAATATAATTCTGCCACCCCCCATTAACAAATAGAGCCAGAAGCAGTGACAGGCAGATTCAGCTAATTCTAGCTTCATTCCTATCCTCTGCTGAGGAGCAACACTGAGACTGGGGGTGAGAAAGCTGACAGGCAGCGACACCCCTTGGATGGATTGTAAGTAAGTAAGGGGAAGTGGGGGTCAGCTGAAAGCAGATTGGGGTTGGCAGGGCAGCACCCCCATTTGCTGAAATGGCCCAACCTCCACTGGCAGGAGATTCAGGGTCCTGTGCAAGAGGACTGAGGCTCATGATAGTTCACAAAATTATATATGGCATAGAGAAAGCAGATAGGAAACCGCTTTTCTCTCTCATAAAACCACAGACACCCAATGAAGCTGAATGTTGGGGGATTCAGCACAGATAAAAGAAAGCACCGTATTTTTCTGTGTATAAGACACCCCCGTGTATAAGACACCCCCTACTTTTGAGGACCCCAAATTTAGAAAATGGGCATATGCACTATCCCTGTATAAGACACCCCCATATTTTTAACCTCATTTCAAAGTAAAAAAAAAACCCTAGTCTTATACATGGAAAAGTATGGTACTTCTTTACACTGTGAAACTTGTTCCCAGAGGAGGTGGTGATGGCCACCAGCTTGGATGGCTTTAAGAGAGGATTGAACAAATTCACAGAGAATAAGGTGCTCAAGGACTGCTAGCCATCATGGCTGTGCTCTGTGTCTGCATTCAGAGGCTGCAATGCTTCCGAATGCCAGTTGCTGGAAACTCCCCCAAGAGGAGAGTACACTTGGGTTCATGTACTGCTTGTGGGTTTCTCACAGGCATCTGGTTGGCCACTGTGAGAACAGGATGCTGGACGAGATGGGCCATTGGGAGATCCAGCAGGCTCTTCTTCTGTTCTTAACCATCACATCATCATCATCATCATCATCATCATCATCATCATTTATTATTTATACCCCGCCCATCTGGCTGGGTTTCCCCAGCCACTCTGGGCGGCTTCCAACAGATTATTAAAATACAATAATCTATTAAACATTAAAAGCTTCCCTAAACAGGGCTGCCTTCAGATGTCTTCTACTAAAAGTCTGGTAGTTGTTTTCCTCTTTGACATCTGGTGGGAGGGCGTTCCACAGGCTGGGTGCCACTACTGAGAAGGCCCTCTGCCTGGTTCCCTGTAACCTCACTTCTCACAGTGAGGGAACCGCCAGAAGGCCCTCAGTGCTGGACCTCAGTGTCCAGGCAGAACGATAGGGGTGGAGACGCTCCTTCAGGTATACAGTACCGAGAACATGGGGAAAGCCCAGGGGGAGTCCCAGAGCACAGGTCCTTGTATCCGGCACCTTGCTTCCTACAGTAGTCTAAGCTCACAAGCAGGGCACAAAAAATCCCCATCCCTCTCGCAAAGTTTCTCCCCAGCAGCTGGTATTCACTGGCATAATGCCTCTGAAACTGGAGGGTGGCTATTAGGATGTGCACATTTCCGCCCCCTCCCCCACCACTCTATTTTTGCTCTGAGAGTTGGCTCTGCCCCTGTGCTCCAAGCTTATGATTTCTAATTTAACCAGGAGCATTTCTAAAATTAATTCTGGGGTTGGAGAATGTAGGGTGTGCTGTACACTTGTATCTGAATTCCTGCATTGCACCCAGTGCTTTCCTTGCATTTGATGCAAGAAACAGCAATTAGTGCAGAATGCTGCAGCACGATTGCTGACAGGAGCAAGACCCTGTTAGCTTATAGCACCTCTGCTCAGAGATCTGCACTGGCTGCCAATTTGTTCCTGGGCCAAATTCAAGGTGTTGCTATTAGTATATAAAGCCCTCAACAGTTTGGGACCAGTTTACTTGAAGTACTGCCTTACCCCATATTGACCCACTCAAGCACTTTGATCTGCAGAACTGGCACTTTTACAAGCGCCACATAATGTCTGTACCACACTTGCAAGGAATCACTCCTTTAGTGGGGCAGCACCTACTCTCCAGAAACCCTATTCCTATTGATATTATACAGGCCCCTTCGTTGTATTTCTTTCAACGCCTGCTGAAAACACTTTTTTGTTTAAGCAAGCCTGTGAAGATATGTGGCTTTCTTATGCATGTTCATTTTTAAATTGCTGATTTAATCTTGATACCTTGTATGCCTACTTGTTTTTAATGTTTGATTTTATCAGTGGAGGTTTCTGCTGATTAAGCGGTACATACATTGTGTTAAGTGAGTCAATAAGTCTCACCTACCCCACTGCTCTCTGTGTTACTGTGATGACCACCAAACTGGATGGCTTTGAAAGAGGATAAGGCAAATTCATGGAGTACAAGACGAAGAAGAAGAAGAGTTTGGATTTGATATCCCGCTTTATCACTACCCTGAGGAGTCTCAAAGCGGCTAACATTCTCCTTTCCCTTCCTCCCCCACAACAAACACTCTGTGAGGTGAGTGAGGCTGAGAGACTTCAGAGAAGTGTGACTAGCCCAAGGTCACCCAGCAGCTGCATGTGGAGGAGCGGAGATGCGAACCCGGTTCCCCAGATTACAAGACTACTGCTCTTAACCACTACACCACACTGGCTCACACAAGGCTATCAACAGCTACCAGTCATGATGGTTATGCTCTACGCCCATTGACAGAAGCAGCATGCCTCTGAATACCAGTTGCTGGAATTATCACAAGTGGGCAGAATACTGTTGTGCACATGCCCAGCTTCCTGGCTTCCCATAAGGCACCTGGTCGGCCACTGTGAGAACAGCTTATTGGGCTAGAGAAGCCATAGTGTAATATGACAGGGCTCTTCTTATGTATGTGCACATTGGGCATGTCCCTGAAACCATACAAATAAATAAATAATTTTTGATATGGTTGTATAGCTAATAGCACCAAGATTCTTGTTGTACAATGTTTGAACGATATGTTCATGCGCTCCTGCCCATGAATAAAATACCACATGAAAAAGAATCTTGATACAACCAGTCGTACAATCGCATCAGGATGGTTCTTGTGTCGTATGTTCTTCAACAGGGCCGGACCAAGACATTTAGGCAGCTGAGGTGAACCACAAAACAGAATCCCCACCTCCGCACCAGGGAAGAAGGGGTGAGTGGAGCTCCAAAGCAGTAACAAAGGGGCAATAATGATCTACATCTGAATCTGATGCCCAAGTGGTTCCTGCGCCTGAGGTGGCTGCCTTGCCTCATGGGTGGCCCGGCCCTGATTTTTGGTACATGCAGACTATGTATGCAAGCCTACTTAGAAGCCCGTTTTGCAATTAAGTGGCATATAGGCCAACCAATGATGTGCATTAGTAAAACATGTACAATGGCATCAAGGGCCACTTTCTTCCCCCTTCAGTGGTTTATCGGTGCATGCACACACATTGCTAATACAGAACTGGGGGGGGGGGGGCAGATGAATGGAAGGAATTGAAAGCCACACCAAAATGTTCACACATTGCAAACGAATGCACTGCAAAATTTGAAAATAAAACATGGAATTATGGTGAATTCCTAATGTGGCTAGTTTCCACTTCGGAAACAAGAAAAGCTTATTAGACCACAGGGAAATTCAGATGGGAAGCATTTTAGGAACACCCATGGTCTGTAGAGCCATCATGGCTAATAGCTATTGGATTTCTCCTGTGTGCACTTCCTGGAGAGTAAGTCCTATTGAGCAATGGGGTCTATGTCTGCGTAGCTTGCACTGCACAAGAGCTGCATACAAGGCTAGTAATAGTCATATACTGGGAGATGCATGAGGTTACTCAGTGTACGGTAAAACTTTTCCCCAGGCTAACAAATTCCTTCCAAGTATGCAAGTCATCATTCCAACACATAGGCTCTTCTGTTTAGTTTAGGCACTTTTAACAGTTCATCAGTGAAGTTTGGTCCATCAGGACCTTATGGAGCACTGCCCTACCAACTCCCCCCCCCCGTCTGCCCCCAGCCCCCTCCTGCCTGCCTTCCTGTTTGCAACCAGTCCAGGGTGCAGCACTAGCTGTCAGCTTCCTCCTGCTGCTTAGCCTCAGTGTTGCCATTAAATAACTCAGTAAGGGCGCAGGTGGCGCTGTGGGTTAAACCACACAGCCTAGGACTTGCCGATCAGAAGGTTAGAAGTTCAAATCCCTGCGACAGGGTGAGCTCCTGTTGCTCGGTCCCTGCTCCTGCCAACCTAGCAGTTCGAAAGTACCTCAAACTGCAAGTAGATAAATAGGTACCACTCCGGCAGGAAGGTAAACGGCGTTTCCGTGCGCTGCTCTGGTTCACCAGAAGCAGCTTAGTCATGCTGCCCACATGACCCGGAAGCTGTACGCCGGCTCCCTCGGCCAGTAAAGCGAGATGAGCGCTGCAACCCCAGAGTCGGCCACGACTGGACCTAATGGTCAGGGGTCCCTTTACCTTTACCTTTAAGGAGAAGAATAGGGGCAAAACTAGCATTAGTTGGCTCTGCCTGTCGTTGGCTCTGGCACTACATACTGTTGGCCTCCTGGCCTCCTGGCACAAGTGATAACCCTGTAGCCCAAAAGGTGGTCAGCTCCCATCTGCCCCAGCTAGCACGGGCAATGGTTAGGGATGGTGGGATCTGCAGATCAGCAACATCGGGATAGCCATTGCTTCTCCTTCCAATGTTCTGCTGCAAGAGGGAAAATGCAAACTGAAGAATCCACTTGCCAAATGAGATGGACATGCAGCACATGCTCCCTCAGAAGTCAGTCTCCCTGTGGAGCTTACTCTCAGTGTTTACAGGGTTGCAGCCCAATTGACTCCAATGGAAAGCACAACAGGGAGGGGGAAAGAGTGCCAGAGATCTGCCAGAACATCACCCTTGTTTTTCCAAAGTGGTGGGACAATGACAACCCTTGGCTCCTCAAGTCCCATCAGGTGGAGCCAGCATGGCCGGTGGTCAGAGATGATGGAAGTTGTGGTCCGACAACATCTGCAGGGCTCTGTGTTGACTAACTCTATTCTAAATCATGCCTCATCATTTTCTATCAACTTTTCACAGATACTATGACATTTAAATGATGATAAATTGAGGGTCTGGGACGCGGGTGCTGCTGTGATCTAAACCACTGAGCCTCTTGGGCTTGCAGATCAGAAGGTCGGCGGTTCGAATCCCCGTGACGGGGTGAGCTCCTGTTACTCAGTCCCAGCTCCTGCCAACATAGCAGTTTGAAAGCATGCAAAAAAAAAACTGCAAGTAGATAAATAGGTACCGCTTCGGCGGGAAAGTAAACTGCGTTTCCGTGCGCTGCTCTGGTTCCAGTGTTCTGTTGCACCAGAAGCAGCTTAGTCATGCTGGCCACATGACCCAGAAAAACTGTCTGCGGACAAACGCCGGCTCCCTCGGTCTGTAAAGCGAGATGAGCACCACAACCCCAGAGTCATCTGGGACTGGACTTAACTGTCAGGGATCCTTTACCTTTTTTTAAAAAAATAAGAGTCTAACACTTATATGAGGCCTAAATATACCACACAGCTTGTTTAGCATTAGTAGGTTTCTTTGGATTTCATACCAGCTGGGATCTCTGTCTGATACACAGGGTTTATATAAGACACAACCGGCTGGGACATTTCTCAGAGATCTGTAGAACATAGTGGAAGTATTTTTTCAAAGACAGAGTTTATTGCTAAAAATGTTTTGATCAGTCATGGTTGATATGTACACTGATATGTTGCAAAAGGAATATTCAAGTAAACATTTTCAATATTTTCTGGCATAATCTCCAGCTTCCCCCCCCAACACCTCCTATACACAAACATTAAAAAATAAATAAACTGTACACAAGAAATTTCTTTTTAACGTCTCTACATTACTATATGTATTCCAAAACAAAACAATCCATCACTCTTTCATAACTTCATACATTTTTTAAAAAAATCTCCTTAATCAATATACATATTTTTTTTTAAACCTAGACAACTTTGAATATTAGTCTGAAGATCAGTGACAAGTTCAGAAGATAACAAACAAACAAAAATATACAGGAAACGGAAATTAAACACCTTCCCAAGGGGTTTGTGGGGGAAAGATGGGTATCATAAACCATCTTTCTGGGGAAAATATCTCCCTTCCCTTATGCTGAAGGAAAGTGTTCCATTTTGAAAGGGTTGGGCTCAACATGTGGTCCTGCATCATCACCATTTTATTATTAATAATAATTATAATAATAATAATAATAACAATAACAACAACAATAATTATAATTATAATAAAAATAACCAGAAAAACACAGCGGATCTTTCCCCCCTTTTAAATTCTCTATATTTACAAAGGATGGTAATTTTCCTCTTGTTAGAATGCTATATATATATATGTATAAAAATAAACATCTTATTGTAGTGCTTAGCTTTTCTTGGGCCTGCACTGCAGTTCCTTTCAGGTTTTGCTTTCCCCATTTCAAATAAAATAAAATAATTAAAAAAAGAAATACAGTGCAAGGGGTTGCTGGGGTTAGGACTGAGAAATGAATAAGCAAGGTCTCATGTGTCAAAAGTTTCCATGTCCCCTTATCTCGGGAGCACAAGGTCCACCAGGAGACAAGCAAGTTCTTCATTCAATTGTAAAATAAAATAAAAAAACCCTAATCAAAGTTGCAAGATTACTGACACCTGTCATATCCATCAACAATCTGATTGGAGGTTCTCAGGATGCCAAGGCCTCTTGGACTAGTCCCCCGTGTGAGATTTCCAGAACAGTGTCTACTCCACCCCATCTCAAGGGACTGGGGTTGTTCTGAAAGGCAGTTCTGCTAGAGCTGATCCACATATCCACATGCAACACGCATATATATATATATATATATATATATATACACACACAGGAGCAATGAGGTCTCTTAGATCCAGCAGGACACCCCAAAGCTGAGGCTAGCAGGAGCATTTGCATTCTGAAATCACAGGGTACTGGACAGGGATCCAGGTGCAATATTTCTGCTTCGACCACCCTTGGCAGTACCATCTCAGGAAGGTCTTGGTGACTGACTTGACTGGCTTACAGGACATGCCCTCAGGGAAGGAGCAGGACTTCTCCGCAAAGCAGTTCCCTTCCTTGATGTAGCGAGGCCAGAACCTCAGTCCCAGATCCTTCCAGGTGTACAGCACCGGGCAATAGGTGTACGCCCAAAGCCACTGCAGAAACTTCCGGCGGGCTTTCTTGCCCATCTTGAGCCTGGTCCCATAGGGAGTCTCGCCCAGGTCCAGCTTCTTCAGCTCGTTGGGCAGTGGGCCAAGGCCTTTGAACCGGTGCAGGGCATCCGAAGCAGACAGGTTGTTGGCCTGGGCTGGGGCCGCCACGGACATGAAACTGGGGTCAAAGTTGCTGCCCAGCTTCTTCCTCAAAGTCCGCTCGTCCAGGTCTTGCTCCTTGGGGTCATACTCTGGGTCGGGATGCTCGATGATGTCCTTGACGGGCAGGCTGTCGCTGGGGGAGGGCCGGAGCCGCAGGTAGGGCTGGCAGGAGCCCGGCTGGAGCAGCAGCGCTAAGCAAGAGCAGAGCAGGAGAGCTTGGGGGGCCGTCATGCTCTCCTCAGCCCAGCCCAGCCCAGCCCCAGGGCGCAATGTAAGACGGGGGTCCCCACCAGCAGCCCCAGACAGGACCCAGGCACTACCGTGGACTTGCTTCTTCCTTGCCTGCCCCCTTTCGCCGATTGTTAATACTCCACAGCCCCACTTGCCAAGTCCAGGGGGTTCATAAATAGGCTGAGACAAAGTCCAGCAAGGCCTCTGGCTTTAAATAGATCGCCAAGGGGTTAGATGACAGACGCATGTAAGGTCCCCCTTGGCACTCCCTCCCTGCTACTAATCAAGCATGGTGAGCGGGGAGAGGTGGGGGGGAGAGAAAATGGGGTGGCAGGGAAAGGAGAATCGGGGTGGGCGGGAAGCGGCCACCCCCTCCTTGCGAAACAGCCTCCCCAAAGGGCAACCCAATTCTTTCTAGCTCTTGGCCGTTCCAACCCCCCTGCTTCTCCTTCTCCTTCTCTCCTCTCTCTCTCTCCAAAAAATTCACAGCGGACCGACCTCCATCCCCATGGTGACAGCTGGACTTAGACCCACGACAACATGTCTAGACGGTATGACAGGGTTTGGCGTGAGACTGGAGCCCAGGAATAAAACCCTCTTTTATAGATGGGGAACTGTGGAAAAGGGGTGGGGGGAGAGCGGGCGTAGCAAAGGGGTGGGAGGTGGAGGTGGGGGCTGGAGGAGAGGGTTTTTTACAAAAAGAGGGAGAGTCACAAGAAAACGGGGCCAATTTTTTGGTGGGGTGGGGGGCTCCCCACTTTTCCCTGTTCTCCCCCGCCCCTTCGAAGTGCAGTCAATTTTCTTCTTGTTGCGGGTTATTGTTATTATTATCTCCTCAAACAGCCGCAGATCCCCAAGGAAACTGCCAAACGGCCCCAGGATAACTTTTCTTCATTTTCGACGTCTTTTCTTCGAGAAGGTGCAGCGTGTCCGAGCGCAGTGGGGGGAGCGGGGATCTTGCTCGACCGCGGAGGACAGAGAGCAGAAACTTTCCGCGCTCCCTTAGTAGGATCCAGCTGCCCCCGAACCTATCTCCGAGGTCATCCTCCGCGTCACTCCAAAGCGCAGGCACCCAATAAAATCCCAAAAGCCGCGGGTGGGGGGCCAAGCACGAGCCGCTGCCCCAAAGGACGAAACTCAAAAAGCCTCCGAGGAGATCGCGCCCCGATGCAACTCCGAGGGGCGGCGAGTCCGGGAGCCGAGAGAGCGCGAGGATCGGAAAGAGTTGCCTCGCTCGCCTTGGCGGGGGTTGGGGTTTGTTTTTCAAGCCAGCCAATTGGCAAAAGTCAAACGCGTCGCCCCGCCGTCGCCAGGCTGATCTCTTTCTCCAGGAGCTTCAGGATCCCGGGAGTCGGGGGGGGGAGCTGCGGGGGGCGGAGAAGCCGCCTGGCTGGGTGCGCGCGGGGGGCTCGCCTCCTTCTCGCCGCCGCCTCGCAACGTGCTCTTCTGCGGGAAGAAGGGAGCGAGCGAGCGAGCGAGCTTTCGTTGCAGCAGCCTCGGCTCGCCCCGTCTCCAAGGCTCGGCTCGGGAGGAATGCCTCGATCCTCTTGCTGCTGCTGCTGCTGCTGCTGCTGCTGAATCTGGTGCGGCGGCGGCGGCGGCGGCGGCGGCGCCTGGCTGCCTCCTCGTGGGGCGCCGGAAAGGCGGCGAGGTCCTTCCTTCGCTCCCTGCCCTGCCGGGGTGGCTGGCTCGCTTCTCCGGCGGAGCGCCTGGTCGCCGTGCGCCTCTCGTGCGCTCCTACCCGCGCTCTTCCTCGCCCAAGCGCCTCGCTCGCTCGCTCCTGCGCCCAATGGCTCCGCTGCCCAGCCAGCGCGCGACTGCTGCGCTCGCCTCGCTCAATCCCAAATTAAATATCCCCCCTCGGATGGAGCCAAGTGTCAACGGGAACGGCCCACCTCTGTCACTTTCACCACGTTGCCTGATTGACAGCTCCCGCTCGCTCCCTCCCCTCCGCTCCGCCGGCCCTAAATTGAAGCGCGCGCGAGACCCGCCGCTGGGTCCTAAAGACGCACCATGTTCCTGCCCTGGGGTCCTGCACTGGGGCTCCCTGGCTCCTTCTCTCTTGCAGGCTTGCAAGGAAGGTTGCGTGTGCGGTGAGAGAGCGGGGGGGGGCGGGTTGGTTTCCATGCGAAAAGTATTACTAATGAAGAAGATGGTTATTATTATTATTAACATAGGAAGCTGAGCTGCCTTATACTGAGTCAGACCATTGTCCCATTTGGCTCAGTGTTGTCGACACTGGCTGGCAGCGGCTCTCCAGGGTTCTGGGCAGGAGTCTCCGCCAGCCAGACGTGCAGATTCTGGGGATTAAGCTAGGTACCCTTTCCCTTCTTAGTATTTATATCACTCCAGCGTTGTTGAGGCACCGATTTCGGATTCTATACGCATTTCCCTCTGGGCAGACTGTAGGGTCGCGTTGTTATTGTGGCTCGAGCGCTGGTGGACAACCCCAGTGGGCAAACCCCAGTGTGTGTACAGACGAAGACAGACAGCACACAAGCACACGCAGAGGTATGGGGGTGGGGGCGTGAAATGCAAGATGCACAGCCTGTGACACGTCTGCTCTGCGTAAAGTTCAAGCGTTTTATTTTGCTTTAAAGAGACTAAGCCGGCTACCCCCTGGAATTTACAAAAAGCACTTGTCTCGCATTTGATGTTCCAGCCAACCTTTGAGATAATAATGGACCGGATTCCGGTGGAGCACTCCAACTGTCAGGATGCAGGGGCGGCGCGGGCGGGGTAGGGGGAAGAGTGTAGGAGAAGCGATTTTTTGTTCTTTGCACGCGTCTGCCTTGTGTCTTTGCTACAACCCTCTCAATGTATCCTCCTCCGCTTCTTCTCCGCTTCTTCCCAATAGAGAAGGGAGAAGGCTGGGTGTTTTATTTTCTCTCTACTCTCCAATCCTAGACTAGGAAGGAGAGGGTGGAGACTGTTTGTGGCAGAATTCAAGGCACTCTGCACATGCCCTGTCTCCATATAACATCACATGCCCCCAAAGCTGAGCCCTGGCACATTTCCTGGCAATAAGAAGTACTGATATTACCATCACAGAGGGAGGAGGAATTTACTTAGAAAGATTGATAAACCGCTTAAGCAGTGTACATAATCAAAAATGTAGATAACCCACAGCTAGAATCCACAGAATAATAATTATTAAATCAGATTAAATCAGTAAAATAAAAGCTTTAAAAATGAATATGAATGCAGGTAGCTAAAATGACCTTGTATTCGTTGTGGCAGAGATGTCTTCTGGAAGGCATTTGAAGTGGAAAATTTTGCCTCTGTGTGTTGCTCACACCACATACAACAAGCAATTACTTTTGTGGCTTTCTGGTGAGGCAACAGCCTTTAATTTGCAAGATTTGATTTCCATTAAACGTTTAAATCATGCTTTGGATTTCATGTTCACAAGCCTGTGTGTCAGAATACTGCTCGTACCATTGGTTGCCTCACCTCGATGTCTCATCACTGTCAAGAGCACTGAAGTGTTGTAATAATGATAATATTATTAATAAGTATTATTCTCCAGTTTATAAGTCACTTGCTACTTAAATAGTCCTATGAGTGACTCACAAAGTTTTAAAAACATACACCGTAACATGAAAATGAAAAAGAACAATGCATCACAATAAAAAACGCTTCAAAAATCCACAGAACAGATTCTGAAACAGCTGCGAAAGAACCTTTGCTAGCAAAATATTTTGCCGTTGCTTTCTAAACAGTGTTATTTCTTATTTTTTGATGGTTGAATCTATGCTTTAAATTGCGTATACTTTATCTTTTAATTCTTGTAAGCCACGTGTGGTGAAAAGCAGGGAATAATAATAATAATAATAATAATAATAATAATAATAATATCCAGCAGATCAGACTCATTCCTTTTTCAGCCCACCAACACCCACTTCTTTCGCACAACAGAGGAGCCCCAGCAGGCTACCCTACCAGGAGGCCCAGAGTTCTATCTTCTGGGATGCTGGGTCCCTGAAATCTCCCTTCTTTACCCCCCTTCACTAAATTTGAGAAGTGGTGCCATTTTTAAAGTTGCATTTAGTTTCACTGCAGTTTCACTCAGATACTCAGAAGTAAGTTCCACCGACAGCAAAGGATTGAAGGTCATGTGTTTAGGATCAGGATGAAATGAAATGAAAGAGGGTGACTTGACTGTCTTGAAATCTGGGGGTGGGGGCCACAGAGAAGGCTCAGTCCAGTGCATTTGAGCTTACTTCACACTTAAGTCCTGGGGGAGTCCCATGGTCTTCGCTCTTTCCCCTCAGCATGGAATAGGGATCATTTTGATAAGCGCATTTCCTAGCCTCGGTTCAGCTCCTGCCTCCATCGAAGCTTGTGGGCAGCAAAAGGGTTAATGGGGGTGTGAAGGAGATGGAGAAAACCAAGAGGCAACAGAGATGAGAAACTCAGCACAAGCTGCTGGCCGACCGCTGGGCGCTGCTGTAGGCACTTGTTTAGAAAAACCAGGCGGGGGAAAAGATGCCTGCGGTCTCGGCTCTCCCGGTTTTTTGTAAGAGGGCCAGCTCAGCAGAGAGCCTCGTGGGCTGCCCCGACTAGGACACTTTTCAGCTTCCTCCGCACCAAGGATGGGGAAGCAGTGGCCCTACGGATATTGCGCGGCTCCCCAGCTCCCTTCCGCCCCAGCCAGCATAGCCAATGGTCAGGGGTGATTGTAGTTCTGCAACATCTGGAGGGCCACTGGTTGGTACAGCGATAAAACTGCTAGCACATTTGCAAAGCTAAGCAGGGTCCGGTATGGTTCCAAATTGGATGGGGAACCACATGTTGAAATCCCTGCATTGCAGGGGGTTGGGCTAGATGACCCTCCAATTCTCCATCTCTGTGCTGCTGCAACATGGGAGATGCGGACTTGGGAGTCCACTTGTCTCATGCCCGTACATGTTTCCTCAGTAGTAAGTCAAGGGGGCTGACTCTCAGGAAAGTGTTTATAGGACTGCAGATTGTGGAAGCAGGTTCCCATTGGGACTAGTAGGATAGAAGGGACAGTAGGTGGAGCCAGAGCTACTGACAGGTCAGAGCCAACTAATTCTAGTTTTGCCTCCATCCTCCTCCTGCTGCTGCCTGCCCTGAGTTCTACAAAGGCTGCTGGTGCTTTGCCACAGTATCGCTGCTGTTGTACAAAAGGATCTAAAGCATACATAAGGTAAAGGTAAAGGAAAACAGAAATATATAGCATTTTCCATAAGTTATAATAAGGGGGTGGTTGGGTGTAGGTGCCTATCTTTAGAGGTAAAAAGGTAAAGGGATCCTGACCATTAGGTCCAGTTGTGGCCAACTCTGGGGCTGCGGCACTCATCTCGCTTTATTGGCCGAGGGAGCCGGCATACAGCTTCCGGGTCATGTGGCCAGCATGACTAAGCCGCTTCTGGCGAACCAGAAGCGCACGGAACGCCGTTTACCTTCCCGCCGGATTGGTACCTATTTATCTACTTGCACTTTGACGTGCTAGGTTGGCAGGAGCAGGGACAAAGCAACGGGAGCTCACGGGGATGTTACACCACGATAAGCATTCATTCAGATTTGCTTGCACAGTGCTAATACATCTTCCTGCAAACCAGTTGCTTATCCCACACTTTTAAGAGCATTTCCCTGCCATTTTCCTAATAACGAAAAGGACGTTGTGGATTGGTTGCACCAGGATGTGCTGCAGATGTGTGGTGTGTACTCAGGAGTTTAGTAATAACCTGGGTTGTTCTTTAAAACAGAATAAATTGGGGGGAGGGGTTGAGGAGGTAGAAAGTAAACATTTGAAAGTCTTTGCACTGTTGGCAAATTCTGTTAACTTGTGCCATTAATTTGTTCAGAAGTCACATCCTCTCTGGGGTCAGCTGCTATATCTGCTTGCATGGCACGGTTCAGCTCTGGAAACTGAGAGAGCGCAATAGAGTAAGAACCCTGGTGCAGCAGAATTAGGACCCATCTCTAGCCCAGTATCCTGTTTCCAACAGTGGTGAGCTAGATGCCTTTGGGAATGTCACAAGCATTTTATATTTGCAAATGGGACCTGCAACAAAGTGTTGCAGTGTGGAGTGCTCTTGTTCAATGTTCTAGTCTGCCAGCCCTGTCCTGTTCTATCCCCCTCCCCCGCCCAAAAAATACCATTCAGTTTTCCATGGCCACTTGAGCACGTTCAGTCTTCATTGGGCTTTTGCGGGGAATGGGGAGGCCTTAAAGGGTTTGTTTTTAGTTTTCTTTTTTGGGGGGTAGTTCTGTAAATCATAGGGATCCTCCAACCCTTCTGACACCTACTTCTTATGCACAAAGGCTGCTATTTTTGCTATGTCTGGGTCCACACTCAAATTAGTTGACTAGTATATGGAATGTTGCCTGGATACAGGGATATTTCACCTAGCTGTCATAGCTAAGAACTGTTGACAGATCTCTCCTCCTTGAATTGTGTTCTCAACACGTGTAAATTAGTGTTCTATAAATATCTGAGGTTCAGGGATGCCTTCATGACAGACTTCAATCCTGGCATATCCCGGGGGCACTGGGAAAGTCTAGAAACCTTGCCCCAAATCCAATTTGTGTCTAGACTGGCAAAGGTTTCCTGGTGATATAGGAGGGGCCCTCTGCACGCGCTAAGAGTGGTTTTCTTCTTTTTA
This sequence comes from Podarcis filfolensis, assembly GCF_964270895.1. Classification (NCBI taxonomy): domain Eukaryota; kingdom Metazoa; phylum Chordata; class Lepidosauria; order Squamata; family Lacertidae; genus Podarcis; species Podarcis filfolensis. The sequence goes on along the minus strand of NC_139616.1, from coordinate 36,073,504 downwards.
TTGCATTCCAGGGCTGAGCTCTGGAATTCAAAATTTGTTCCTGGGCTCAGCCAGTTCTTCTGACTTCAAATTAAACCTACTTCTGCTGGGTGTAGAACAGCCGCAGTGCCAAATTTCAGAATTGTGTGTGTTGGACAGTGAATTGCAGTTCAGCACTTGTGCCAAACCTATTTAGAATCTGGCTCATGCAACTTTGAGCATCAACCCAAATTGTAAATGGACTCAATTCTACACCACTACCCTTTCTCTTCAAGGTGAGAGTCAGTGCAAAGAGGTTTTGCAGAGACATAGACCTCAATGCACACCAGCATCCAATTCACACCAGGGCGCACAGGACATTCTCATTCTTTCCAGGGCCAGTGCGCACTGCTGTAAGCAGACACAACAGAGACAAGTGACATTAAGAAACATGGAAAATGGCGGAAGTCAAGCCAAGGCCAGCTCACCTATCCCAACAGAATACAGCAGTGAGAGTGCTGAGTGGAACATGGCCTATCAAAGACCTTTCATCAGTTTTGAAACAATTACACTGGATGCCCACCCAATCCTGGATAGGATTCAGATTTATAGGTGCATACCTTTAAATCCCCAAATGTCTAACAGCCCAGGTGTACTTATCTGGCATGGTGTTGCCTGGCTACTGAAATCATTCTCAAAGGTTCCTCTCTGAGTTGTGACATTTTCAGGGGTGAGTGGGAAAAATTGGGCTACCTAGCCCAATTCAGTGTGCTATTATTAGCATATGAAGTCCTAAGAAGTACCTAAAGAAGCGACTTCTGCAACAGAAACAATTTTGGGGCACATGATTAACAAGGGAGGCCCTGCAGGTGCCGCCACCTCTGGCTACTGCCTGGTTGGTGATGATTCATGACATGGACTTCTTGGTGGTGGTTACCCATTTATGGAATGCTTTTCCTGGTGAGGTGTGTCTTTCCCCCTCATTATTGACTTTACCCAGGCATTTGATGGCTGATAGATGCTTACCACTGCACTCTTGACATAAGCAACTGTGCTTGCTTGATGCTTATTTTAATTAGATGTTTTTAATTGTTTTAAAATATGTTTTTATTTTATTTTAAATTACATTATTTTTTTTACATTTTGCCTTTTGCCACCTTGGTCTCCTTTGGAAAGAAGGGCTGGATAGAAATGAAATTAATTAATCTGTTGCTATTGAGTCCCAGCTATGGAGCACTCTCCCCAAAGAGGCAAACCTAATGCCAAGTTTATTGACTTTTCTGTGTCAGGCATAGATGGTTTAATTTACCAAGGCCTTTTAGACCTGTGGGTTTTAGATTTTCTTCTTTTTTATTCTGCTTTATGCTGAGCGTATTTTAGCACTAGTGCTGTTTTAATTGTATTTGTTGAAAAAACACAAATTAATTTATATGAGCTACTTAAAAAGTACTTGGGGAGCTGTCATTCCCCCCCCCCCCCAATTTCATTGTGATTCAAAGTAGGCTCACCATGTTGCCAGATAACAGCACTCTGTGAGCCATAGCTGACCTGCGAGTGCCAATTGGCCATTTTTTCTTCTTTGATGGTACAGAACGTTGGTGTGTAGAATAATGGGTACATTCTTCCACATCAAAGGAGATGTTCGTTACAGCAGACAGAAATTTTCCACATATAACAGAAGAATTATGTGGAAAATATTAATTTATCAAAATCAACATTTTTTAAAAAAGCTTGTGGGGAACGTTTAACCGACTGATTGCTTTTGGGGGTTCCCAGTTAAGAAAACATAAAGAAGAAACAAATCATTTGGCATTGACGCATTCAACATATATATATAATGTTATTCGTGAGAATATGTTGGCCAGAGACAACTGATGCCGTTTCAACATCAAACCTACTATTTTGACAGGGAATGCCAAACAGTTTTGGTTTGTCATATCCCATTAAAGTTGTTCTTTCTTGTCTTTTTTTCTTTCATTTTTCACAATCCTGCCACATTTTTGGGTATCTCTCTACGGTTTCCGCCCTAAACTGAAAAGGAATGGAAGGAATCTGAACAGTGCAACCTCAGATAATCACACGTGAACATCTTCCAAAAAAACACTTTCTCCTCTTCACATACTTCTTCAGGCAGTTTCATCAGGCGTGGAGAGGAGAATTACATCAGGTAGGGGAGAGATAAGATTCGTCCCACAGGGTTTTATCCAACGCTAGTCCTACTCAGAGTAGACTCCTTGACACTGATGAGCATGATTAAGGTTCATTCATTTGAATGAGTCTACTCTGAGGATAACTCTGCTGGCTATAACCACGTACAGTGGTACCTCGGGTTAAGTACTTAATTCGTTCCGGAGGTCCGTACTTAACCTGAAACTGTTCTTAACCTGAAGCACCACTTTAGCTAATAGGGCCTCCTGCTGCTGCCGCGCCGCCGGAGCATGATTTCTGTTCTTATCCTGAAGCAAAGTTCTTAACCTGAAGCACTATTTCTGGGTTAGCGGAGTCTGTAACCTGAAGCGTATGTAACCCGAGGTACCACTGTATCTCTGAAAAAGAGAGGAAAATCTAACAATCACTTTAAAAAGAATACTGTAATACAGTGGTACCTCGGGTTAAGTACTTAATTTGTTCCGGAGGTCCATTCTTAACCTGAAACTGTTCTTAACCTGAGGTACCACTTTAGCTAATGGGGCCTCCCGTTGCTGCCGCGCCGCCGGAGCACAATTTCTGTTCTCATCCTGAAGCAAAGTTCTTAACCTGAAGCACTATTTCTGGGTTAGCAGAGTCTGTAACCTGAAGCATATGTAACCCGAGGTACCACTGTAATAAAGTTTCCCATAGATTGCTTGGACCAGCTAACTTTTAAAACTACAACCGTGCTGCTCAGCAACCCTCCTCCGTTCCCCCCCTTCCTCCTCCAGCCATGACTCTTTGTCTCTGCCATTTGTTCCCGGGGTGTAAATTCATAGAATCACATTTTCTGGATTACTTCATAATTCCAGGGGCAGTAACTTAACATGCTGAAAGCACCAAGCTGCCCAAAGACCTGGAGATACTGGAACGGCAGCAGCTGCAGACAAAGAAGGGGAGATTTGGTCTTAATGACTGTAAAGTCCTGCCCTTGGAGAAAAGGAAATAAACAACACAGCTACAGTTGTTGGGCGACCCGCAGCTTCAGTCATCACATTAACGTGAGGTTCTTTTTCGCTTCTTCCTTTAATTTGCTCATGACTATCCTTTTTCCAAAAGCCAACTGTGCAGTTGCTGCAGGGGAGGTGAGGATTAAGGGATGGAGAGGAATACATTAAACAGTCTGCCATGGGGATGTGTGCAAGTAGACTGGAGTTATCCAAGGATTGCTTCCTGTACACATTGCTAGGACTATAAAGCCAAATTCTGTATGGCTGGACAACTGGTGTGGATTTGGCATTCTTGCACAATAAATCTGCTTCCCTTGCTCCCCTCCAAAAAACCAGACGTTTAGGGGGAAGTGATGGGAAAATGCACTGGAGAGGGTGGGATAACTAGTGCTTGACACAATGTCGCCCAACATCTCTGCAAACAGATCAGAATGAAGGCTCAGTTATCTCATCTCCCCACAAAACTTTGCGCAAACGAATCTGGTGGGATGCTCAATTAACAAGTCATCTGGGAGCATCAACTCAGCATACATCTTATCACAAGTCTTTTAACTGTCCTCAGAAGTCCAGTAAAGCAGAGGGCCTGCAGATTTTGTTGGAATTACAACTTCCATCATTCCTAATCATTGGGCATGCTGGCTGAATTTACCAGGCATGGTGGTTTGGTGGGCTTGATCCATAGGCTTACGATCTTTGCTTTAGATATTTGGGCCCCCAAATCACTTAGAGCATTATATGTCAACACCATAACCTTGCACTGGGTTCAGAAGCAGATTGGCAACCAGGACAGGTTCTTCAGAACCAATGTTATATGGTTCTGGATTGGCCATACCAGTCAACATCCGAACCACTGCATTCTGCCGCTTCAGAGCAGATCACTATGACAGAGCAATCTCTGCCCAGGAACAGCTGTAGCTGGTGAAGTGGTCAAGGCTCATAACAGGCAGTTCTTGCTATTGAGCCTACTTTGAGTTCCAGTGATGGCTCTGGATCAAGGAGCACCCCCAAGCAATGCACCTGCTCATTCAAAAGGAATGTAGAATAGGCTGCCTACCCAATTTCTGGGTGCAAAAACCTCCAACCTACAGCAATAGGCATGTGCAGGGTGTGTGTAGGATGTGTTCAAGCACACCCAATTTTTTGAAAAAGGGGGATCAGTGAAAGCAGACAGAGAGACACAGGCAGAATAAACGGGCTGCTATGGATCTGCAGCGTCTGCCTGTGTCTGTCTGTGGAAGCAGCCATGGAGTGATTGGCTCCAGCAGGGAAATAAGGGAGGAGAGGCTGCCTCCTCTGCAGACATAAGCAGCAGATCCATAACAGCCTTTTTATTATGCCTGCATTTGTCTCTGCCTCATGGTTGTGTCTCCATCCGATCCGCTCACCACCTTTTGTGGAGAGAGATCAGTGGGGGTGAGGGGCTGCTTTTGTGGTGTGCAAGCAAAGAAGAGTAGGAGCCATCTCACTCTCAGCCCTGCCTCTGGTCACCTTGGCACAAGTTTTTTCTTCTTCTGTGATTATTATTATTATTATTATTATTATTATTTATACCCCGCCCAACTGGCTGGGTTTCCCCAGCCACTCTGGGCAGCTTCCAACAAAACACTAAAATACAATAACCTATTAAACATTAAAAGCTTCCCTAAACAGGGCTGCCTTTAGATGTCTTCTAAAAGTTTGGTAATTATTTTTCTCTTTGACATCTGGTGGGAGGGCATTCCACAGGGCGGGCGCCGCTACCGAGAAGGCCCTCTGCCTGGTTCCCTGTAACTTGGCTTCTTGCAGCGAGGGAACCGCCAGAAGGCCCTCGGCGCTGGACCTCAGTGTCCGGGCAGAACGATGGGGGTGGAGACGCTCCTTCAGGTATACTGGACCGAGGCCGTTTAGGGCTTTAAAGGTCAGCATCAACACTTTGAATTGTGCTCGGAAATGTACTGGGAGAGGGGAGAAAGTCTCCTGTTTCAGCTTCTTGACCATTCTTCTTCTTGTTTTGTTAGCTTTTTATCCTTCGCAGAGGAGAACACCCTTAACAAATGACAGTTCCCAAGATTATTTTGGGGAAACGTCGTACACTTTAAATGTGCATTGGATGTACAGTGTGGATCTGCCTTTAGTCTTCAGCACTGGCCTTAATTATGCTTTATTGCTCCTGTTATTTCGTGATAGGCTGCTACGGTATTGCATTTTTGTGCTTTTATTCATGTACCCCTCCCTGGGATCTTTTATAATGAGGGGTGGGCATAGAATATTTTATATAAATAATAAAGCATTATGTGTAAAGGGCTGAGTCCAAGAGCATGCACCAACAGATGTTTGACATGCCTTCTAGCCATGAGATATCTGAAAGTGGATATCAGCAGGGAAGAAGAGCAAAGTGAAAAATTATGGCTATTTGAATCTACAGGAAATCTTAAATCATTTCATTGTGGGGAGGAGGGGTAGAATATTGAATACAGCTACTTCCTCATTCTTTGCCAGAAATTCTGAAATGGAGAAGCAACAACAATTAATACATCAGCAATAAAATAGATCCAAATCGTCCAACGCTCACATTGCAAAAGTCGAAGCAGTGGCAGCATATTCTGGGTTGCATCCAACTACATTTCCCTCAAAGTAGACCTACTGAAATTCAGGGGCCTAAGCATGTCTCACAGTTTTGTTGTGGGGACTGAATGAGGAGGGGGAGAACCAGTGCTATTTTTCTAGAAAAAAAGGGGCCAGAACTCACCATGAACACTTCCCTTATTCTCTTAGAATGGCAATGGTGCCCACCTGAGAGGTGCCAGAACTGAGTTCCGGCGAGTTCCGGCTGAAGAACAGTCCTGGGAGGAACCATGTACACCACTCCTTGGAGAAAAAAAAGTGGGAAATAAATGCAGTTAATAATAAATAAATAATATTAATCCTAGTTTATTCACTAGAGCCATTGTTGAGGCAGCAAGGGTCTATTTCAGCTCGTGTGGGCTGGAAAGCATAAGACATGGAGAAAAAGCATGAGGAGGAAACCCTTTGCCAACTTGTCTTCATGGCACACTTGCCATCATTACAGCACAGAAGTCTGGCACACACCAAAGCCGATGAGTTCATGTTCCAGAACGAAGGACTCTTAAGTCACTTCCTAGAAATCGGACTTTCACGCCACTAAGCAGGTGCAGTCAATCCTGGGAAAAAAGGTGATGTCAGAATATGGCAAACACGGTTCAGGGTAAGCAAGTGTGAAGTGAGGCATGGTGGGGCAAAATATCCGAGCATCACACATGCTCTAATGTGTTTTTTTTGGGGGGGGGATCCTGAACTAGTGGTGGGTGAAACCAATCTTGGGATCATGGTAGATCACTCAATGGGGGAAAAAATCTCATTTCAGAGTGCAGCTGCTATGGGGGGGGGAGGTAAATCAAGGGGAGGGGCATTGCAAAGATGTATATAAATATGTATGTTGTGGGAAAAGCAGAAATAATTTTTTTTCTCCCTCAATTGCTAGAACCAACACATTGTCATCTGATAAAGCTGAGTGTTGAAAGGGTCAGGACAGACAAAAGGACGTTTGCATCGTGCCTCGTTGAACTGTGGAATTTGGTATTGTTGATGATGGTTGTCAGCTTGTCTAATCGCAAGAGTATAAGACATATTGGCAACCATTTACTGGTAGTGATGCTTACTATATACAGTGGTACCTCAGGTTACATACGCTTCAGGTTACATACCCTTCAGGTTACAGACTCCGCTAACCCAGAAATAGTACCTTGGGTTAAGAACTTTGCTTCAGGATGAGAACAGAAATCTGGCAGTGGCGGTGCGGCAGCAGTGGGAGGCCCCATTAGCTAAAGTGGTACCTCAGATTAAGAACAGTTTCAGGTTAAGAACAGACCTCCGGAATGAATTAAGTTCTTAACCCGAGGTACCACTGTATTGCCTCCAGTATCCGAGTCACTGTGAGAGTATTACTGCGTTCATGTACAGTGTGAGAGTGCCATTGTGTTCACCTGCTTTGTGGGCTTCCCAGAGGCATCTGGCTCGCCTCTGTGCAAGCAGATTATTCAACTAGATAGGCCTGTGGTTCAAGGGGTGGCTTGTCCCCATTTGACTGCCTGAGGTGAAACAGGAAGGTGCCACCCCCCCCAAAAAAAACCAAAGTCTCATTTGCTGGGGTCACCCAACTACAGTGGCTTCCGGTGAGATTTTGTGGGAGCTCTTGCAAGATCTCACAGAGCTCTTTGAGGTCTTGCAAGAGTTCTTCTGGAAGCCACTGCTGTGCAACCCTGGTGGTGGCAGCAGGGATAGGGTGCCTGCCCTGCAGGGTTCCACCACCTGAGGCAGGCTGCTTCCCTCTGCCTCATGGGCAGGCCGGCCCTGCTGTTGTCTCATCCAGGAGGCCTCTTCTGATATTCGCGTACCTCTCTGAATAGACATGACTGAAATGAATAGGAAAACTCCTAGCCAACCGTTCATAGAAAATGGTGTGCCATTACGCATTGTGCTCTGGAAAGAAGCTTGCTAAAATTGGGGCAATTCTGCCCAAATTCTCAACCAAGAAAAGCAGAAGTCCACAACCTGTATAAAACATACCAGTGAAGCAAAAGGAATTACAGCTGTTTATTTGGCATCGTTTGAACTGCTGCTAATCATGGGATTTACTTATTTATTGCATTTGTTGCTTTTCTCACAGAGGAACCCAGATGGGAGAAATGAAGACTGAGAAACAGGAGTGGGCTAAGGACCACATGACAAATCCTGACCCCTCATATTTCAGATCTGTCCAGCATCAGCACTGGCGCATTACATCACTTTCTCACTATTTACTGGAAATTTTGGAAGGCATGATAGAATTGTAGAATCTACTTATGTGGTGAGGACTACCTCTAGCGCTGTGGTGTCCAAACTTTTTTCAAAGAGGGCCAGATTTGATGAAGTGAAGGGCCGACCAAAGGGCTGACCAAAGTTGTTGACCTTTTTTTCAGATTGAAGTTGTTGAGGAAATAAACTGCGACAGGGGCAGGATTAAACCGACCAGTTCCACATGTAAATTATGGAATCATTAATACCTGGCTTCATGATCCCATTGTCACGGTCTGGTTCATGGGCAATCGAAGTCCTGGCTGGGGACGTTGGGACGAGGGGCAAGATGGGAGGGTGGGAGCAGGAACGGGAGCCCAGAAGCCAGGAGTCGGGAAGCCAAGAGTCTGAGGGTCAGAGAGCTGGGAGTCAAGAAGCCAAGGGCCCGAGGGTCAGGAAGCAAGGAGTCATGAAGGCAGGGGTCCGAGGATCAATGAGCAAGGAGTCACGAATCAGGGGTCCGAGGAGCAAGGAGTCAAGGAACCAAACACAGCAAGGCAGGGAACGTGTTGCTGTGGCAAAGAGCCGAAGGCAAAATGCTGACCTTATATCCCTTCCTGGCTCTTGCCACTAGGTGCTGTGAGTTACCAATCAGCCTCACCTGTGTGGCCGCACCTTGCCTCTTCACAACAAAGTTAGGAAGGCCCCAGTCCTGCAGAGTCCTATTGATCACAGGGCCTGGCTCCTGCACGCACACCTGATGCTCTTCCAAAATAGTCGATATTCAGGAAATCAGGTGGGCTAGGCCAAGGTGGTTACTTTACATGCTACTGTTTGTATTCCCTTCAAGAAAGAATAGCACTGAATTGGTGCCCAATGTTGGTGCTGGACAAATCAGGGAGACCAGGATTCAAGTGCTGCAGATTTGCCAGGTGACCTTTGGAACACCGCTGTTTCTGAGTCTTCATTTCTGCTATCTGTGAAATGGGAGTCACCAAGGTTGTCACTAGGATGTTGCTGGCATCCATCCGTCTCAGGAGGCAATGGAGAAGTGTGTCTTTGGAGGTGAGGTAAAACTGTCACTGAGACAGAAGTGTGAACATGTTGGGAAAGTGGGCTTGGGAGAGCACATCTTCATTTGAAACTCTGTCCTCCCATGCGATACCCCTAATCCTCCTGATGAAGCACATGAAGAAGGTGTTGAGGTGTCGTCCCTGATGGTTGTAAGCTGCCTACAACTCACATCCATAAAGCAGGATGCTCAATACGCAAGCTTGATAGACCGTCCTCTTGATATTGGGTGTTAGCATCAAGACTGAAAAGTAAACAAGCCCATTTTAAAGTTTGTCATCCTACTGGTGATAAGTTGTGGTAGCAGCTGATCTCTTCAATTAGAGGCATGCCCTGAAATGCCCTTAAAATGAGAACACCGCTTCCTATCATCACCCCACCCCTTTTCAGAGTCGGAAGGTGAGGCTGTAGAAATAAACCTGTCAACCTGGGGGCTCCGTCCCGCAGTCTTTGACTCAAGATGTTGCAGTATTGAGGCAACATGTGTGCCAAGAGGGGGGGGGGCGACAAACCCAACCCCTCCTCACCTCCTTAACCTCTGCATTGCTCCCCACTGACATCAACATTGAACGAAATCCAAAGATTAGACACACAGCTGGCTTTTGCTGACACCATAGAGGGAAAAGAAACATTCCTCCCGATGCCAGTCACTTCCTCCAAAAGGCATGAAGTAACCATTCAGCCATCAGGCCAAAGCGAGGCAAGCAAGTGGACTGGGGCAGCAGGCAAGAGAACAGTGCGTGATTTTAAAAAAAATATATGCAAAGAAAGATGCTGGAGCTCAAACTTACTCAGAAATTTTAACTTCTTCCAGGGGGAATTTTGACCTGCCTTCGCCCCCACCCCCAGTGCAGCAGCATTTTGCTTCACCAAATGCTAATAGGTGTAGGGAGAGAGTTTTCCTCCTTAAGAACATAAGCTTGCTGGATCAGGCCAATCATAAGAATGTCAGAAGAGCCTTGCTGGACCAAGCCAATGGCAATGTCCAGCGTCCTGTTCTCACAGTGGCCAACCAGAGGCCCCACAAGCAGGACTTGAGCACAGCAGCACTCTCCCCACTTGCGATTCCTGGCAACCGGCATTCAGAGGTACACAGTGGAGGTAGAACACAGCCATCTCTCATAATACTAGAAGGCCATTCAATGAAGCTGACTACTGGAAAACACATCAAGGCAAAATAAAGTACAGTGGTACCTCGGGTTAAGAACTCAATTCGTTCTGGAGGTCTGTTCTTAACCTGAAACTGTTCTTAACCTGAAGCACCACTTTAGCTAATGGGGCCTCCTGCTGCCGCTGCATGATTTCTGTTCTCATCCTGAAGCAAAGTTCTTAACCCGAGGTAATATTTCTGGGTTAGCGGAGTCTGCAACCTGAAGCGTATGTAACCTGCAGTGTATGTAACCTGAGGTACCACTGAAGTTCTTCACACAGCAGGTGTGTGAAGAGGTAGTGATGTGGCCACGATCTTGGATGGGTTTAAAAGAGAGTTAGGTAAATTCAGAGAGGATAAGGCTACCAGTGGCTACTAGGCATGATGCCTATGAACCACCTCCAGAGTCAGAGGCAGTTCACATCTCAATATCAGATGCATTCAGGCCCTGCTTACAGGTCCTCAGCTGTAAGCTGGGATACAAACATAATGCAACCTTCCAGGGCCACATGGGACATGACATGACATAATCACTGGTGTTGATTTTACTTATGTTTTGATCATTTTATTTATGTCTACTGTTTTTAAAGTCTGTTTCTATTGCTTTTAAAATGAATATTTTGTATTAGTTTTTGTAAGACATATAGTTTTATATGAATCCCCCCCCCCAAGTATAATGCATTTATGTTTGTAAATGTAAGTTGTTTGGAGACCTTTCAGGTACTAAGCGACTAATAAACCTTAGATATAACTGATGATGAATATGACAATTATATAGAAGTATATAAATCTTGCTAGATAGATAAATTAAATAAAAATACACTTGACTGAGATAAATAAACCCCGGCTTGCAGTCGGAAACTAAAGAAGGTCACTGAAGGAAAATCATACTCTGGAAGAATATCTAGATTAAGCAGCGAAGGAGAGAGAGAGACAGACGGACTGCATGATAAGTTGAGTGAAGCACGACAGCTGTTCAAAAGCACAGTCTGGACGAAGGAGCAGAGCCCAAGAGACACAAGAGGGAGAGGAAATGACAAGTATCATCCTAAAGCAAACAATCAAAGGAGTAAAAATAGATGGTGAGATTTTGGGATAGAAGGGAATCAGATTTACCATCATCTGACAGGCCAGAAAAAGCATGCCATATATTTTAAAGCCTCTCTGCTCTCCTTGCAACAAGTTGCCATTGTGGCAGGGGCCGTTCCACATAAATTTTGGTGCATGCACACCCATACCTCTCGTGCTTAATTTCTGAAATGAGAGGAGCAGGGGCTAAAGGTCATGCCCCTTGACCTGGAAGCACTTCCTTCCAACACCAGGGGAAAGGTCAGTTCAAAGATTTTTGGCCGCCTTAAGGCACATGCTCCAAGAGTCTGTTTATTGGGGTCTAGGTGACCATGTGTCGTGCATTGCCAAGGACAGTATTCTATTTGAAGGAGTCTGAAGGGCTCTAAGTCCATTTTTAAAAGAAAGGACCCTAATAAGGTTGAGCAGGAAGAGCTTTGAAGTTGTCCATCAAATGTTAAGTCCTCTTCTCCTAATGTGACTTACAGGGACTACCCTTGAATTCATGTCTGTCCGGTTGCCACCTTTTAAAAAATGTAGAACCATGAGATTCCTACCTACCTACTGCAACATGACATCCTCCCCATCACGCATGCTGATACAACATAATATTGCTGCATCTCTGATGCGTTGTGAAAAGTGACTGATGGTCAGCACTATGTGAATGGCATGAGAAATGTTAGTGGAAGATTCCATTGAACAATCAAGTAATGCTTCTTGCTTCCAGAGGGTAAATCGGAGTGTGTGAATGTTCACATGAGTTGTTCTGCCCATTGGCCTCTGGTCCCACCAACCACTGGTATGTTCCCCCTCCAGGTGTGGATTTTTGATGAGGAAATACAGTGGAAAGTGTGGGATAACAAACCAGATTTAATGCCGAATCAGTGTTGTCTAATCTCCCTGCAAGCAAGGCAGAATGAATGGTTGGTGGGTACTTTAGGAGCTGCACAAAGCAACTTTCGGGCAAGCTCCATCCTTACCTACATGATGTCAGATGTTGGAAGGTGTAGGAAGGGTGCCCAGAATGACCTCCCAGGCCAAATGGCGGGCCAAGTCCTCCACCCCAATCTAGAAATGCAAAAATTCACCTCCAGAGTGGAAGTTTGCTTGCCTTGCCACAGAGAGCAGAAAAGCCTTGTTAAGAATTGAGGGCAGACCTGAACACAAAGTGTAAATGAATTTTTAATTTAATTTTTTAAATTTAAATGGAACATCATGAATACATGGAATAATGTCCCTATGGAAAATACGATTATCCTGAAGAAAAGCACAGAAACAGAAATGGCTTCTGAACGCTGGTGTCAGCCAGCAATTTTGTTATTGTCTAGTTTGAGACAGAGAAATTGAAATGAAAGTTTGATGAGCAGGTGATGGTGGTACGACGCTCAAGAATACGAAATCCAATTCTTTCTTTTTTTTAAGGACTTCTGTGGCATTTGTCTTTCCTGCAAAAAATTACAAATGTTGGGTTAAAAAGAAAGAAATCATTAGGGTGTTGCAGCAGCCAAGCGTAAGTTCCTGCAGGCATTACAACTTTCCACACAGACTAAGTGCTGACCTACAACTTGTGAGTACATAGTAAGGTGTCATATGCATAGGGTCTTGCTTTGGAGAGATTTATTTGTAGGTGACTGTCAATGAATTCCACATGTTATGTTGGTCACAGGCAGTGCTTTTTTCTGGGGGTACACAGGGGTACACATACCCCTAAACATTTTGTGAATCTAAGTTTGGCCTCATTGAGGGGCAGTTTTGCCAGAAAACCTTTTCCCCACAGTTTATTGCCACGAATGGATTTAAAAAAAATAATAATTATACTGTTAGAGAAAATAGTCGTCCAAATTACAAATAAATTCTTGAGGTTGCAAACCTGTTACATTGGTCACATTGTTTAAAACACAACAAAAAGAAAGCATTTAAACCACCTGTGGCATACTTCTTGATTATTTTTTTGTAGGGATAATCAAGCCAATTAACACACAACTAGTTTAATATTAATTGGAGTTCAAATAATAATAGCCAAAACACAAAATATTATGTAAAGAAGCTTACAAATGTTACATTGGTCACAATCGTAGTGAAAGTTGCTTAGCAAAAATGAATATTTGGCAAAATTGCACATAATAGGAGAAATTCACTCTAAAATGCTGGTGAATTTTTGGGAGGACATTAAAAAAGAAAATTACAGACTGATGTAGAAATGTGGAGAACTGAACTTAAAAGTAAGGAAAAATGATAAACCAAGAGAAGATGAAATGGACTGATTCACCCATCCCTAGCTGTTGCCAGTCAGTGCAGGCAATACTGAGCTAGATGGATGCCTAGGTTGCATTTGGTCATTAAAAAGTAGCCCCTAACAGTTCTTGAGGATTCTCAGTCCAGAAACCTCAGACAGGTGGATAATATATGAGAAGCATACTCAAGTCTTTAAAAAGCAACAGCAGGAGCCCAGCTGACTGCAGCTGAATACATACAGTAAGTTTGATATTTTTTTGTGATAAAGAGGTTGATGGCTGGTTGAAAAAAGAGACAGAGGGAAAGTTTCTTTTGTTGTTTAGCTTTCTAGTGCAGGATCTCTGACAAACTCAGGAGGGTACACTGGAGCACTTTTGAAATATAAGCTCCCCGACCCAGCAATTTGTGCTCAGAAGGGAAGCTTTCTCTGTGTGCGGATCATCTTGCCAGATGTTCTTTGCCTGTGTCTGCTCTTGCTCCACTTGGCACAATAGAATGCATCTTGACAAATGGTCGACCTGGTCCACGCTTCTGATGGTGGTTACCACCTGATTAGAGGCTAGGGATGGAGGAGAACTTCAATTCAGAACACCTTTTATAGGCTATTAAATTCACACTTTGCAAAGCAGGAATGCGAACCAAAACATTTCCACTACTCTGAATATTGCGATGCAGATCTCCAACTGAACAATATTTACAAAAATGTGTGTGTTAGAGGAAATGGAAGATACCAGTGAAAATAACACACATAAACGCATTATATTAGGGGAAAATGCTTCCCAACAAATGTACAATAGTCAAAACTGGATATGAACATGCATTTATTAGGATAAATTTGCACCAAAATGCTGCTGAATGTTCATGTCTATGTGATTTTTTTTTTAATTAAAAAAAACACCATAAATTGCTGGGAAATGTGGAGAATTTAATTTAAGACTGGGGGTGGTGGAGAGAGAAATGGAGACAACCAAAATGGACAGATCAATCCCTATTAGAGGCTGGTGGGAATGGATTTGGGTTTTCCTTTTCTGGCTTGACCCTAGCCAAGTGATATATGCACATAACACAAAAATCAAGGTTAAAAAAAGCTCCAATAATAAATATTCTGATTCTTTTTACAAAGTAAGCCTAATGGCTAAAATGCAAATAAAAATAAAAATGTATTTGAAAGCTTTTGATGAGATTTAAATTTGACCTTACAATGAATATGAAAATTGGAAAGAAAGATGCACAGCTTGGAAAGCTCAGGAAGAACAATTTTGTGCAGAACCATTTACAGTCCCAAAACTTCAGGTCACTAAAGCCATGAAGTGAGATTACAATAATGGTCATAATATCAACATGTATAAAACATTAAAAACTCAGCACCATTGATAAAATATAATCAATATTATTCAGTGAAGTTCTGTGAACCTGTGGAATACCATGTGATTTCATCACCCTCAAAGTTCCTGGCGCCAATCCCTGGTGCAGCAGATGTGCACATAATTTGCAGATACCGTTGCACATTGCAGCATGAGAGCATGCAATTGCCACATGTTACAACCAGCAGATGGAACTTTGGTTTGAAAGAAGATGCTTGCAATCGCCCCTGAATAACCATTGCTATCTAGAAACCAGTAGCAGAACATATCAGCCTGAAGAAAGAAACTTTCAGACAGAGACTCCAGTATGAAACGACTGAATTACAATTTATCATTTATACCATTTGTGACTTGGATCGAGATTATGGGTTTTTATCACAGGATGTTAGTTAAGCAGCTTACCAATGTCAGGAAAATTGCATTATCGCCATCACTACCTACTTAGTCACTTATTTTTGGCTTTACATCATTATCAGTGTCACATTTTGCATGTGCTTCGTTGCACACCGACTTCACTTCTTTTCATTTCTGCAGCCTCCCCTTCCCACCAGTCGCCTGTCACCACCCCCAGCTTATAAATGCCTCAGCCAAGTGAAGAGAACACTTTATGCACCTGAGGAGGGGGACACTGGTCTATGTAAGGTTACGCCCTAATTGAAGTGTTCGTGGCCAAGCTTTCCCAGTCCATGAATAATCAAAGTTGTCATACCAATTTCAATTAGTAAAAAGCAGCGGCTTTCCAGGGTTTCAAAGAGGAGTCTCTCCCAAACCTACCTGGAGATGCCAGGGATGTGACTTGGAATCTTCTGAATCCAAAGCAGACGCTGTACCATTGATTTATGGCCCTTTCCCCGTGACGGGGTGAGCTCCTGTTGCTCGGTCCCTGCTCCTGCCAACCTAGCAGTTCGAAAGCACGTCAAAGTGCAAGTAGATAAATAGGTACCGCTCTGGCGGGAAGGTAAACGGCGTTTCCGTGCGCTGCTCTGGTTCGCCAGAAGCGGCTTAGTCATGCTGGCCACATGACCGGGAAGTGGCTTAGTCATGCTGGCACATGACCCGGAAGCTGTACGCCGGCTCCCTTGGCCAATAAAGCAAGATGAGTGCCGCAACCCCAGAGTCAGTCACGACTGGACCTAATGGTCAGGGGCCCCTTTACCTTTTTACCTCTAAAGATAGGCACCTACACCCAACCACCCCCTTATTATAACTTAAGGAAAATGCTATATATTTCTGTTTTCCTTTTATTCCTTTTCTTTTCTGAAATGTATACAGTGCTAATGATAAACATGCATGCCTCTGTAATGAATATTGATATGAAACTAACAGGAGGAAGAAAAAGGCATCTGTAAAGCCACCAATGATACCTAAGTCTAGAGCCTGAAGCACACGGACAATTGCTTTGATCCAGAGGCCCACATTAATATGAGATCATATAAGTGGGGCATTCATGTCAGTGCAGGAAAGAGATCCTTGCTTGTTGAGGAATGCACACACACACTTCATTCTGCCATCATTGAAATAAATGGTGAACCCGCGAGATTCATGTATGCATTGGAGCAACTGTGCCGCCCATTAAAAAAAAAAACCTCTGGCCTGGAGCGCACACCTGCAAAACCATGGATGCAAATTGTAACAACTAAACACTGGGGATCTCCACATGCATCTTCAGTCCTTTGAAAGAAGGCAACTTCCTAATCACTCATCGCCAGGCGCCAGGCCAAGCTGCGATTAATGAATGGCAAATGCTTGGGGAAAACCATGCCAGTGCCATGACAGGATTCGAACAGCCGCAGGTAAATGTCAGAACGAAAGGCCAAGGGCACTTGGCAAGCGCCAGGGTTCACAAAGACCTCTCTGCAGGTCAGGTAGTCTTGCCACAGCTGGTATGTAGATTGCCTGCTGTCTGATTGAAGTGTGCTTGCTTTCCCCAGGCAATGAGTCATGCCATGCATACGTTGAAATGAATTAAAAGGTTGTGGAAACCGCTGCTGAGGTATCACGCACAAATAAACGTCACCATCTCGCACCTGTTCTTCACCCAGGTCTGGCGTCACCGTGTGGCATCCTCAGGCCCCCATCACACCAGCAGGGCCCTTTTTAATCAATCCCCACCCCACCCCACCCCCCTGGCACTCTGGATTAGAGTCAGGAACTTGGTCCAGGGGGCACCATTTCAGTTTCCCACAGCAGTGGCGTAGCGTGGGTTGTCAGCACCCGGGGCAAGGCAAGTAATTTGCGCCCCCTAACCCGTGGATTTGCGCCCCCTAACCCGTGGATTTGCCCTAACCCCAGATGTTGCGCCCGGTGCGGCCGGCCCCCCCTGCACCCCCCACGCTACGCCACTGTCCCACAGTGCCCCTCAACATGGCGCCACTTAGGCATTTTCTGGGAAATAAAAATGGCAGCTGCCAGACCCTGCCGCCCAGTCCTGATGGGGACACCATTGCTGCCCAGCACTTCCACAGCTACCAGATGATTCGAAGAGGGAACCCACTGACAAAGACTGGGACCCACAAGAGGCTACTTTGCCAAGAGGTGGAGCTGTTCCCTGCCTCAGCCCAGCAGGAAAGCCCAAGGCATTTTGATGCCTGAGATAAAACATCCGAATGGCACCCAGGGGCCACTCAAACGGAACAAAGGATATTGCCTTCTACTGAGACCACTGGTTCATCTAGCTCAGTTCTGCCCATGATGACATAGCAGCTCTCAAGGGTTTCGGATCGAGGGACTCTCTCAGCTGTAGGTGGGGATTGAACCTGGGACCTTCTGCATGCAGAGTGGATACTCTATCACTGAGCTACCCAAGGACAACTTGGAAAGTGACAGATTATGTGGGTAGCAGCAAACAGGCCCAGAATCAGCACCTGAACCAGCATGGCATTCCAGAGCCCACCAGGGCTGATGCTGGTCATTGCAGCACCCTTTATTTCCCCTCCACTAAGCATTTTATAACCAAAGGGTGGTGATTTTTGTTTTAAACATATATTATGCTTTTTCCATTACAAAATCACGGTTTTTGGTTGGCTTTAAAAAAGGGATGGATGCTAAGGATTATAGGGACAGAAATTCCAAAAAAGATTGTTAAGCTGTTTATGTATGTAACTACAGCAGCTAAGGACGCGGATGGCGCTGTGGGTTAAACCACAGAGCCTAGGACTTGCCAATCAGAAGGTTGGCAGTTCGAATCCCTGCGACGGGGTGAGCTCCCGTTGCTCGGTCCCTGCTCCTGCCAACCTAGCAGTTCGAAAGCACATCAAAGTGCAAGTAGATAAATAGGGTCCGCTCCGGTGGGAAGGTAAACGGCGTTTCCGTGCGCTGCTCTGGTTCGCCAGAAGCGGCTTAGTCGTGCTGGCCACATGACCCAGAAGCTGTACGCCGGCTGTAGTTACATACATAAATATATATATATATTTGATGAAACGAATTCACCGAGGTCAAGGCGACTGATGGCTGCTAGCCACAGTGGCTGTCCTGTGCCTCCACAATTTAAGGCACTAATGCTTTTGAACCCCAGTCGCTGCTATGCTCAGGAAGGGAGAGTGTTCGTATGCCCATAGGCATTGGGTTGGCCACTGTGAGAAGAAGATGCTGGACTGGATAGACCATCTTCTAATGTTCATATGGCCTGATTCAACATAAGGCAGCTCTCACCCCTTTCCCTTATTTTATGTTTCTCCTACAGAATCTTTCTCTCTCTCTCTCTCTCTCTCTCTCTCACACACACACACACACACACACACACACCTCCCCATTCTGTCCCTCACTTCTCCGCAGCTGGTCCTCTGCCCTCTCTCATTCTGCCTTCCCAGGCCTAGGAGTTACAAATGATTAGATTTTCAGCCCAATTAAGGCAGTTTTCTCCTGGCTGGAGGAGAGAAAGGGTTGGCTCTGGAAGGTGGGAAACGCACTTTGACAGGCCCTGGCGTCTCCAGCGCCCTCCAATGGCACTGCCTGCTGGGCCCCTTTGTTGGCCTGTGGCAGGAGAACGGCCAAGCACAGTTGGGGGGGTGGAGGGGGGTGTCTCTCTTACCCCTCCTCTTCCCAAGCTGAGCGAAAAGAATAGCTAATTAAGAGGTCTAAATGCGGGCAAAACTAATTCCCTATTCAGGCCACTGATGGGCAGTCAGGGGGCCAGTGGAGTGGGAGGAAGGACAGGCTGGAGAGCATGACATCATGTCTTTTTTTTCCAGGGTTTCCCCCCCCCCCATACAAGAACCTGGGGACTGAGTTAACCCCTTCCTTGCTGCCCTCCAGGCATAGGCAAAAATGGCCAGTCTGAGGAAAGTCCAGGGACGCTGTGAAAGTAGGCTTGTCCGATGACCTTTTCTGCATATAGGAATGAAAATCATTCCAATCTTGGGGAGAAAAATAAAATACAATCAGAGGCTCCTTGAATGGGAAGGAAGGACCCCTGCCAGAGACCCTGGAGAATCAGGCAGGGAATAAATAACACGAGACTAAATGGACACATAGTCTGTGAGCTCTTATAAAACCTTTATGGAGATGCTTACTTCTCTGGTTTGTGAAGTAGGTAGTGATGGAAGAACCAGAAAATTTTGGCTTCTTGTTTTCCCAATCTTAAATTCAATTCTCCACATTACTGCAGCAGTTTTCAATTAAAAAAAATAATCCTAAGGAAAACTCATCAACATTTTTAATGCAGATTTATCTTAATATACACTTACGGTATTTGCAAGCTGCTCCTCTAATATAATGCATCTGTGTATGCTATTTTCACTAACGTATGCATTTTTCTACACTTTTTTTTTTTACTAGAGATCAGTGTCAGAATTCAGAGAAGTGCTGATTTCAAAGGATAATTGCATTTCAGTTTGCATGCTTTGTCCGAAAAGAATTAGATAATTTCTCATTAAAATGTGAATAAAATCAAATTCCTCTCCAACACAGAGAAGATGCTTTATATGATGTGTGAGCCTTGCCTCCCCATGCACACACACAATAAGGGGAAGCACTCAGAATGTGTGAGCTGCCGTTGGACTTGAACCCCATCACCTTTCATTTTTAGAAATCGAGAATTGCAGACTCCACCCTTGTACTCTTAAAAAAAAAAGCCTTCATTACGGTAACCTTTTAATACTGACTCTATATTTATAGTGATTGGTCTTCATGAGTCTTTCACTGCTCACTCTCACTTTAGGCTGCCAGATCCCAATGAATCCTGAAATTTATCTGTAATTAAATATAGGAATGTGTGTGCATCTAAAAATAATTAGCTAAATGAAGCAACGCAAATCTCAGGCTCATTGGGAGAGGAAAATTGGTTCCAAATAGCAATCAGGACACACTGGCTTGCCAGATTGTCAAGAGTGCAGTGGCCAAATCAAGGCTAAGGAGATTTCCAAGTCTTTACAAAGCTTTCCAGGCCATCAGTGGGTGAATGTAGACTCCCCCCCTCCTTCATATTCCCCACACCAACAAACAGGATTGAGCTGTTTTGCAGTCAGTCCTTCTGGGTTTGCTGGCATTTCTGGCAAAGAGGAATCAATTTCTCCCTCCCAGCTCTAGCAATGAAGGATGTTTCTTGCCCATCTTCCCTCTGTCAGCATTCCAAAAAGGGAAAATGATTACATGGTTTTACTCTGAACAGGTGGCACAGACACCGAGCCTCTATATCTGCAAACCTGTTTGCAATATGCAACAACTACGTTTTATGGATCCAGCAGCAGTCCTTCAACAAAGCTCTTGCAGGGCCTCCAGAGACCATTTATAGAGTCTCCCTATCGTTGAATATGCTGGAGAGACAACCTTCATGGATGCTTGTATCAAATTCTGACCGAGGATGCAACAACAAAGGCAACGAGCCGCTGCAAACATAATGGCTGGCAGACCAATTCAAACCCCCTTTGTACCAAATTTATGCCTCTACCTGCAGCATGACACAGCATCACTCTGTCAGTATTATTCTGCCTGTGCAAAGCTCTCCTTTGCACTTGCTAAATGGGTTGGCAGGCAGAATTGCTGTAATTCGGAACCCACTGGCAGCAGCCAGCAAGAAGCCCTGAAACAGGGCATTAGAAAGACAGCGAGTAGGGGGGCTGAGATGGTCTGGGATCTGTTGAACGTGTGGTGGCATCGTCCAGTCACTGTGTTTTACTGCCTTCCACCCCAGCTGGCATGTTTGGCAAGGTCTCCATATTCGGTGGTGGTCCTGCCACTCCATTAAGGCTCACCAGGGAGTGGCTGGGATTAGGATGACATACTAAAACATTATGGCCTTGGCTCAAGCTTGCATGTTACTTATTCCTCCCTCTGGTCCCTTCTCTTCTTTCTTCCCTGGTTTGAGCAAACCATAGTGGCTGGGGAAACCTGGCCAGATGGGTGGGGTATAAATAATAATAAATAGTGACATTCGAACTGGGCAAACTACGGTTTGCCCAGTTTGAATGTCATAGCAAACTGTGGTTCGGACAAACCATAATTTGCCTCCAAAATATTTGCAGTGATGGCACAAGGGACTACCATGTTAGTTTTTATTAGTTTTAGTATTAATAACATTATGAAATGGAATTGTATTATACTGTATAACAGCTAGGTTTTATGGTGTGAACATTTTATCAACTGTTGCTTTGTACTTTTGATATGTTTACATGTTAAAATATAACAATTTTTTAAAGGAAAATGTGAGGAAAGGATCCTGAACATAACGGAGTAAAGAAAATAACATAACATAGGAACACAGTAAGCTGCCTTATGCAGAGTCAGACCATTGGTCCATCCAGCTCAGTGTTATCTATTCTACACTGAGTAGCAGTGGCTCCCCAAGATGTCAGCCAGGAGCTTTTCTCAGCTATACCTGGAGATGCTGCCGACTGGACCTGGTACCTGTGTACTACATGATGATAACACATGAGCCCAAGGCACAGCCCTGATGGCCAAACAGTTCAACCACTGCATTAAATTGACCCAATATATCTCTTGTTCCAATTTCCTGCATGCCACAAATATCCAATCTTTCCTTCTGCTTTTTTTGTAATATGTTTTATTCAGAACAACACAAATCAATACAAACGAAACAGGTATAAAGCTGCATCAATATTACAAATACAGACATGGAATGGCACCATATTTTCAAGAGTTTCTCAAACTGAAATGTAGAGAGCCTTTTCCAAGGTAATAATAAAAGCAAGTACCCTAGTCTCTCCAGATAACAATACATATCATACTGCTCACGTAGTAGTGCAATCTCTTATCTACAGCCCTGGTGGGGGCAGGAGAACCAGGGGGCAGGGCAAAAAAGAGACCAGAGGAGACTGGAGGAAGTGGGTCTGCAGGTGGTCATGAAGAACAGATGGTTCCCTCATGGATACGCTGGTCTTGATCATCTATTGCTTTGCTTTCACATGTTGCTGCTCTTTCTCGTGGGCCAGCAAAGATACTTGTAAGGAAATCAGGAAGAAGACTGGAAGACTCCCAAAACCAGACGCCGGACAAATGGCTGCCCATGGAATCCACTGCACAATGGACTAATTCAAATGAAGTAACAGGGACAATGAATATTAAGGGGCAACATAGGAGCCAATATTTGAGGGGGCTGCCCCCCGCAAAGTTGATGGGCACTGCCATTCAAATGGTGTGCGTGTGCCACATCTTGTGATCAGTTATGTGGGGTGGGGCTTACGTGTCCCCCCCAATATTTTATTGTAGTTGGCACCCCTGAGGGGCAGCCAGGAACAAGGACGAAGGGGAAGGGCCATCATAGCTCAGGGAAGCAGCAGGGAATCTACTGTTAGAGGAGGACACTC
Organism: Podarcis filfolensis; assembly: GCF_964270895.1. Taxonomy (NCBI): domain Eukaryota; kingdom Metazoa; phylum Chordata; class Lepidosauria; order Squamata; family Lacertidae; genus Podarcis; species Podarcis filfolensis. The sequence continues at coordinate 36,050,982 of NC_139616.1, read as the reverse complement.
TCCTATTGCTTTTCTGCTCTCCCTTTAAGACAGGTTGGCAACTTCCAGCAACCTTGAGTCTTAAGTCTGCTTTGGGGTTTTAGAGGAGGCCTGGTGAGGCCGTTTTTCCTACAGAAATTCCCAGCCTTTTCTCATCACCCGGAACATAAGTTTCAAATAATATTGTTTAGTCACCTCACTTAATCAATTCTTACACCATCCCAAAGTTTACTTTCTTTCTTATTCTCCCCACCACTCTGTCCCTGCCTGACATCTTTCCCACCCAGAGTCTAGAATACTTATCTCTTCTGTTTTTTGTTTTGTTTTGCCTGGGGTGGCAAAGGCTTCCAGCTGCTGGTCTCCGTAGGCTGTGGAGCCTCCAAATTAGATGTCTACTGGGCCCTCCCCTCTTGCTATCCACAGAAAGAGTGGGGCACACACTCTGATCCATTTTCTGTCACCCCGCCACATGAATTTCTCACCCAGCATTGTTCATACCTGGCCACAGTAAGGCCAGGAAAGCCTAGAAACTAGAGTCACTTGTCTACAGGTCATCACACCAGTTTTGAAATAAGATTCAGCTGCCGATCCAGCTTAGTTCTGGACACTGGAAGGTGTATGGATGCCATCTTGCCCCTTGCCTCAGGAAGAAAAAAATGTCTTGGGCCAGCCCTGACAAGGAACATAGGAAGCTCCCTCACACCAAATGAGACCATCGGACCATCAAGTTCAATATTGTCTACACTGATCAGTAATGGCTCTCCAAGGCTTCAGACAGGAGTTTCCCCCATCTCTATCTGAAGATGGTGGGTATTTAACTTTGGACCTTCTACCTGCAAGGCATGTGGTCTCCCATTGAACTATGGTCCTTCTACTATCTGCTGGTGCGTTTCTGTGTGCTGTGCATCCAAGTCTTACTGCGCATAGACAAAAGCACCAGGCGTAGTACGTTTTCCCCTAGTATTACCACCCCATGGCCAAGTTGGCAGCCTGGTATCATTACCCCATGGCTGCAGGCACTCATACTCCCCTGCATTCAGTGAGGGCATGTGAAGGGTACTACCACTGAAAAGGCCACTCCGTCAAGGTGGTTAGAAGTGGTAAGCTCTGCTGTCTCCTAGAATTGTCATTGCTGTCTGTTTCAAGCACCCTGCAAGACCAGCCATAATCTAACATGATACTATTGCTTGTTAAATTGGAAAAACCCTGCAGCAGGAGGGGCAGCTGGAATAGCTGCCAGAGAGCGATAAAACACCATATGCTCAAACCTTTCTTATTTACTAGGCGCAGTCTTCATTTTCTGGTCCCTCTCCCTGGGAAATCACTCTTCCTATTCAGACCCTATTTTTGTTTTGGGGGCAGTGGCATAGTAATAAATTTTGAAGTTTAGGAACTCATAATGACAGCCTTCATAGCCCTGACCCCAAGAGAGCCCCCAGTTGCAAAGTAACTGTGTTGATCACACACATACATTCTAGGCCTGTGCACTGGATTCAGCCCAAACCAAATTGGACTTGTTTGGGGGGAGCCAGGCGTTTGGGCCGAGCTGCACTGAGACAGCTCTGGGTGGCGCAGGGTCACCTCAAGTTGCCTGGAGCCATGTGGGGCTGTCAGGGGGTGGAGGGGAAATCTGCAGGGGTCCGTCTTGCCAATGTGTTTTCTGCGGGGAATGCACTGGGGAAGCAGACCCCAGCAGGATCGAATCCTTCTGCTCTTGGTTCTGCAGGGGAAGTGGGGAAGAGACACAACATCTCCTTCCTCCACCTCCTTCCTGATTGCATGTTTAATTAGGGCTTTTAATTGAAAACTCTGATTAAACATTGGTCATGTCCCCAAATTGATTTGGAGCTGGACCCAGGCTGGTGGGTGTTCCTACCACATACACAGACCCCAAAAAGCAAAGCATAGGATCACTTGACAGCATAGGAACCCTTGGGGCCAAAGTCCCTATAAAATATTTGAGCCCCCCCCCCAAGTTAAGGGGCATTGCCATTCAAATGGTGTTTGTGTGTTGTATCATGTGATCTATTATGTGGGGCGGGGCTTACCTGCCCCCACTGTCCAATGTTTCATTCAAGTTGTCACCTGTGCCTGACAGCATGGAGGTGATGTAGTGCTTACTATGGATGCAATTCTAACCTGGGCATAAGCCTCATTGAATTCAGTAGAATTTACTGAGTCGCGGTTAGGATTGCCATGTGGCCTGACTGCAATCCTATGCAGGGAGCAAGCTCCTGGACATAAACGCCATTGAATGCAGTGCTACTTACTGCATCGTTTCAGCTTGAAAAATGCATGCAGCTCTTAACAAAAGATCTTCAACTGGCCAAAATGCAACCTTTAGCTTTTAGTTAGACATGCAAATAGCGTTGCAAAGCAGTGTTACCTTGCAAAGAAGTTTCAAGACATTCAAACAACCTTGTAAATAAATGTTACCATTTAGACTGGTTGCATGAAGTATGAACCGCATCAATGGAAAGAAGTATCCAGCCTCCGGCTGATTATTTTCCTTTCTCACTTCTGTTAGGCTAACATAGCCTAAACAACAGTACAACTTGAAAGACTCATTATCCCCTCATTTGAGGAAGATCCATCAGTTACCTTAGTGCTCCAGAATATGACATAATTCCTCCTGCTCTGCATAAAGTCTCAGATCAGCTTCCACTACCCCCTCCTGTTGCTGCTCTACTACAATACTGCCTTTTGTGGGTGTTTTGTATTAAAAAAATTCAGTGTGTGACTTGATATTCTACGGGGGTCAGATGCTCCTCTCACCAAAGTGTCTAGAGGTTAAATCTCAGGATGCAGTCTATGTATCACATCTCCATGGTACACGCATGCACATGAACTCTTATGACAACATGTAGCATACTCAGCTGGCCACTTCACACATTGCAGCTTTTAGGACAATTGTGTTCCTCTGCTAGATCTTTCTGGCTTTGAAAACAGTGAAAGACTTGCTGCTATAGATCACATCAGATATAACATACAGCACACCTTATAGCAGAGCTGTCATTTTTGCATCGCCCCAAAATAGGGTGAGAGTTAACATAAAAAATCCATATGCACATGTATGTGTATAGATGTAGATCTAAAATCAATTACTGTGATTTAAATAAAAGTGCATCATATATCACACTATCTCACCATAGTGAGAAGACCATGAGCAGGTGACCAGGGTTGGAGGAGAAATTTGATCTTGTTTGCATTTTTATGAGAAGCTACCTAATTTGCACTTCTTGAACCCATATGTAAACTGAAATACAGCCATCCTGCGGAATCTGAATTCCTCTGAATTTTGCAGTACAGTTATCTAGCCAGATCATGTGGTACAAAATGCATATCCTGGGGTAAAGTGTACATACAGGTGTGTGTGTGTTTGTGTGTGTGTGTGTGAATATAAGCTACAAAATGCATTGCATTAGGCAAAAAAATGTGTATATTAGGCAAAAATGTATATATTAGGAGAAATTTGCATTAAAATGCTGATACGTTTTCATGATCACTTTTTTTAGTGCACATACTGATGTGGAAATGTGGAGAACTGAACATAAGATTGGGGAGGGAGAGACGAGAAACCTAGAAAGCCCAAGATTGGACACAGTTGCTCTTTTGACAGGAGTTGAATCCTACAGCTCTTCCACCAGACTCAAATCGGAGTACTGCCTCTGAATCACAGCACTGACTTGCAATACATGTGCTAATATATACACTGAACAGGGAAGAAAAACAGAGGGGCTGGCATCTTTAACAGCATTCCCAATAAAATCCTTGTATTCTTAAGGCTCCAACTTGGCCATCCTTTTTCCCCCACACCCCAATTCTTTTTTTTTTTTTTTTTAAGAAAAAGCCAAAAGGGAAAGGGGCATAGTGGAAGGCATGGTGTTTCATGCCTGAGAAGATTAGCTCTCCGAATTGCATACAGACCTGCGGTGGGAGTGCAGGCGAGGGGTGGAAGCAGAGGAGGGAAAGGAAGCCAGCCTCCCTTGGCAATAAATAAGCTAGTTCATTTAATAAAGAGGAAGGGGGTGGAGGGGAAATGGCTGAAAGAAAATGAGGTGGGTGGGTGTGGAATTAGCCTTGTCAAACAAGGGGCTTTGCTGTCCCAGAACTACATCTTTATTGTTGCCATTTTCCACGCTTACTTAGTTCTGAATGCTGCAGAAGACAACAGCTCATTATGGGGAGGGGGCTTGAGAGAATGGGAGAGATGATGGGGTAGAAATGCAGCGGAGGTGGGGAGCCATAGGGCCCAGACTAGTCCTGGAACCTGAAGGGCCTGGGGTGGAAAATAGGAAACTTCCCCCTCTGGTTTCTTACAGCCTACACAGAACAGTAGCTCATAGGAGGAAGGGTGGCTAATGATGAACAGGGCGGAGTGATACTTTCTCACTGATGCTGTGAACGTGATGTTAATTTTTATAAAAGGTTCTTAAAAAGATTTAAACTACTAAGGCCCAAATATCTGAAAGGCCACCTTCTTCTCCACAATACCCTCTCAGGTGCTAAGGTTGGCAATGGGGCTTTCTGATTTTCTTTTTGTGGTTGGATCTCTGGTGGTTACCCTAGATTAATTATGGAATTACCATGGAGTTCGTTCAGCTGGCTATGGATCAGGTCCTTATGCCCTCCAACATTTCTCAGATGCAAATAGGGACATCCCATTCCATAATGATAACTATACTATTTATACCCCACACATCTTACTGCATTGCCCCAGCCACTCTGGGCAGCTTCCAACATATATAAAAACATAATAAACATTAAACATTTAAAATATTTCCCTATATAGGATTGCCTTCAGACAACTCAGGGGTTGGCTAACTCTATACCCTCCAACATTTCTCCCCAGAAGCCTAAAACCTAGAGAGAAAGAAAAAAAATAGGTCACAACACAGCTCCTCAGCCAGACCTACAGAGGCTGACAACTTTCCCTCTTCCTGCCCCCCTCCTCCCCCAAATTCCTTTGTTTTGCCTCCCAACAGGGAGGACCAGATTCCTCGGATCTATGGCTGTGTGTGCTTGTGTGAAAAGGGAGGGACTGGAGTCAAGATGGGAGTTGCTCTTCATCTGACTAAGAAGACCATAGAGCCTACGTTCTCACTGGAAATTGAAAGCAGAAGCCATGGAGCCGTGACAAAAATCTGCATTACGTTATGGCAACTCTTGGCATATATATATATATATATATATATATATATATATATATATATATAACATCGATTTGAAACTCTGCCAGTGATCATCATCAAAGTGATATCAGCGCCTTGGAGGAAGAACAATGGTTCTGGAGCCTGGAGTTTAAAAAGGCACCAGGATGGAGGAGGGAGGGGGACTGGGAGGGCAGCCGGGAAATACAAGGGAAGAAGCCATGTGTTTGTGCCAAATGCCTCCCCCTCTCCCCCCCTCCAACTCAGTACCAGCTCCAGAGACAACATGGATGTGGGTGGCTGGGTCTTTTTGTTGTTTTGTTTCAGAAGGTGTAGATGCAGTTGAGTGTGGATAATGGGAGCCAGCCAATAACATCAGAGTATGCGATAAATGGACACACTGGGTTCTGTTAAGGCTGGTGCTGCCATCTCATTGGCTCCTTTCCTGAGCATCCTTGGTGGGCATCTCTGGTCCTAATGGCTGCTACCGGTATCTGTACTGCTTCACAAAGCCCTAAACCAGGATTTGGGGAACCTCAGGATGAAGGTCCAAATCCATCCCTCCAGGTCTCTCTATCTGGCCCTTGGGACTATCCCCTGGTCCACACCCCCTCCCTGGCCTTGCTTTGCCCCCCAAATATTTTTGCCTGGCTGGAATGTGCCCTTGAACTCTGAGAATGCTACTGACATGTATCCCCCTCCAAAAGTTGCCCAGAAGGAGATGTGACTCTCAGGCTGGAAAAGATTCCTCACCCTTTCTCTAAATAGCTGGGGGCCCAAATATCTGCAAAAGCACCTCGTTCTCTACTCCTACCTGGTCCTTAAGTTCAGCAGGGTGTTTGGTGCTGGTGTGTGAGTTCTGCTGGCAGTCTCCATTGGGATTTATGGGGACAGAACACAGAAAATTGCCTTCTTTGTTGTGCGCTTGACTCTGGAATTATCCTTCCCTAGACGTACATCTGCTATTGTCATTGTTGGTCTTCAGACATCAACTGAAGACATTTTTATTTCCCCTGGTTTTTGTGGCTTGATTCTGGGGTTTTTAATCCTCAGCAGCAATATTTGCATTTGTTTTTTTGAAACTAGTTGTTAATATTTCTGTCTACAATTACACTTTTTCACCATCCTGAGCTTCCTTGGAAGAAGAGTGATCCTAAATATATAAAAGGTAAAGGGACCCCTGACCATTAGGTCCGGTCATGGCCGACTCTGGGGTTGTGGCGCTCATCTCGCTTTATTGGCCGAGGGAGCCGGGGTACAGCTTCCGGGTCATGTGGCCAGCTTGACTAAGCCGCTTCTGGCAAATGGAAACGCCATTTACCTTCCCGCTGGAGTGGTACCTATTTATCTACTTGCACTTTGACGTGCTTTTGAACTACTAGGTTGGCAGGAGCTGGGACCAAGCAACAGGAACTCACCCAGTCGTGGGGATTCGAACCGCCGACCTTCTGATCGGCAAGTCCCAGGCTCTCTGGTTTAACCCACAGCGCCACCTGCATCCCTCCTAAATATATAAATAACATTGCATCTGGTGGTACAATTAGGGTAAGTTTAGATTCTGGGCTTAAAGCCTCTGCTACCTCTTTAGGTGGCAATATGTTTTACTTCACTGACTTCAGAAAGTGTTTGGCCAACCTTGCAGTGTTCTGGGGATGATCCTGCTCATTCTGATGAGTGGTGCTAGTGATACCTTGCCATGCAGTACATGGGAGCTGCCTCATACAGAGTCAGACCATTAGCCTATCCAGCTTTAGCACTGTCCCCATTCACTGGCTGTGGTTCATCAGGCAGGAGTCTTTTTCCTGCCCTATCTGAAGATGCCATGGATTGAATCCAGGCCCTTTTGCATGCAAGGCAGGTGCACTGCCAATGAGCCATGACCCTGTCCTAGTACAGGAGCTTTGCTTCAAGGCTGATTCCTAAAGGAACCAAAGCCTCAGCCTCAAAATACTTATCTATAGCTGAGACACCCCAGGCAGGAAGGCTGCTGGGTGGTTTTCCTTTGAGTTGACTTTCTTCATCTTATGGTAGCTATTGATTTAGGAGGAGTAACAGTTTGCACTTTAATTAACAAAGAGAGGCCGGCATAGGGACTCACACATCTTGCACATCTGCTTTTCTAATGTGGCTGGGTTCTGCAAAAACAAATAGACAGCCCTCGTTGCATAAATTTATGCACTCACAAATGTGTTTCTCTCCACTTCACCACCACAAAATTCCAACCCCCCCAACGCTGCATTTCCAAGCACAGCTGACAAATTTTATCTCCTTTTTCAGCCTTTGAAAAGCTCCTGTTATAAATAGTTGAGATGCAGTTTTGGAGCGTATCTCTGAATTTAAGGCCCAGCCTAAAGCATCCAGAAAGCTAGACAGATTCATCAACATCTGCTAGCCACAATTGATGTTCTATCGCCACTGTCAGAGGCACCATGCCTCTGAATGCCAGTAGCTGGAGACTGCAGGAGAGGAGAATGCTGTCGTGCTCAGATCCTGCTTTTAGGCTTCCGGGCTGGCCCACCCATGAAACAAGGTGAGGCGACTGCCTCAGGCAACAGGATCCACAGGGGCAGCTGATCCGGCCTCCAAGGAATGCATCACCTGCCGCCGCCACCGTGGTGACATGCTCCTTGGAGGTCAGATCTGCTGCCTTCTCAGCATCCCCAATTGGACTTCAACTCCCAACAGCTGCAACTAGCCTGGCCAATGAGGAATCTCCAACAACATCCAGAGGTTCACAGGTTCCTCCATCACTTATTCATTATAATGTGCTGGGAGAAGTAGATGTATCCAATCATTAAAAGCTCTTGCAAGCTCAGATTCTCCAACCAAGAGGGAACTGTCCAGCGGATCATGGGTCTGCCCTTGACTCCTTCCAGTGACCCTTCTGTCACTGGGTGTATGTTATCATATCCCTTAACAGCTTGGGACCAGCAAGATCACCTTACCCCATATATGCCCACTGGATCGCTTCGATTTGCACTGTTACAAGTGGCAGATAATTCTCATTCTACCTTTTTAAGAAATCAATCTTTCAGCGTGGCAACACCCCCACTTTGGAACTCCTTGCCACTGGACATCAGGTGGGTGCCTTCTCTGTATTCTTTTTGGTGCCTGCTAAAAGCAAATTTGTTTAGGCACGCCAATCCAGACATGTAAAATGTTGACATGTGCTTTAATCTGTTTTGTAGTTTATTGTTCATTTTAATTATGTTTAAATATTTTAAATAGTAGTTGTTTCAACCATTTAATAGTTGTTCCAACTATTATTTTCATAAATCACTTGGAGCTTTGCTTTTTTAAAAACAATCATGGGACATAAATTTTATGACATTTTATGAAATACAACAAAAATAAAATATAATTGTACTTGTGTGACAGAATGATTCAGTTACTTTCCAGAAGAATGGTGCAGGGTTCCTTACACAAGAGGGGCAGCCCAGTCAGCTGAAAAGTTGAAACAGATCACTTGTTCAATGTGAGTCAACCATACATGGCGTTAAACACTTTCCTTTATTTTTATTTTGTATAGGAACAACACAGAAGGCTGTCTTACACCAAGACAGACCATGGTGCCCATGTAGCGCAGTACTGTCTACACTGACTGGCAGCAGCTCCCCAGGGTTTCAGATAATATTCTGTCCCAGCCCTACCTGGAAATGCCAGGGATTGAACCTGGAGCCTCCTGCATGCAAAACAGATACTCTACCTACTGAGCTATGGTCCTTCCCAGTAGTTCACCGCTGCACTTTACCAACCCAGTTCTCCCGCAGACAGCTGCTTTTCTTTTCTGTTTCCACAAGTACCCAAGCCTTCCAGTTGGGCAGACTTGTTTTGCCCTTGTGCTACCCAGCCACTAGGTGTGACAGCCTCCAAGCACTATGTGGGAAATGGTAGTAAAGCAGTGTGGGAATCTCATTATGAAATAGCCTGTCTGTCAGCTTTGTTTGGGGTGGCTGACTACATCTGGACTGACCATCCAATGCAAGTTGGGGTGATCTGATGCACTGATTCCTCATCCGCTCATATAAGCACACAGGCCTGGCATCAGTGCAAGTGCACAACTCTTGGGCAGCTGCCATGGGGCCAGCATTGTGGCATGGCCCATGGCTAGGGTTGGAGTGAATCTGTCCATTTCAGCATCCTTGCAGTTTCTCGTTTTTCCAGTCTTCATTTTTCCACATTAAGGTAAAGGTAAAGGGACCCCTGACCATTAGGTCCAGTCACGGACGACTCTGGGGTTGCGGCGCTCATCTCGCTTTATTGGCCAGTTTGGCTAAGCTGCTTCTGGCGAACCAGAGCAGCTCACAGAAACACCATTTACCTTCCCGCCGGAGCGGTACCTATTTATCTACTTGCACATGATGTGCTTTCGAACTGCTAGGTTGGCAGGAGCAGGGACCAAACAACAGGAGCTCACCCCGTCGCGGGGATTCGAACCGCCGACCTTCCGATCGGCAAGCCCTAGGCTCTGTGGTTTAACCCACAGCGCCACCCATGTCCCTGTTTCCGCATTAGTCTGCATGAAAACTCACATTCTCGCCCCTAATGTACACATTTTAATGCAATTTTTGCAACCCAGGCCAGAGAGTACACACACCATCAGCGGCCAGAGAGAACTGTTGGGGCATCTCCTCCCCGACTATCCCTGGGGCTGCCACAGCCCTGTGTGCCCCAAGGGAAGGCAGAAAGAAGGGAGCCCAAGTCAGGGAAAACACACACACTGTCAGCGCCCAGTTGACATGAGAGGACTCTTGTCCCTCAGCATTTATATAAAGTGCCTGTTTTAAAAATTCTTAACTGCCTTAGGTACCTTGAGAAAAAGGTGGTATAACTCAATTAAATAAAGTGATTTTTTTCTAATATAATTCATTTCTGTTATTTTCATGAATATATGCATTGTTATAATCACTTTACCACAGCACGTTCATTTTTGCACACATTAAATGGCACTGTAAAATTGGGAGAGGTGCAAATTTTGAAGGATAGCTGTGGTTCAGGCTGGGTCTCCTCAAAGTTGATAGGCATTGCCATTCAAACAGTGTGTTTGCACTGTGTCTTGTGATTGATTATGCTGGGCGGGGCCTACCTGTCCCCAATATTTTATTCAAGTTGGCACCCCTGTTTGGGATAATGGGAGTTGTAGTCTAGGAATACTTGAAGGACCATTGATTCCCCATCCCTGTTCAAAATGGAGACGAGCAGGAGGGTTGCTGAATGTATGTTTGAGTGTACCCTGTATGTAGCAGAAAGCAAGGTAACAATCACACAAGATATGTGTGAGGAAGAATATGCTTTGGACACCCAAGTCCAGTTAGCAACACAGCAGTAGCACCATTTTAATTTTTTAAAAAACCCCATGGACTGTTTGCCTTGCCTTGGAGATGGAAGTTTGAATCACAACATGTCCACAGCACCCAAGACAACAGTTTCCTGCTTTGGAAAAGGAACCACAGTCAATGAATGGAAAGATCAATGATCTGAGACCACCAACAGCTTTCTGTGGGATGCTAATGAAGCCTGCTGAGATATCTCTGCTTTTTAGGGACAATCCTTCTCAACTAACAGTAGACTGATAATTAAGTTCTACCTTTTTTTACCAAAGCAAGGCCTCTTCAGACCAGATAATCTTGTAGGTAAATATTGTAAAAATTACTTTTGCTGTGGGCAGCAAAGGGACCAGCCTGTGAAGGCCAGATTCTCTAGTATGTGATATCCTCAAATCCTAGTCCTGTGCATTAAATCTCTTCTTTCTGGAGAGAACGTGCAACATACCTCTGCCAGATGTTAACTCAGTTGGGGCCAGGGTTGCCCACTTTGTGAGTTGATAAATTCTGAGAAACGCCCAGCTTCCTTTGTGACTGATGCCTATGAAGTGATTTGATCAGTACATCAAGGTGGTCCAGGGAATGGGTGGGAGATGGTGGTCAAGCAATGTTGCAGCCTCTTGTAAAATAGCTCTTCCATTAGCCTTGTTTGTGTCCAAAATTGATTTATCCCACCCCCGCCCCCCACCAGAAACCAGGGCAGGAAAGAGAATTTTTGTAGGGGCCAGCAAAGTGGTAGGATAATTGCAATTAGCAGCCATAGGCAGAAGGAGAAGACTGGGACCAGAGTGGGTGTATGGCATCCTACCCCACCCTTCTCAAGGTTCTGATCCAGAATGAGCTCACTGTGCTTGCTATTTATTCTAAAACAGAACAGCAACAACCCCCATACATACCAATTCTAATTATGTGGATGGTGCCATGTCTGAGAACATCTGTTTTGAATGCAGAAGGCCACAGGCTCAGTCTCTGGTATCTCCAGATAAGGCTGGGAGATACTCTGCCTGAAACCCTGGAGAGTTGCCGCTGGTCAGTGTAAACAAGACTGTGCTTGATGGAACAGTGATCTGACTCAGTAGAAGGCAGCTTCCTATGTTCTTAATTCACCCTAAGCTGCCTTACACTAAAGCAGGCCATATCAACTCGGCAGGGAAGCCCTTTTCCGTCCACAGTACCCTAAATATTTTCTAACTGGAGATGTTGAGAACTGAATCTATGACTTCATATGTTCTTGATCACTGAACTACATATGCTAATGTGATTGCGTACATCTATCCCTTCATTTAGACTGGTCTTCACACTGGAGACAAACAGCCGCGGGCTCAGAGAGAGGATGGATATTCTGGGTTCTGCTCCAAAGCAGAGCATCCTCAGACCTCTGGTTTCGGTGTTATTTTCAACCCACTTTCAAGGAGTGAGGTTTACTCTAGGAAAGGAGTCCATGAATTTCAGGAGGAAGCAGCAGGTCTTCAAGAGATGTACACTACATAAAGAGGGACTGATGCCAGCAAAAGAAAACTAGAAAGCAGTACAGCCTACATCTTGCTGGGCAACTTGCAGAGCTGCCATTTCTTATAGCCAACACAGATATTGTTCAATGACACCAACTTTGCAAATAAGGCCAAAGTGTTTATTAGCCCACTTGCCAATATGTAACCCTAGTAGTCATAAGTGGCACACAGCCATATATGGAGAAACAAAGAATCAACTCCCTTTGACTTCACAACAGCTTATTTGCTTGGTTGTCTGCAGCCTTTAGTTAAAACAACATACAAAACGCATTGTATTAAGTGAAATTCCTTACAAAAACATGTATGTTAGTGAAAACTGTATACAAAAATGTTCATTAAGGGAAATCCACCAAAAGGATGGCTTCTCATGAGAATCTTTTTTTTTTTTTAAGGACCCTACAAATTGCTGCAGAAATGTGGAGAATTGAATCTAAGATTGGAAAAAATGAGAAACTGAACTGAAATTGAACTATTTGTCCATAGGATTATATGTATTCACATTATATTTGCTTAGGATGGCTTGGCCCATGGCAGGGTGTGGGTTTTTTTTTTTTTTGCAGTCTATAAATCACCTCTAAGCCCCTCTCTGCTTTGTATATTTATTGTGTTCTATGATTTAGAGTTAATATTGGTTTTCACCCCCACTCAACTCATTCTGAAACAGGACAGAACACCCTTCAGAATTTTTGGGCTACACCCACATATCTGGTTTGTTGCTATATTTTGGTGTGCAGGTGCATTATACATATCCACACAGCATTGCAGCATGCCTACTATATTGCAAGCCATTAATTGCCTTGGATACATAGGTAGAAAGGCAGTATCTAAAATTAGTAAACATTATTGTGATTCCTCATCAGTTGTTTGTGTTGCAAGCCACTAAAACCAGGAATGCTTTCCCCCCTTTACAACTACTTGGCTCAGTCACCTCCAGCCTTTGAAGTTAATGGTCATCACCAGATCCAAAGAGCAAATTCATGGGATTCACTGCTTCACATTACAGCGACCATGACTATCTCAGACCCTCCAAGTGCCCCTATTTTCCAGGGAAAGCCATTCCGGTTTCTGACTTGATCCCTGAATGTCCTGCTTTTCCTTAGGACGTCCCTATTTTCATCGGATGTCATGAGTGGCAGGACAATGGGGAGGAAAAAGAGGGTCCCGGGGCAAGGGGTGTAGCTGGGACTGGGACACACTAGGGAAAACAGGGGATGGAGAAGGAAATACTCACAGGGTGACAGAGGATGACAAGGGAATGGGGGCCAGTGCACAGGAACCACAGCAGCAGGACCCATCACCAGAGCCAGAGGAGCCCCTGTCTCCACGAACACAGTGGGCTTTGAGGCAGCGGGCAGGACACTCCAGGAGGCAGAGGCAAGCAAGAGCCCACAACCCAGCTCACTAGCTAGCTCTGGGAGGAGGGGTGCGATTCCTCAGCTGGAGTAGGCTTGGAAGAGGTGAGGGTCACATTGCCTCATCAAGCCCAGATGCTGCAATCATAAGGTCCAAACAATCCACATGAAAGGTTGTTACAGTTCCACAGAATCCTCTGTAAAACTGTAACAACCTTTCATGTGGATTGTTTGGACCTTATGAACAGACAGGTGGAATAGACACTATTACACGGATGGACCTTATGCATGAACTGACTAAAGAATGATCTGATCCACTGGGTCTTCTGCTTTGTTCGTTTGTTGAACTTTATGAGTTACTTCCATTGAAATTTATGATTTGATACATGAATAGTATACCTTATTTATCTAAGAACACAGCCGGTTACGTCTCGTGTGTTTATTCAGATGCTGCAATCAGCATGCAAAGAATAAAAGGGCAGCAGAGCTGAGGTGCTGGGTCTGTTCAACTAACTGCCCATGTTGATGGATTTCAGCTTGGATGCTTCAGGATTTCTGTGGGACTGTGCTTTGGTTTGGACTTTGGGCATGTGGATTGACCCTGGAATGGAGATTCGATGTACTGACTTGCTGTCCTCTTTTTTCCAGGACACGTCCTCTTTCTCAGGATAAAATTTCTGTCCCAGTGGATTTTGAAAAATTTGCCCACACATCTCTTGCAGGGCCATCTTTACCCAGGGGTGCAAAGCACCCGGGCGCTGAATTCTGGGGGGCGCCAGGCACCCGCCACTGAAGCTACCTAAGCTCTTAACTATCTACCTGTTATGAAATAATAAATAATTTTGATCAAGCTAGAAAAACAAAATACATATATACCTAGGTATTACCGAAATGCATACCTACTGTTTCACTAAAGGACTTTAGACTTTGTGCACTCATTCACCAAAGACTTGTCATTCACAATGGCAGCGCTTGTCATTCACAACAAGAGATAAGGTGCAAGCGTGGTGTCTGACGTAAGCATAATAAAAGTTAATTTGGGGGCTAAAGTAAATTTAGGGGTGCTGGGCGGATCTTTGCTCCCTGGCGGCGCATGTGCTAAAGACAGGGCTGGTCTTTTGCTATACTTTCTGAATGAGAAATAGTCATAACTAGTGGTTGATGACTTGCTTTCCTCTTCTTTTCCTGCCCTCCTGAGCAATGTATCACAGCTTCTATAGCCTACATTTAGTAGGGGTATTTAAAATAAGCCGTCATAGCATCCTCGTTTTTGCTGTTCAATATAGGGCAACCATAAAAATGTAAGCTATACAACCTTTAGAAGACATCTGAAGGCAGCCCTGTATAGGGGAGTTTTTCAATGTTTCATGTTTTTGTGGTGAGTCATCAAGTTATAAGGCATCAAGTGATTGCATTCATGTGTGAAACTGCTCCTGTACTTCTATGATTAGCTTGACCCCAGGTCTGGGGAAACCTTGAAGCAGTGCTGAGGTTAATGTAGACAGGAGTGTGTACATACATACATACATACATACATACATACATCTATGCTTGATACTGGGAGATTATGGCATAGTTTAGATTTAGAAGATGGAATAGGGAGGAGGGAAGCAGGGACAATGGACTGTGGGCTCCTTGCAAACCTTTTCTGCTATTGACAGGTGGAGCCTGACTGGCTGCCTGCCTCTATTCAGCTCTGGGAGGAGTGACTTTTTAAACTCAGCAGGGAATTCCTCACAGCTAGCCCGCAGCTCAGATACTAACCAGCAAGCATGCTGTCCTGGCTCAAGCTATATCTTTCACTTTCACTCTTCCGGTTTTTCCTAGGGCCAGTTATCACAAGTCTACAAAACACACAAAAAAAGCATTATAAAAGCTTCTAAAAACAGTTAAAAATATTATCTCTGCCAGGAACAGTATGGTTCAGCCATCAAATGCCTGGGTATGCCCTTTGGCATTAGGTACACTTGTTTTGCATTGATCCAAATGAGGTTTTCATAACATAGTAGCCAATGAGCCAAGTAAGTGAGCCACTTCCATGGAGTGTTATTAGGATTTTTATTTATTAATGCACATTCTGCTTAAGGCCAAAATAGGCTTCTGAGCAGTTTATGAAATGTAAAAGCCTCTTAATGTAAATATTAAAATATAAGCATCCATAATTAATGCATAAGAAAAGATACCCATATAAACATTGCAGGATAAACACTCATACTTAAAATACATAGTGAAACAATCCCTTTAAAACAGGCATAGGCAAACTCGGCCCTCCAGATGTTTTGGGATGACAATTCCTACCATCCCTGACCACTGGTCCTGTTAGCTAGGGATGATGGGAGTTGTAGTCCCAAAACATCTGGAGAGCCGAGTTTGCCTATGCCTGCTTTAAAACATAAAGCATTAAGCCAGGGGTGGGGAAACTCTGGCCCACAGGACAAATTTGGCCTGCCAGGCCTCCCCTTTTGATGTACAAGGCTGCTTCCCCTCAATTCACACCCACCTGTCATATGTGGCACCAGCTGTGGGACAAGTAGAGACATGATTGCTTTCTCTGAAGGCAATATTGATACCCCCTCTCATTGGCTGATGTGTCCAGGGTTCAGTGCTGCTTGGTGACTGTATCCCTGGCCAATCTTGACAGAAGAGTGAGGCACCATAATGACATCAAAGAGGCCATAGAGATGCGGGAGATAAAGATCTGACCTACAGGGCCAAAAAGTTCCCCTACTTCTTCCCTAAAACCTCGGTTTCAAAATATTATATTCTACAGCTCAGACATGACTTTAGGTACGCATGGAGAGCTTTCCAGCGAGCACGTTTTACATAGCTTGCACTCTTCCCAAGCATTAGCACCTTGTGTCTAGGGACTGATTGGGAAGCAGTTAATGCTTTAGCAGTTTAAGTTAGCAGATGCACTTCACTCCCTTTTAGACCCTTGGATGAGAGACCCCATGTAAAAGCAGGACATATAACATGCAATTTTGGTTTCTGCCTCCCCTCCTCTAAACTGCAAACTTTGGGGTAGATTCACACTTTACAACATGGGGGGAGGAGGGGAACTGCACCTGAACTATGCTCCCTTTTGCCAGAGCTGGATGTAAAAGGTTCCTTCCATCTGCATTTCATCTGCTGTCTGCAGATTACAGAGTGTGCAAGGGCCAGTTGTGATTCTGAAGGAGGCTGTTTTGGGAGCTTTTGGGGGCTTGAACCAGGAGCTTTTGGGGGCTGTGTGCAGCTACCCTGTGTGGTGAGCCAGTGAGTTGCAGCCCCTGTTTTGTTTCCTCAGCAGTGGCGTATTGGCAAATTCAGAAGTGCAGAGTTCCTTCATGATTGTCACAGCCACACCCCCTTCTAAGGTTCTACTGCTATAATTATACAATAATAATTAGGGATGCACCACAATGATCCATGTATTGTCTTTTAGCTAGAACTGCTATTTTTTTGTGCATAGGCATGGGCAAATGATTTGGAGTGCTCCAGTATCTTATTTCAAAGTTTTATTCTTGATGTTCCATTGCACGTAACAGAACCTGCACAGCATTATCTAGAAACTGAAGTACCCTGCTTTTTCAGGGTCCCCAAATTCTTAGCTGTAGAGCATACAGAACAACTCCTTCTTGGTGTTCTCCATGCGAGCCTTCACCAGAGTGACCCTACGGCTCAATCCTCAGTGGTTGACTAATCCCCTTTCATTCTTGCTCCAGCCAGCACAACAGGTGAGAAGACTTCTTCTCAGTGGCTAAAAAGGACCCATTACGTGTCACTTGGGTGGCTGTAGGACAGTGTTTCCCAACTGGGGGCCCTCAGGATATTACGAGGGGGCCATGGGTGAAAATCGCGTAAATGGGGGGCCACAGCTGCCCCCTGCCCTCCCAGCTATGCCTATTGGGGGCTACAGGAAGGAAACAAGGTTGGAAGGGTGCATGGTCGGAAAAAGGTTGGGAAACACTGCTCTAGGACGCTGGAGACAAGGATCCTGCTGCAGAAATAGGACACACACCCCAACCCCAGACCACTACACTTCTGATTGTCAGGTCCTGGGTTGACCTCATCTATCTAGGCTGGATATTCAGTCCTTCCAGAAGTCATCTTCTCCCAGTTTATCAGCTCTTGTTCTTTTAGCTATCCTTTGGTGCTGACATCTGGCTTGGTTCTCAATCCTGCTTCCTAAATTGCTCTCCCATCCTGACTTTTGGATTGCTGCATGATCATGCCTGCTTTCGATTTGTCCTTCGGCCCTGGCTATAGGCTTGTTTCATGGTTCGTGGTTTCCTAGCTTCTGCCTCCCCCTCAGATTGCAGCCCTGTCACACACTGAAGCTTACTCCCATTACCAATAGTACCAGTAACAACAGCAGTGATTGCACCACTGTCGTTCTGTTGGGTGCCAGTTTTAAACCATTTCCCTTTGTTTCTGTCATAGGATAGGATGACGAAATGCCAAGGTAAAGACGCGTTTCTGCACATTTAAAAGTTTAGAAGAGGGTTTGTTTTTTTCAGGTGCAGGTTTTCTCACCCTGCATGACTAATTCCAACTACCAATATTCCCTCTGTGACCTAAGGGGCTGAAAGCCCCCATTGCATCTGGTCATTCTAGTGAGGAGGACCAGTGGAAATACTTTGAGGGGGGGGGGAGATGATTAGCTTTAATTAAATGCAACAGAAGGGTTTAGGAGGCAAGTCCTTTCCTCCGGGGCAGGAGGGATAGAAGAGCTTTCAATGGGGTCTTTAAGTGGGGTGTGTGTCTGACTCTCATTCGAGTTCCTTCTGCTGTGCGCCTGCAATGTCTTCCCAGGCTGGTGCCTTGGACAGGGCCTTTTTGCCAGCTGAGCAGGTCAGGGAGATGAAAGCATGCCTTTGTAGGCCTGCCCCAGGTTCCTAGGCGACGGACATCACTTCACACTGGCACAGAACAATGGCCAGCCCTGGTCCCTTGGAGTTGTCTCTAGCTGATGTCACCATCTATCATGGCCATCATACTTAGGGGAGGGGAGCAAGCGCGCACACACAAGGAGGACTGCTTTCAAGTCCCCCGAAGGAGCGTGCCTGCTGCCTCCACCCGTCCACAATCTACCTCCCACTCTCAGGGTTGGGAGCAGGGTGGAAAGCATGTGAACAAGGCTCTGACAGTACCATAATGTAGACTCGAATGACCGGGGGCTTTACATTGCATTCTTAAACACACACTTCCTTGGGAGTAAGCTCCAGAATAGGGACTTAACATCTGACTGTATGTAAAGTATTTGAAATACGCATGCACCACCTTTGACAGTGAAGTCGTTCAAGTCAGCTTCCAATTCACACACAACACACACAGAAATGTTATGCGATGCAAAATACTGGCAGTTAAACACAAGGAGACTAGAAGCTAATATGTAAGACAGTGTGATGAAAGTGTTGGACTATGACTTGAGAAAACAGGGTTCAAATCCCCACTAAGATATGAAGCTTGCAGGATGACCTTGGGACTCAATCACTGTGTCTTGGCTTAGCCTACCTTGCAGGTTTGTTGTGAGAATAAAATGGGGAAGACGAGAAGGAGGACCATGTATAAGGAAAGGTGGGATATGAATGAAATAAATAAGTCAGCCAACCAACCCAACCTAAAATGATTAAAAGATGATAAAGCTCAGCAGCATAACCAGACCAATAGTTTAAAACTCAAGTCTTAAGAGAAAGCCTGCAATAACAGGCGAGTTTTCAAATATTTCTGAAAGGCATACAGTGGTGTGGTCTGGTGGAGCCCCCTTGGCATTGAGTTCCAGAAGTGTGAGGCTGACACAGAGAAAGCCCTCTCTGTATTGTCCATGCCATGAACGACTTCTGGTGGTGGGCAAATGAGAAGGGCCTCGGTTGCTAGTTGAGGGCAGTAGGAGTGGTACTGCTGTAAGCAGTCCTTTGGATAAACTGGACCCAAGTAAGGCCTTTTCAGACTAAGGGCTCTGTTCCCTTCTAGGCTATGGGTCAGAGGTGGATGGGGCCAGAGGCAAAAGTCGGCAGAACAGCAAATTTATATTATAAATTTATATGCAGCAGGGTAGTTTCTACATGCATTCATAGTCAAGCAAGAGGTCTTGCCAGAGTTCAAGGACACATTCCAGTCAGGCAAAAACACTAAAGGAGTGTTAGGTATTATACCTGTTGAGAAAGGGTGTGGTTGTGGTGGGAGCTTCAAGGGCCAGGAAGAGAGACCTAGAGGGCTGCGTTTGACCTCAGGACTGTAGTTTCCCACTCCTACTTTAAAGTTTACAACCAGCCTTTTAAACTGGGCCCAGAAGCATGGTAATAAGCAATGCAGCTGGTACTGTAATGGTGCCACACGGTCCAACTGTCTGGCTCCCAGGAAAACTCAAGTGACCACATTCTGGACCAGCTGGAGTTTCTGAAACATCTTTAAAGTCCATTCCATTTAGAGCAGGCTTCCTCAACCTCGGCCCTCCAGATGGTTTTGGCCTACAACTCCCATAATCCCGAGTTAGCAGGACCAGTGGTCAGGGATGATGGGATTTGTAGTCTCAAAACATCTGGAGGGCCGAGGTTGAGGAAGCCTGTTTTAGAGCATAGAACTGTTTTGATGAAGGGTTGCCGTGCTCTTAATTTTAGCCACAGCTCAGCACTGGAATCTGATCCTGGCAGGGCTGTGTGGAATTTCCCCCTGTAAATTTCTGAGTTTTCTTGGAATTCTTGTAGCTTCCCTAGAAATTCCTTAAAAAATGTTTTTTTCCTAAGGACAACACCCCCACCCCCGCTCACACTTTTCTTTGAAATGCCACTTTGGGTGGCAAGGCTGCCCTGGAACACATGAAGCAATAATAAAGAGGTCACGTTTCTGAATGTTCTCTCAGTACCTTGCAACACAAAGTTGAAACCATCTTTACCTATAACATTATAATCCTTTTTAGAGAAATGGTCTTAAAAACGTTCTTAAACACACACACAGCACCACCACCAAAACCACCACCATCATTCTGGTCACCACCATTAACTATGTTGCTAAGATGGTTGTGACCAGAAAGGTGACTTTTTATTATTACCATTCTAAAATTATAGTACTATAATGTTGTAGCATTAACTGGTATGTTTGCAAATATATTGTTGGAAAAGGTTTTCAGTGCTCATTGAAAGATTGATTTTTTAAAAAAAATATAGGCATGGCTGCAAAAAAAAAATGTCTTATGTCATTGCAATGTCAGGCAATTAACAGGTGGAAGGCCCCCCTCACCTGTCAAAATGACCCACAGAGATAGGAAGGTCAGGATATGGGCCCAGTAGCTGGATTCTCTTCCCCACTCCTGTTACAGCAAATGTGTATGGCTGCTCTTGTGACCTGGACTTTCTCTACCCCCATAGCTATGTCACATCTGCTAATCTGAATGGAATGGAACAGAATTAATGTATGGAGAGAGCAATGGTGATTAGGACAGCACTAGGAGCCACCCATTTGGAAGCAGTCTTGTCCAGTCAATCTGGTTTTCTATTGGTTTCAAAGTTGAATCAATGGATGGAGGTCAATGTATAGATTCACAAATGCAGGCAATATGGCCCTGATACAATTTAGTGTGAAAGTACCAAACTCTTAATATAGGGAATCTGCAGTATGGAAATGCCTTGTGACCCGCTGTATACTATTCCATAACAATCCAGTATGGCCCAGGCTGTAAATTGTAGCATCACATCATCTTGCACTCCATAGATAGCATGATGGATGAGTGGGAGGGAGAGATTCTTTCTCTCCTTAATCCTTGAGGCACCTCACTGAACACACACTGGATTGAGCTCGAGATGAGAGAAGATGGGCGAAAGAAAAGCTGCCCTAAAACCCTGGAAGAATTTGTGAGCCTCTCACTGCTAATCCAAGCTGAAGATCAGGAAAGCCAGTGGAATAACTTGTTGATCTTTTTGTTATTTTTATTTTGCATGTGCCTGAGTAAAATTAGTTCCCATAAAAGTGAGGAGTTGTCAGCGCTGACTTTAGAGGCAGGCACGGGGCAGACAGCTGTTATGCAGAGCTTGCAAGACAAAGCCCAGCTGATGCCCCTCAGTCCTACCCTAAAACATCCCCTGCATTTTCCACCCCCAGCCCTTCTCTCTATAAAACATTTGCTAGAGCTACCCTCTGTTGCTGCAGACTTCTCCCTTCTCCATGGATAGGCTGTTCCTATAACTATTATTCAGCATTGCTATTTAGTACTACTAGAGATGCCTGAAAATCCTATTGTTCACCCTGAAAGCAGCAAATAGCAGGGCTGCATTATGCTCAATCCTGCTCATGAGCATTTTGTGAAGAAAATAGATACAGTCGTACCTTGGTTCTCAAACGGAATCCATTCCAGAAGTCCGTTTGACTTCCGAAAATGTTCGTAAACCAAGTTGCAGCTTCCAGTTGGCCGCAGGAGCTTCCTGCACTTAATTAGAAGCTGTGTAAGCCGCATTAGACGTTCGGCTTCCCAAAAACGTTTGCAAACTGGAACACTCACTTCCAGGTTTGTGGCATTTGGGAGCCAATACGTTCGAGTTGCAAGGTGTTTCAGAACCAAGGTATGACTGTATATAGATAACCCATGTGGGGTAATTAATAAAAGAATTGGCTGGCTCTCTAGATCCAAAGCACAGGGTAAACCTTTTAAATATCCTGTTCTGAGTTGCTACCAGAGCTTCCCCGGTTCTACCCCTTTATAGCACTGAACAGACCACACATCCCCAAAAGTTTTTAAAATGCTTTACTTACAAAGTTCCAAAGGCCAGGTTCATGCATTCATCCATGCAGCAGCAAATAAACACAGGCAGATAAATCCTAGGATACAAAATATGGTGAAATAGCTCTAATCATGTGGTTTGAGCAAGCTCAGGCATGTCCTATCACATGGTGAAAGAGAACAAAAAGGAAGGAAACTTTACTTACTTACATCCAGGTGAGGGATGTGACCTAGCTGAATGTAGGAATACAGATCTGTGGTCTTAACATCTTCATACATTAACTACCCCCAAGTTTGCTAGGTATAAAGGTAAAAGAGTCTGCAGTTGCGGCGCTCATCTCGCTTTACTGGCCAAGGGAGCCAGTGTACAGCTTCCAGGTCATACGGCCAGCATGACTAAGCCGCTTCTGGCGAACCAGAGCAGCGCATGGAAATGCCGTTTACCTTCCCGCCATAGTGGTACCTATTTATCTACTTGCACTTTGACGTGCTTTCGAACTGCAGCATCCCTAACCATACCCACTTCTCTAGCCACCATCCCATTTTGAGATCCTATTCAGTTTCACTATCTGCCAACATGTGAAATTTGGCCATTAGCCACCAAAATAAAAAAATATAGATGTGCATTCACCAGTGGTGCTAAAAGCAACTTGAATGCCTCTTCTTACAAGTACTTGTTTGTATGCCATTGATTTAAAATATTTATTTTTAAATATTTGTCTAGGCATGGCAGCCCTGCAGCATATGATCTCACTTGATGGATACAACACAAATTAAAACATTAAAACCATGCACATGCAATTGATAAAAGATCAGGTAAAAATACAACATTGTTCTTAAAAACCCATAAAAAGAGGTGGGGATAAAACCCATAAGATATCTCACCTTCCACCCAAAACAAGGCGACAGAGGCTCTTACTTGTATATTCAGGCCAGTAATGGTACAGGTTCAACGGCAGACATAGCAGTAGGAGTCAAGATTAGGAGCCAGGCAAGTATTTCAGAACTGAGCAGAAGCAGCAAAGATGTCCTAACAAGTTTCCACACCCCTCTGCATTTCAAGAGGAGGCATGGCAAACCTACCAGCAAGACTCATATGCCTTGCAAGAATGCCAGGTTTGTAAATGCACTCCATTTGGATGGTTGGCTCCGTTTCCCTCTACAGAGACTGAGCCTGGATTTTGGCAACAAGGCTGTACCCTACCTTTCTGGCTCTTTGTTCAGCCTCTGCCACCTATGGCTCAGCCATCCCCAGCTGGTGGCCAGTGTCCTCCTCAGCCCCCAATGAGGCTCTCCACTCCACAGGAGGGGCAGAACTTCCATTCCTCATTTCCACACTTTGCCTTGCCCCTTCTGCTTCCTCCTATTCCTCACTAGTCTGAGCCTGCCAATCCATGCCTGATCCTGACAGGACTGTGGAGCTTGTGTCATAAGAGCTACAAAGGAGGCTCCTAACTTTACACCTGTAAACACTAGCACTAGTCTCCTACAAAAACTTGAAGTATAGGCAGGTCTGCCTGGCACTGAAAACAACAAAATCTAGGCTTATCTTGCTTTCTGGGGGAAGGCATGTGGTGTGCCGCCACAGAGAAAGTTTTGATTTTCCAAATTTATAAACAAGCAAACATGCATAAATCCTAACTGTAATTATTCCACTATTATTAACATTTTTAGGTGACTTCTTCAAATCCCCCCGGCTGAATTTCAATGTATATCATTGTAACAGTTTTCCAAGTCTAATTTCTCATAAAATTTACTTAGTAAATTAACTTCTTTCTTACTTTTCATATAAACTTTAAACATATTATTATATAAAATCACATATTTAAATCCTAAGCCAATCTGGTATTTGCAAGTATTTCTGTTTAAATTATCTTAGCATATTTAACTAAATATTCTTTAAATTTCATCCATTCTTCCTGGTACTCCTCCTCCTTCTGGCCGCAGACTCTTCCGGTCAGGTCGGCTAGCTCGCAAAAGTCCATCATCTTCATCTGCCATTCCTCCACTGTTGGCACTTCTTGTGTTTTCCAATTCTTGGCTAACAAAATCCTTGCAGCAGTTGTGGCATACAAAAACAATCTAACATCTTTCTTGGGCAATTCCGGACCTATTATTCCAAGAAGGAAGGCCTCTGCTTTCTAAATAAATGTATATCTCAACATTTTTTTCAATTCATTATAAATCTTCTCCCAGAAGTCTTTCACCTTGGGGCAGGTCCACCACATATGATAAAAGGTACCTTCTTTTTCTTTACATTTCCAACATAGATTATCACTATTGTGATAAATCTTTGCTAATTTTACAGGAGTTAAGTACCATCTATACATCATTTTCATAATATTTTCCTTTAACACCGAACATGCAGTGAACTTAACCCCTTTCCTCCACAACCTTTCCCAGTCTTCAAACATTATGTTATGTCCAACATCTCTTGCCCAATCTATCATCACAGATTTAGCTTGTTTGTCCTTTGTATGCCACTCCAACAATAGATTATACATTTTAGATAAATTTTAACTTTAGAATCTAACAACTCTGTTTCCAACTTGGTTTTTTCTGATGCAAAACCATTTTTCTTATCTAATTTATACAATTCATTGATCTGATGGTAATGTAACCAATTTATTTTATCTTTAATTTGATCAAATGGTTTTAATTTAAATCCTTTTTTCTCTTCCAGTAATAGATCTGAATATCTCAACCAATTAGTGTCCATATTTAACTTTTTCTGGGCCTTTGCCTCCATTGGCGAAAGCCATCTGGGTGTTTTCCTTTCTAAAAGACCTTTGTATTTTATCCAAACATTATATAAGGGTTTTCTAATTACATGTTTTTTAAAACCATTATGGGGCTTGAAGATTGAATAGAACTGTGAATACTATCTGGACAGAACTGTGAACATTAAAGCAGCAGCAAGAGAGATGTTTGGATCCCTTTCTGAGCTCGAAGCATAGGTACCCCCAACAAAAATATAAAAATTTGGCTGTGTAATTTGGAACTAATGTGATTTGATTGGTTTGTTAATAAAAATTATATTTTTTTAAAAAACCATTATGGGCCTTTATCTTGTCATACCACAGAGAAAGTTTTGTCTTGCCTCTCTGCATATTGCACATCTCCTTTTGGTGCTACAGCAAGAATACAAGTACATGCAAGAGTTGTGTTAACATTTAACATTTGGACATGCATCAGATTATAGGCAGGGGAAGTGTGTGAAATTATCCTCAGGGCTGAACTTCACATTACTAGATGCAGGTCAAGTGGCAGGAAGTGAAAGGATTTAGTAGCCCTTCTCCTGTGGCGCTAAAGTATGAAAGTTCAAGATGATTACCATAGGCTATGTCCAACATTTTCAGTGTACTAGCACAAAGGCTGTTGTGCTAGTCGATAGATGAGTTGTAATGTTGCATAAGAGGAATCCAGCGCAACATTTGTGATAGCAGAAACTCATTCCACAACAGATTGTAATTTCTTGTGCCACAACATTCACCTGGAGTTAAACATTTCACCAGTGAGTCACACATACCATGACGTGGCTTTAACTTAGCTCTAAATTGGATACAACCCTGTGTCTATTCTTTTCACTACTTGTTAAACCCTGAAATAAGCTTTGTGGATGTCTACAACAAAGGCAGATGTACACCCCTTTTTTGCACTCTTTCCCCTTCTCCAAATACATTTGTAGAAGGCAACCACTAGCAGGGCTGCCCTTCTGAATGGGCCTAATGTGGTGGCAGATTTGGGTCACAACCAAAGGGCAGCATATTACAAATTATTTAGTTTATTACGTTTTTAACACCATGGGGGTACCAATCAGAATTTCCACCTCAAGCATCACAACATTATAAACGGTTTCTCCACTTTTGAGTTTTGGAATATTCAGTTCTCGGAAGAAGAAATCCTAAACACATAGGTTAAAAAAATGAAAACCCTTAGAAAATGATGCATGTTTCTTTTAACACTGACCACCAACCCAGGAATCTTCCTTTTCTCCTCCCAACTCAAGAGAGACTAGATTGTATTTATTTAATATATATATCTATGGTATTTTTACTCTTCTCTTCGGCCAAGTTGGTTTCCCAAGGGTGACTTAGTCTTTACAACAATAAAATCCATAATATAAAAATTCAAGACAACATGGTGTCCATTTATTGATTTTTGGAAAACAAAATATGAAATTGAAGTTAACAGAGATATTTGCTTTATTGCAATAATGGATACTCCCTTTTAGTATTACACAATTGTGTACATAGGCTGCATATGAATTAGATTAGATGTATATATTTTCCCTGTTGTGTGTGTGTGTTTATACCTGTATAGATTTATATATAGTTAATAAAAGGAACTAAAAAATAATTGGCATCTGCCATGTAGGGAAGGGCGTGCAATAGACAGATATGCTATTATCAGTGTTCCAGTATGGCTGGCACAGACCTTGTTTGTTTTATTTGAGAACTTGATCTCACAACTTGGCAAATATAAACTGAATTTTGGTATTCTGAAAATGTTAGGGTTGGAGGACTTAAATCGGCTGTGGGTGTAAGGAAGAATAAAAACGTACCTTTGGGTTGCAGAAAAAAAAATATTTTGAAGTTAACATCCCCAAAACTATTTAGCAATATGTATTGCCAGGTTCCTGCTTGTTCACTGCCATGTTATGAAATATCCTCCACCCCATTTTCTTAATATAAAAACAAAAGTAACTATTTTTCGTCGAGAATAATCTGTGTTTTAGACACATACGAAGCAAAGATAGCAGCGTTGGTCCATGAGACAAAAAGTCCAGCATCCCACAGTGGGGCCAAAATCTTTATTACAACCGAACAAGATGTCAGGAAAATTGCGTCTATGAAGAAAGATCACAGCATTTGGGACTTTTTAGTTTGGAGAAAAGGCAAGTAAGAGACGACCTGATAGAAGTTTATAAAATTATGCATGGCATGGAGAAACTGGATAGGGAATTTTTTTATCCCCCTCATAACAAGAGGAGTCATGGACATTCAATGAAGCTGAATGTGGGAAGATTCAGGATTGAAAAAACGCACTTCTTCGTGAGTGCATAGTTAAACGATGGAAGTTGGTCCCCAGTGAGGCAGTGGTGCCAACCAACCTAGATGGGTTTAAAAGAGAATTAGACAAATGCATGAAGGAGAGGGCTATCAATGGCGACCAATAATGGTGGCTATGTATGGAAAGGGAAATTGTTTTTTGTGGGTTTCCCACAGGCACCTGGTTAGTCACTGTGAGAACAAGATGCTGGACTTAATGGGCCATTGGCCTGATTCAGCAGGCTATTCTTATACAATATCTATTCACTTATAGGGCCCACTGAGTTCAGCCTACTCCCAGCTAAGTGTGCATAGGATTGCCAGCTTGATCTGTTAGCTAATTTGAAGTAGGTTTTTTTAAAAAAACAAAAACAAAAAACAAAACTCATTGCATTTATTATTTCCTTTTGATACAGCCAAACTACAGGGTGAGTCTTTTAGAAGAGGCCCTGTGGAACATGTGTACTCTGCATCCACAGGGCCTCTTTTAAAGGACTCACCCTGTATAATAACGTTTTGGGGGAGGAAGAATGGTATCAGGCAAAGCTCTCTGAGACGGATACCGTGTACAGCCAATCAGAATCTGAGAAGAAGCAGAGAGAGCCAATTGGAAGCAGACCTGTCTTAAGTCCCAGCCTTCGTGTGCTGTGGTGATTCTGAGGGGAAATTCCTGAGAGGGGAAATCTGTTCTGGAACCTTCTGTATGAAAAAGCCATTTGGTGCCTTTCTGAGGGAAGTGATGAGCCCCTCATCTAATTGTGGCTGTGGTGAAGGGAGGGCAGCTCACAGTGCCTGGAAGCAGTTAGGCTTGTGTATCCACAGCACTGGCCAGAAGAGGAATGACCTCTGAGTAGAGGGGAGAAACGCCATGGCGCACCTGTAGCAGCAAAACCAGAGGGCTTCATCTGCCCCAATAAAACAAGCCTCTCCTGTCTCGGTCTCTACAGCCACAACCAGTGCTGTAACTCCAACGGTTTGACTTTACTCCGGAAGGGGCACTCTTGCATGGTCTCCTGAAGCAGACGGATGCCAGCAGCACAAACCCAGAGGCAAAGGGGAACAGTCCCTTTGGGGAAGATAATTGAAGTGGGGCCTACCAGTTTTGCATGGCCCTGCTTCTATCCAGGGGAGAAGTGTGCGACAGACCAGGAGGGAGAGAACTTGCCAGTCGGGCCTGTGTCTCTGCCAGGGTCCTACACGCGAGTAGGACGAGCCTAACACTTGCACTGTTTGCATTCCGTTCTTGGACCGAGGTAAAGTTCGCAAACTGGGACACTGCTAGCGGTTTTGCAGAGTTCATAAACCGAATAGTTTGTGAATGGGGCTGTTCTTAAACCGAGGTACCGCTGTATATTGCAGCCATGTAATATGTTTCAGTGCTATGGAAAAACCCTTGTTTTGGAGATTGTTTATATGGATAAGCCCTGACTTTGCTCCACACATATGTGTGGAGATGAATTCAAGTAGCTTAAAAATTCTGTCAGGTTCATGGTGTGTGAGAACATGAGAAGTGCCTGATGAGCAGAACTGCTTCTACTTTTTGCATAGCAAGACATCCAATTTCAGTCCTTGAACAAAGATTCATACACAAAGCCTCACGACAGATATAGATGGTTACAGTGAAAGCTATGGAATATAGAGCCATTGGTGTTTTTTAAACTTAAATCACTTGATCTCCGGCAGTTTCTGCACTAGCAGCTAGTGGATTATATCCTTTTTCTAATGCCCACTACCTCTCAGGTCACTGGCAGGTAATATATTTGAGCATTCATCCTGATTTCTTTGTGGGGAGGTTATACAGCATTGTGTCACTGTCGCTATCCCTCACTTTACAGTGCATTTTCCGATCTGATTATTTTGAGGTGGGTTTGTTGCACAAGAGGACCACAAATCAGTTCTACTAGGAAGCACTTCTTTGATAGTCAACATTTTGCACAATACATTATTTTTGAGAGATAGAAGGTTTGGTGCTTTACAGCAGGAGATAGTGGTTTGAACTTACTTATTCTCTGGACTAGGAAGACAAAGCATTTAAAGTCTTCCTCCGCAGGCTTATGCTCAAATCATTTTTTTAAAGTAACAGGGTGTGTGTGCCATTTTGTAGTAATTATTTTCACATAGTAGCATTATATTCAAATCTAGCTTTGAACATTTGATTGGGTCAGGTGATATAGTAGTTTTAACTCAGAGCTGCCAAATGTTGGTATAAAAGGAGGATGCTGGAATGTACTTTTGCTGATTTGGTGTCTGCTAAAAAGATGTTCAAAGGTGGCAGATCTAAAGCAGCCACTAGCTTATTAGAACAAAGCGTCATGTTGATCTGAAAGCCTGATGTTTCTTCAGAACTCAGTTTCGTTTCAGGGGAATAGAGTAACTCTTGCCGATTGCTGGTTCCAATTTATTCACTACTTGGAGGAGACAATAATCAGGGAAGGAGATAAATAATCTTCAGATGGAACAATTAAATTTAATTGTCTGAAGACTATTTGTCTCCTTCCCTGACTATCGTCTCTGCTGCACGCCTAAATTGAATCCAGCTATCAAGAATATTAAGCTTTGCTTTACTTTGAGACTTGTCTAGCTACTGAGACCAAAACCCTGAGTTAGGATTAAGTGATCATCGTTGGTCTTAATACAGTTTGAGGTCATTTTGAATCTTTCACCCATGGAATTGCCTGCTTTGCAGACTCAAAATCTTTTTGAAAAACTCGAGGCCCTCCTTGGCTGCTGGGTGCTAGTATGACACAGCTGAAGTCAGAGATTTTACAAACATATGCCAAATAAAAGTCTAGTCCTTGGAAGGCTAGCAACAGAAGCAGACCCAGAGAGTGGATCTGACAAAGTAGATTGTTCCCCAGGTGTTTGGGGTTTGGCCCTGTTCAAATTCAGGTTCTATCACAGAATCCTTAGTTGGGCCTTGGTGACTAACTAGTACATAACCCCAGTTCCCCAGCTGCAAACTAGAATGAAAATGATCTTGCATAGATGTTTTGAGGATGACTGTGAAAAAAATTGCAAAGTATATCAAATGTAAAATGAGGTGGAAATAAATAGTCATTTTAGGACAAAATAGCAACAACCATAAAGTTATTCACTCAAAACAGTTTATAGATTTAATCTCCACAGAATATTGTGATGACCATTAGTTTAGATAGCTTTAGAATGAGTATTAGATAAATTAATAAAGGAATTAACCATGTCATCTACTAATTGAACCTCAGTCTTCACATTTAGATCTCTTGTTGGAACTCTTCTTTAATATCTCTGCAGTTAACAGAAAATAGGAGAACTAGGACCACTAAATACAAGGCACACATAAACCCCCTTCTACCCATTCAACCCCTAATCAACATGAAAAGTGCTATCTAATATTAGTACTAAATACATCAGAAGCACTAGATGCCAGGATGCTAGCTTTTTACACAGGCCTTCTTCACTTATTAAATATTAATAACTTGGAAAAGTACAGCAAAATGGTTGCCAGTGCTGTGCTTCCAAGAGGCTGTAGCACTGCTTGTGGTGGTGCTATGGATTGCAGAGTTGAACGCAGTTTCCCACACAACCTGCCCCTTGAGACCCTGAAAATAGGAGTATTGTTTTTAATTACATTTTAACCTGATCTGATCTCATGTAATGGGAGACAATAAATGAGTGAATGAATGAGGCCATGATCCAAATCTTAAAAAATATAACATGCAAAGCCATCCACAGACTTTTAGTTTTACCTAGGTTAAAATTGTTGGAGGTGTCTATGCTCCTGAAGCAAAATGGGTATAATTTTAGATCACCAGTACCATTCAATGCTCTAACTAGGAACACTGGATTACACAAGCAGTTCTTGCCCTTTACAGCACAAATACTAGACAATCTATTAAGCCTAATCTTTCAGAGTGAGTAATGGGCTGGATGAGAACCAATAAACTGAAGCTTAATCCAGACAAGACTAAGGCACTATTTATAGGTGGTTCCCTAGACTGGATAATCATCATCATCATCATCATCATCATCATCATTTATACCCCACCCATCTGGCTGGGTTTCCCTAGCCACTCTGGGCGGCTTCCAATAAAACACTAAAATACAATAACCTATTAAACATTAAAAGCTTCCCTAAACACGGCTGCCTTCAGATGTCTTCTAAAAGTTTCGCAGCTTTTTTTCTCTTTGACATCTGGTGGGAGGTTGTTCCACAGGGTGGGTGCCACTACCGAGAAGGCCCTCTGCCTGGTTCCCTGTAACTTGGCTTCTTGTAGTGAGGGAACCGCCAGAAGGCCCTCGGCGCTGGACCTCAGTGTCCGGGCAGAACGGGATGAATGGGATGCGGCATACTCTGGATGGAGATATGCTATCTCTGATGGAGAAGGTATGTAGCATGGAGTACTTCTGTATCCATTACTGTTGCTTGAGGCCCATGGCCTTCGTGGTATGGATTGCCCTCCATCAGCCATAACTTGTGATACAGCTGTGCTAGGACAGCTACTTCTGTTGTCTGCTCTGGTAACCTTAGGGTGGAGGACTGCAGCGTGTTATAAATTGGGCTGCTTATGAAGATAGGTTGGAAACTGCATCTGGTGCAGAATTCTGTGGCCAGATCATTGACCAGAGTATGATGGTCTAAACATATACTGTAACCCCAATACTGACATGACTGCACTGGCTAGTTTCCGGGCTCAATTCAAAATGCTGGTTTTGAGCTATAAAGCCTTAAGTGCTTCAGGAAGTGGTCCCCTCGGCATACCTAGGTTACCTTGTGCACTTAGCAAAAAGCTGTATCCCCCCCCCGCCCCGTCCCTTGCATCCTTGGCAAGGAGTTGTATTGGCACTTCCGAAGCCGTGAGAGCCCATAGACCAGAAACACAAAAAGGTTGCTCCTTCATCTATTTTTGTGCTCTGCCATTGACTGCCTCCGCTGCCATCAGGGTCGGGTCTGCAATGTTTTGCTTCCCACCCACCCCATTGGTCCATCCTGCCTTCCACCCCTCGCTGTTTTCCTTCCTAGCCACTCCGAGCCAGAGTGAAGAGGCACAATTTTTGCACTCTCCTGGGCCTACACCCTTGGCAAGGGCCAACCTAGCCAAGCCCTAGGTACACCACTGCTCCCCCACTTGTGGAATGCTCTCCCCAAGCAGTCATACCTGACCCCATCTTTATTCAGTTTTAGGCACCATGTGAATACTTCTCTCTTTACCCAGACCTTTGGCCCTTAGTTAAGGGGTGGCATTGTTACCTCATTTAGTGGGAAAGTAACCTGCTTTTTTCCATATAGCTGTATTTTTTGGTTTTTATTGTTGTACTTGATCGGTTTTAATGTAAGCTGCTTTGGGTTATTCCATAAGAAGAGTGACTGGCAAATATAATAAATAATAAAAAAACACTATAATGCTGCACACGGTTTAGATTGCAACTGAGCGGCCAAAATTTTGACCCCATCGTTCATAAATTAAAACCAATGAGATAGAAGAAAACAAAAGTGTTATGGTTCTTCTGATGCACACACCCCATTCATTTCATTACGGGGATCTTTGCACACAGATGTTTCTTCCATAGCAATTAATCTTAGGGCAGGAGAGCTGTGTGTGCCTTTGAGAACTCCCACATCTGCATAAAGTGGGTTCTCATACTCTGATTCAAGTTCGTATTTGCATCCTCCCCTTGCTTCCATTTCTTCCATAGAAACTACAGTGCTACCCCGGGTTACATATGCTTCAGGTTACAGACTCCGCTAAATCAGAAATAGTACCTCGGGTTAAGAACTTTGCTTCAGGATGAGAACAGAAATCGTGCTCCGGCGGCAGCAAGAGGCCCCACTAGCTAAAGTGGTGCTTCAGGTTAAGAACAGTTTCAGGTTAAGAACGGACCTCCAGAATGAATTAAGTACTTAACCCGAGGTACCACTGTATAAGAAACCTGACTTTAGCTCCAGCTTGCCCTATAAACTTAGTGTAGGAAAATTATTTCCAAGGAAGACCCATGACCTGTCAGAACTCTGCTGCTAAAACCAGCTGCCACAGGATACTCTGGAAGAAGTATTCCCTGGGTTATTTCAGTACTGAACAATGTAGTTCTGAAGCAATCTAAACTAGTAAAATTGCTTTTGATCTTGAATTCCCATTTTTCATACATTTTTCTATTCCTATATTGACCACTGTTCCTGTATTGCAGCCTTATAAATAAGTTCTCAAAAGTTATTAGCTTGCAAAGAGAAAAGAAAATACTAGTCTGCTGGGGTTTGCAGAAGAGACAACAGCCAATTGGATTTATTTGCTGGACATGGGGGAGGCGTCTTTCCTCCTTTGGCAACGTGTGTAGATTCTATGCTGAGTGCAGAGGAGCTTCATCCTTTCTCTTCCTGCCTGATGATTTGTCTGTATGCAATAGTAATGTCACCTGTGGCTGTCAGACTAGTATTTTAATACAAGACTGTGCTACTGAATATTAACCACATTCCATAAAAGAGCATTTCAAAGTTCAGTGCTGGTTTAATTGACATAACTTATATTGTGCAGCAATGAGGCTGAAATGACCCTAAAAATAAAACAGCAAACAGTCCGTAAAAATATACATACTTAATTTCATAACGATTCTGATCTTATTTTATCTCTCTTTTTCTTCTTAAGGCGGTGGAGGCTCCAGCATTTCAAACAGCTTAAGAGACAGTGTGAATTCCTCATGCAGGTGCTATCAATTAATGCCTTCATTAAACACCAAGATCAAAGCCATCCACAGATGGAGCATGATGGAAAGAGAGGCTGTTGAGCCCCATAATGTCACCCACCAATGCTCACAATTTCAAAAGAATTTGACTGGGAGGACACCAGTTAGACTTGGAAGATGGAGCATATTAATAATATAGAAGCCAGTAAAGAGAAATAACGTTTGTCCAGCATTTCAGGTCTGTTTTCCATGTTGACTTTCCCCTAGTATCATCAGAGATGTACATATGGTATGGAGGAATAATAAAAGTAATAAAATAATAAAAGACCCCTTGAATAGATACTGTAATAATTTTCACGACCCAAGTGCATATCAATAAAATCCCTGCTCATGATATAGCAACCTTGAATGTTGCATAGTATATTGTCGGGGCGGGGGGGGGGGGAGAGTAGAAAAGCAGCAGACATGCAAGGGTAAAGAGCATTTGCCCATTCTGTTCCTAATAAAGGGGCTGAAGAATTCAGGGGAGATTTGAGATAATTCCAAAACAAAAATGCTTTGAACTCTTTCTACCACTTTATTTTTTAAATCTCCCCACAGCTCGGTGAATTGCAGTATTTTTGGCTTGACTTCAGCTATGAAACTATGAAGGGTTAAGATTACCATATTACCTTTGTAATTACCTTCAGTACTTGGAAAATGAACAGATATCCTTACATGCTGAGGATTCTTCCCTAGTGGATGGGTGTTCTGGGTAGTGGCCAATCAGGTAGAGACATTATGTTGGTTTGTGATGGGCTTGAATACTGTATTATTTATTAGCATTACTATTACTACTTCATGTATGCAGCACGTTATGGTTAAGGTCTCAAGACGACTTGCATAATAAATACTATGAAAACGTACAATAATAACTAAATAATAACTAAATGAAACACCTCCCTGCCCAGTATACATTTGCTGACATTAAATAACCACAAATGATCCCCATAAAACAAGCAGCTAAAAACTATCCTTTGAGTGAGAGACAGCTATCAGCATTCCAATACTTGGGTGTATGAAACTGCTTTAGCCTGGCACTGAAAAGACTTGGGGCCAGGTGCATAGTAACTTTTTTGCCTGTTGTGTATGTTGCAGATGTCACTTGTCATTTAGCCTTGGGCAAGAGTCAATACTTGCAGTGCATGCTGGTTGGAATGATGCTGAAAAATGTAGTCACATGTTCATGGAAGCAAAATTTGCTAGGCAAGAAGTTTCAGGAACTTCAAAGGTAACTTTCTCTGAAATGCTACCACTCCATGCACTGGGCCAGCTAGACAGGCAAAGTCAAGGAGTTCCAGTGCTCACCTGAGATCTGGTGAGAGAGGAGTTTAGAACTAGTAGGGACTGAGGAATGTTTTGAGGCAAGCCTGGCCTGCAAAAAGGAGACAGGATCCACTGGAAACAAGCAGAATCAGACTCTTGGTGCTTAAAATAACAATAAGGTAGAAAAGCAGCATTTAACTGCTGAGGAAAAAGCAGCTGGGGAGCATTTGGTTTGGGATAAATTGTCTCTAAGATATGAGGGTGTAAATGTTTGATTGTCCAGATGGAGGTGGGATAGAGCTAGGCAATGGAAGTACAGGAAACACAATAGCCATTCAGTGAGGCTAAAGTGCTGTAGCAAAAGATGCACATGTCAGAGACATTTGGAGAGACATAATGATGTATAGATATTTATGTGCTAATGCTAGAAGCCTCTGAGGCAAGCTGAGCAAGCTGGACTGTTTGGTTTTAAAGGAGAGCATAGTTATAGTGAGCATAACAGAAACCTGGTGGAATGGATGGAAGCAGTGGGGCTTGGATATCACTGGATACAAACTCTGTACTGTTTCTATGTGACAGCCTAGTTCAGAAGGAAATATGCTAAGAAAATGCTTACCTTTCTACTGTTCAGCTGTGACTACATTTTTTCAGATTACTGTCCTGATGAAAACCTCATTCTCCAAACCTTTTGATGGCAGCTCAAAGTACAGAATAGCCTTTACTAATACATAGCTTAAGATCTTTGAGATCTCAGTTCTTATGGTGACATCCAAACAAACATTGATAATGTAAGTTTTGTAGTCTGAGGCAAATGAAGAAAAAGTATTTTAATGCATTTCCTGAGGGCTTTTTTCTGTCTTTACCTCCCTCTGAAGAGCCTTAAGTATTATGCAGAAGTTAGGGAGGGAAAGAGAAGTGGGTATAAAGAGTTCTGGCATAGTATTGAACACAGACAAATTTGCCTCTGTCACTTAGCCAGTATCTTCTTGGTGTCATAGCATATATATGTTTGGCTTGCCCTATAATGTAAGGCTTGTCTCAAAACTTTTGTCATAATGAGCCACTGGCTTGCATGCAATTTTACTTACGCTGTCTAGAGCATTCATCCTAGAGTTTATAGGAAAGTTACAGCTATTTTGTATTAGGCAAGTGTTAATCCCCCCTCCCCCATTTTCCAGTGTATTTCCTGTCACTTATAAAGTCCAGTGAAATGGGTTTGTTGTGCAAGAATGCCAAAATCAACTTTAATTGTGGAAACCTGAATTTGCTGGTATGTGATTGAATTCCACCTGAAAATATTACCAGTCTAGAAGCATCCTGTATTGTGATGGCCAAAACTGACTGCACCCCTGGGGCCACCCACTCTTTCACAGGAGCGTCCTCGTTTTCATCTGTGAAATTGATGCTACATTTTAAATCCCATAGGAAGGTGACTTTTGCTACCACAAGCTTCCTCAACAGCAACAGCAAACAGGATTTTTCTTTGTTCCTTGCTGAGATGCAATAACATGAATATTTAGATTCAAGGGGTTCCGATTCTCCCCAGAACAGGATTTTGTTGTGATAAGGAAGCCATGTAGGAGTGGGCCTATTCTTTTGATCTATTTATACCCAATAGCCTATCGTACTCAGAAGAAGAAAAAAGTCATGTTTCTAGATAGGTTGTCAGTGTTCTTATTTCTGGATGGAATGTCAAATGTATGTTTCCATATTAAAATGGAAATAAAAGGATGCCTTTTAAAATATATAGAAGTATGCTGTTTCAAGCTCTTTTGAACAAACAGTAGGATACAAATGCGATAATTTCACATTTGCCAGAAGCTGTTATCTTGGGATTGTTATAACAGCATCTGTCTACAGTTTGAGCCACACACTTTGAGCTATTCACAAGCCAAATGCATTTCCCTGGGGAACTATGAACTCCACTTAACTTTGAAAATAACCATGGTTATTTAAAGAGCCACTGATTCTTATAGTGTTTATTTTCTCACTTGCCACAGCTTCAGGATGACTCTTGAATAAAATAAACAAGTATTAGATGCAATATTTAGGAGCTGTTTTCATTGACGGTCTGATAGGCAAGAGAAGAGTATATTACCAGTTTAGTGTCCTTGGGGGCATTCCCTTTTGTCAATGTTATTAGCATTGCAGGTGAAAAAATCTAACAAGGCCTCCTGCTGACAGTGCCTTGCCTCCTTGTCCTGCAAACCTACTTGAAGGCATCAGCTAAAACCTACTTTCACTGGTAAGGCACTCAGTCGTGGTTCAGAATACATGTGAGATTAAGATCACCCTAGGCATGGTGCACCAGCACGAGGCGTATATATATTGTTTGCACCTGATGAAATCCAAAGGGACAGCAGGTTTACGTTTGTTGTTGTTGTTGTTGTTTGAGAATCCATCATTCCTTTGTGGTTTTTTTTAAATGATATTTATTCAAAATTTCAGAAATACATATATAAAAGAAAACAGAAAAATATAAGAAAAAAAACAAGGATAAAACAAAAAGAAGAAAAAGAAAACACAATTCTCAAATTACATCTTTTCATCTGCTTGTTTCTTGACCTCCTCACACCTCCCTTTTTGTATTCTAGCTTAATACATTGTTTCAGCAAATTCTTCCCATATTTCTCAATTCTTATTTAAATATTGTGTCTTAACAGTCTGTCTTATTTAATTAACTCAACAAATCGTTTCCATCATTTACCATGTTCTGTTATTCAGTTTACCTTAATTTGTTTAACTTTATCTTACCTTAAAAGCTTTAAAATTCAAAATTTAAACCATATTTATACGTAACTCCTTAAATCCTTAAATCCTTTTTACTAAAGCCAAATAATTCCTTTCCAACATTTTCCCTAATATTTCATTAGTATTACACTAATTCCAAAAATAAAAAGAAATTCCCTTTATATAAACTCCCCCCCCCCCCTAGTTTTTGTCCAACGTCCCTTCTTCCTGGTCTCGGGTTATGTCAGTCCTTTCTGTCCATATCCAGTCCATCAACCTGGTGACCTTATGTCCGAGGCCCTTAAGTCTCTTCTATGCCCCTTCTGCAGATTTTCTTCTTGTTGTTTGTACTTACACTCTTCCTTGCCCTTTGTTGGTTTCTTTCTTAATTTCTTCCCTTTCTCCTTGAGGGGTAGGTCTCTGGGGGGTTCCAACCAGTAATGATCTCCGTTTTCCTTCCTCAAACTAGCCCATTCCCCCCAGTCCCATTCCCCATCATCGTCATTATAATCCAAAAGATAGTCATCCAAAAAATAATTGTCAACATGTTTCATAGTCCCACCAGAGTTAGGAGCCTCCTTAACTCCAGACACTTCCAAGCCCACTCCAAGTTCAATCTTCCAATACAGCAGCTTTTGCTCCTGCAGGGCTTCAGCTCTCTCCATTCGTGTTGCTTGAGATACGGTCACAGCCTCCTCCATCTTCAACTGCCCTTGGACTTGCCCAGTCGAACCAGTTTACTGAATTGATCCCTGTATAGTTTCTTTATCCTTGTTTCCGGTTAATTCATATTCGCTGGCTACGGCAGTCATCAAGTCCAACTGGGAGGGGTGGCTAACACCCCAGAGGACAGGATCACACTTCAAAACGACCTTGACAGATTAGAGAACTGGGCCAAAACAAACAAGATGAATTTTAACAGGGAGAAATGTAAAGTATTGCACTTGGGCAAAAAAAATGAGAGGCGCAAATACAAGATGGGTGACACCTGGCTTGAGAGCAGTACATGTGAAAAGGATCTAGGAGTCTTGGTTGACCACAAACTTGACATGAGCCAACAGTGTGACGCGGCAGCTAAAAAAGCCAATGCAATTCTGGGCTGCATCAATAGGAGTATAGCATCTAGATCAAGGGAAGTAATAGTGCCACTGTATTCTGCTCTGGTCAGACCTCACCTGGAGTACTGTGTCCAGTTCTGGGCACCACAGTTCAAGAAGGACACTGACAAACTGGAACGTGTCCAGAGGAGGGCAACCAAAATGGTCAAAGGCCTGGAAACGATGCCTTATGAAGAACGGCTAAGGGAGCTGGGCATGTTTAGCCTGGAGAAGAGGAGGTTAAGGGGTGATATGATAGCCATGTTCAAATATATAAAAGGATGTCACATAGAGGAGGGAGAAAGGTTGTTTTCTGCTGCTCCAGAGAAGCGGACACGGAGCAATGGATCCAAACTACAAGAAAGAAGATTCCACCTAAACATTAGGAAGAACTTCCTGACAGTAAGAGCTGTTCGACAGTGGAATTTGCTGCCAAGGAGTGTGGTGGAGTCTCCTTCTTTGGAGGTCTTTAAGCAGAGGCTTGACAACCATATGTCAGGAGTGCTCTGATGGTGTTTCCTGCTTGGCAGGGGGTTGGACTTGATGGCCCTTGTGGTCTCTTCCAACTCTATGATTCTATGATTCTATGATTCTCATTCGTCAGATTTATCCTCTCCTGCAACTGCTCCAGCATAGCATTTGTCTTGCCAAGAGCAGACACCAAAACTTCCTCCCGACACATTTCTATTCAAGGTCAAACGACTGGTCCCACGATCTCAATCTCGCAGCTGTAAAGTCTCCAAATAAACTGCAGCAACAAACTGACAAGCTCCCTCTAGGGGACACAATTTCTATTTGTATCCATCTTTAAAACGTATCCAACAAAGGAAAGTTACTTTCGATTTTCGAAAACTTTGTTTCTTTAAAATGTAGAAAGCAGCGTTGAAGTTAATTTGTTTCTCTTTCTTGACTATCTGTCAAAATGCTCCACTTTCAATCAATGGACCTCTCCATAAATTCCTGTCCTGACACCCTGTTCCCAGGTTTGGGGCGATGGAAACCTATTTTCCTTTACACTCTCTCCTGCAGGCTTAAACAGTCAAATCCCCCCCCCCTTTTCTCCTGCTTTCGGGGGGGGGGATTTATTAGTTGTAAACGCAGGAAATTTCAATCTTTAGAACAACTTTCCCGGCTATTAGATTGTAAGGTTTTTGCTTCAGTCTATTTACAAAAAGCGGAAGGCGGACTTCCTGTTTAGACCTTCCCGCTTCGGTGCCTAATTCAAGAATTTCTTGGTCCAATTTTCCGTTTTTACTCATGGGTACTTGTTTAAAGTCCAATTGTCAACAGGAAAAAGTCAGCGCTCTCCGGCAATGGCTGTGCGGCTTCCCTCCGTGAAAGTAGCAGTCAGTTCGCAGCACCGCGCTGCTCACCCCACTTGGCTCCGGAACCCCAAAATGGGTTTCCCCGCGAGTAGGGGAGGCGCTTTTGGTGCTCTGCCGAACCCCACGTTCCCAGGCTCCTCTGCCTCGGATTTCTAGCGGGCCCCCGCCTTCGCCGCGGCGGGAAGACCCAAATTCCATGGAGCCCGTTCCTCCGATCGGAGGAACTCCGCCATTTGCCGATGGCGCTGACCCGGAAGTCGAGAATCCATCACTCCTTTGAGTCATATAATATCAAGACATAGTGTGCTGGGCTGGAACATGCAAGATGCAGGATTGCATGAGAGAAAGATCTGAACAAAGCCTAGGCTGAGAATGGCGCAAGGCAGGTCCATTTTGTGGGGGATAAATGCAGCATCAAGCCAGAAAAGGGTAATCAGCACCACAGATGGAGTTTAGGCATTGTCACAAGTAGGATAATTGAACTAAAGTAATCAAGGGGGAATTCTAGAGTAATGTATACATTGACAGAAGTTAAGAAAAATCAGAATCTCTTGTTGACTGCCTCATTTCTTAATTGCTGAAATAACTGGCACAATGAATGTCTGTTACCAAGTCTCCAACTGGATGATTACACTTTTTGCCATCTCTTGCTATGTAAAAGTTATATTCTCCCTGGCCAGTTTGCTGTTTGATCGGTCTCAGACCAGAGTGAGCAGGATAGTGGATTCATGTTACAGGGAGCATATGTTTATGCAAATCTACTTGTTGAGGAGTCCTGTGGTAGAGAACTGATTTCCTCTTATCTGTAACCTGCACAATTGCTGTGGGTTGGAGAGACTCACAAGAACTGTCATTTAATCACTGCTGTTACCCTCTGCTGAGGAGCTATTGCTGTCACAGACCCAATCCACCCATAATAAATCTTTTGAAAGAAGCCATGCCTTGTGTACTCTGGAAGCAGTTGTTTTTGCCTGTTAGGAAGACAAGCCACCCTGAGAGTCAGCAATATCTTCTAGTGAGCACCCCTCCCTCTCCCCTAAGCAATTTTTACCTGGCTGTATGCATGTTGGGGCAGGGGGAGCATCAATTGTCTTTTTTTGGTGTGTCATCACACTGGATTTTAATAAGAAGGCATTCAAATTATGGCAGGGAGAGTCAAAATTGGTTAAAGTGTAGAATTTGGAAACTCCCTGATTGTAATCCTGTCTCTGACACTGACTTGCTTTGCCACTTTAGACAACTCATTTAATGGATTTGTGCTTTAACCTGTCTTCCATCAAGATATAGGAGGAAATAGCTGGATAGTGAGTGCAATAGTAAAATCCAGTGTGGTGACTAAGATGTTGTGTTTGGATACAACTTGATTCAAATTACACCACTCAGCCATGAAGTTTACTGAGTGGCTGTAGGTGCATTACTATTTCTCAGCAGAACCTACCTCATAGGGTTGTGAGGTGAAAACACCACCACTTTGAGCTCCTTGGATGAAGTGCAGGATGTAAATGTGATGTATAAGCACACTTTGATATGGCAATTGAAATGTATGGAATTATTCTACAAACTCGTAGTTTACTTTTGGACCATTGTTCCCATAAGGATTGTTCTGGTGAGCCTTATGTCCTTTCCATAGCTGTTTGGGCTACAAAACAATTTATAAACTGAAAACTAAAGCTGTAACCCAAATAATGTATAAAGCATTTCTGAGCAAGACCACAAATTCATCAGTTTACCCTAGCTGATTTTCTGGTCAGTGCTCTTTGGTGATGTAGGGACTAAATTCTATTTTCTGTGCTCTGCTCTTTGTGCTGCATTAAAGTGTTATTGGATTCACTCAGCGATGCTATTTAAAATAACATTTAAATGCGGATGGCTTCAGGCAACCCTCAAGATGGCAGCATGTGCAGACACTATGGCACCAATCCTGCAGGGAGTTCTGCACAGAGAAACTCCAATGGACCGTTTCAGGACTGGAGCCTAAACTACAAATAAAGAGAGCTTGAGCAATTAAAGGGGATAGGATCAATGTTATTTATATACACACACATATACACAAGCTCCAGTTGCGGGCTGAGCTCATTTTTATAAAAACTTTAATCATGCTTGGAAGAAAGGAGACTTGTCAGTTTCCCTGTATGATTATGATTGGTTTCATTTTCTCATCCTTCTGCTCACGGCCTACTGGCTGTTTTTTTCTGCTCTGAATTCCAGCATTGCAAAAGAGGATCCAGCTCTCTGTCCATGATCTGTTCCTTGCAGATTTAAATACAACAGACTAACAACCCTATTTCCATGCTTGTGCATGGACAGGCATTATTTTTCTAGGAAAGCAACAACATCCTTCAGAACTTACACTTCAGAATTATCTCAGTGACATCGTTTGAAGACATTCATGAAAACAGCATCATGGCACAAGAAGGAAAGATGGGATCACTCTCAGCAGCACAGCCATGTTTACTACAGACCACAGTTTTGATAATAGTTGCAGCTAACAAAGAGGCTTAGCAGCCAACAAAACATCATGCTATTGGATGTACAAGATCAGCCAATCACAGTCATAGTAACAAAACACCAACAAAGGAGAGGAAAGGAAAAGATAAGAACTAAAGTGTTGTCACAACCAATGCCTTGAAGCACACCTATGATAGCAAAGTCAAATTTCGCATGTCTGAGTTCTTTTTTTGCTTTTAAAATGAAAGGGAACATTGTACTTACCACAGATTTCTGCTCATTTACAAGTGCAGAGACTTGTCTCTGTATCTGGGATAGCACCTACTCCTGGTAGGAAGACAGGTTCAACCTTTGATCTCACTAAGGGAAGGAGTTCCCTGCTTCCCCCCTTCAAGAACAAATATGGAGACTTAGGGAAAAAGTATTACCACAACCATGCAAAACCAAACAAAGAGAACTGAAGAGTAAAGAGACAGGGCAACTCTATATGGACATTTGTAGTTTCCCCTTATGTGCTTTTGAATACATCACTGTCAGAAGCTCAATCCTAAGTAGGTAGAGCAGCCTCCCTACTTTTAGAAGAATGAGAGTTTATAGTAAGTAATTTCTCTCTCTCTCTCCCCCTCAGGAATACAGAGACATGCCTCTCTATCTGAGATGCAGAAAAGCTGTAATCTCCTCTGAGTGGACTTATAGTTTGTTTCCGGCATACTTCATGAAATTAGCACCCTCTGCAGAACATTTTGTCCAAAGTCAGCAGCAGCTGAGGACAAAGACCCTCTTTATAATGTCTGGTAAACATGTGAACCAATGATCAGACTGCAGTTCTGCAAATCACTTCCAAGGGCGATTGCCCCCAAATACTATAGCAGGTGGTGCTCCTCATAAAATGAGAAGTAATTTGAGATGGTATAATTTTTCTCAGTGCCTTCAAAGCTCCAATAATGGCACCAAGCAATCTAGACAAAGTACCAATGACTATTGAATCACTCAGGAAGGACTACCGGAAGGATATGAAAAGATCCTCCTTCCCAATAGCTTTCCAGACTGAATAGAAATGTCCTTCTGATAAGTTTTCTCCAGAATGGACCATGATGGGGGGCAAGGTTTAGGCAAAGCTAATTTCTATGAAAAAGTTAATTGCCCTTCGACATATAGTCCTATCCATATGAACAATACAGAAATCCTTATTTGTGGACAGTGAGCCCAGGCTCTGAGATTCTCCAAGCAAAAGTGATGGAAAAAACTATCTTAAAAGAATCCCCTCCAGGGGAACACTAGGTGAAAACTTGGAGAGGACTGATCAAATCATGAGTGTGTAGTTGAAGTTCCAAGTAGGATATCCATATACCGGTGAAGGATTACTTAAGGAAACCTATGTATGTGAGGATGAAAATTCTCAGGACTTCACTCAGGACTAAGACCTGTCTCTTAAAGGTATTTGTACTGAGTCCTTTCTTTAGAAGTTTGTGAAGAAACTTCAGAACATAATGTGCTTTGTCCTTTTTCCAGGTGAAAGCTCTTCCTGGTAATGCAGTTGAAGACTTTCAAAGTACTGTATCTCAATAGTATTTCTATTGGTGGAATCCCTTGCAAAAGAAAAGAGAGCAGAGGAAATTACTCAAATAATTCATGGCCCTTAATGCCTGTTCCACAATGTCTAGGCTGCTAGTTGGTAACAGATTTGGCTGCAGGTGAAATGCCAGCCCTTGCAACAGAAGGCCTGACTTGCTTGCAACTTCCAGGCTCTGCCTATTGACGGAAGGGCTAATGCTGAAAATCAAGGTCTCCAATACCAAAAGAAAGTTCCCTAGGATTACTTTACTGTGTCAGATCCAAACTTGCTAAACAGAGGAAGAAGTGGGATAGAAGTAAATGCATGAGGTTTTTTAGATCAATGCAATGGGAGCATCCCACATTAGGGGACAGTGATTGTAAATAATATGTCT
Organism: Podarcis filfolensis; assembly: GCF_964270895.1. Taxonomy (NCBI): domain Eukaryota; kingdom Metazoa; phylum Chordata; class Lepidosauria; order Squamata; family Lacertidae; genus Podarcis; species Podarcis filfolensis. The sequence goes on along the minus strand of NC_139616.1, from coordinate 36,006,412 downwards.
AGCAGATTGTTTTCTGAACTTTGTGAAGAGGTTCATCACTGACATCACTATCAGCTGGAACACCCAAAGGAGTATATTCTATTCAGACTGTAGGGTGTTCTGCTTGCTGAGCCAGTCTTCTGTTAAATTAAGAATTCTCATGTATTTCAATCTGGAGGAAAGGCTATTCTCCCATTCAGTCTATTTTCTATAGTCTGGGTGTAACGACGTTGATTGAATTCCTTCTTGCATGTTTATGCACATCTTTGCCCAGTAATTGTGTGGGCATAGGACTGATCTGTATTTGCAGTTGGAACAGCAGCAGCAACAGTTTGATCGTTCTAGGTTCCAGGCTGCTGGTGCTCATTTGATACTCCGACCATGTTCTCTGGGCCATCTTTGGTTGAGCTCCTCAACCAAAGAGGCTCATGTCCATGGTGATAAGAATGTGGTGGATTTCCAAGAGATAATCCCTGAAACTTCCATTCTGAAGCCAGTCAATCCAGGCACCAAGCACTTTTGACATGAGCCTACATTGCAATCTGTTAATGGAGTAAGAGAAACATCTTATACCGGAGTCCATCATGAAACTTGGTCTATGCTTTTACACCTGGCAGAATATCATGTTCAGAAGTTGAGAATTCCACAGAGTCTGCTTGGTATGAGTGCTGAATGGCTCATGAGTGGATGGAAACATCTGGTTCCTCTGGGTCCAAGACAGCTCAATCATTGTACTAGTTTACAAAACCAAACTAGAATTAGAAACTTGTTGAGTCTGTTTAAATCAAGCAGATCGCTTAAACTATAAGAATAACTAAAGTGTTTGGGAAAGGAGAGCTGGTTCTATGGCTTGAATGTCTGTGAGTTGCTGCGTGGCTTTGAGAAGTTGTTGATGTTTACTTTGGCTCCTGGACATAGTTTGTTCACCTTTACTTTTGTATTCTACATAATCTTGCCTCCGAGATAGCAGATTCAATGAAACAACCCATGAGGATTTTGAGGAACTCTTCGACATCCTTCTTCCTGACTTTTGTTGGCGCTTAGGTAACTGATGTGGACTTGAATCACCTGGGAAGAAAGTGCCAGAGACCACCCTCTATCTGTTACAAGAGCGGGGGGGGGGGACTGGTGGCAAGAAGAGTAATATATTTTCCTTCCCCATAGGATATGGGACTAGTTTATAGGAGCGGATAGAATATTTACTTTGTTGGCATGTTTGAAAATGAAGCTTTTAGTTTGCTTGGATTTGTAGAACGGCTTGAAGACCTGAAATGACTTGTTTGGGTGTGAATGTTGTCTTCTTAGCCATACGGAGCGATTTTGTATTAGCCTTGTCTCAATTTGAGCAGTTTCAAAGGGAGCCCAAACACCATACAACCCTCAAAAAGGATAGCTGGCCAAACATGTTAAGAGTATGTATAAACAATGAACTTTTTTAAAGTCTAAAGTTCCTGTGCTCTACTATATTGGAAGCATTGCATTACGTTCCAAGTTACATAGCATCTGTGGAAGAATCCATCAGCACAATAATTATGAGGGAGATCTAACATTCATCCTAGATGGTTTTGAATGTTTCTGTCCTGCAGCAGTAAGATTTGCCACCCAAAGGTGAACTGCTTTGGCAAATGGAATTAGTCTTAAGGCCCTTGATGAAGGCATAGGATACAGCCACTTTGCAAAAGCTAAGCAGGTCTAGGCCTGGACAGGAGAGACCACCTACAAACCCTTTGCATGCTGCCTTTTGTTCCATGGAGGAAGGGTGGGATACATCCAAAATAAATAACATGTTTGTATCATCAAGGCTGAGGCCCCCAACTTTGAGAAGTATTGCTGTGCACTTGTCACTGAAGTTCTCAAGGGACCCCTTTCTCTTTTTTTGTAAATATTTTTTATTCATTTTCCAATAAAAAAAATCATAACAACAAAACAGACCAAATCTTACCACATTAAAAAACAAAAAAATACAGCCAATTAAAATAATTTCAAAGGGGAATTCCCATGTTCTGAATTTCAAGAGATAATGTCATTCATTTTCTGCTTTCTTCTTGGTTGTTTCCCAGTTTTCTAATCCTGATATTAACTATCCCCATCTCTCAGTCCACCAATTGCTGATATGTGGCTCTCTATCTTTGTTTGACGAGTCCATATTTCTATAATTTCTATAATAAGGAGGTAAATTGTATTCCATGTTGTTCTCAGTCATATTATTTTGAAGCACAGTCCTCTTTTGATAGCCCCTCCTTTCTCTGCCATTTCTTGCTCTGAAAGGCTTTGGGCTTCCATCCAAGATTAAAATTAATGACGCCATGTTGTCTTTGATATCCCTTAATAAGCTGATGTTTCAAACTGTATCATGGGATGTATTTGGCAGTCAGTCAGTTATATAAATATTGTTTCTGGTTTCCCCAAGAAATAACCACGCCAGCTTTCCTGGGCCCTAGAAAAGCTGGCAGGCATCCAGAATTCACCATCACTCTCCAAACCATATATGAAAATATTCCATGCAAGCAAATGCATCTTTTGCAAAGTACATCCCTTCTGTGGTTCAAATAAAAAGTATCTCCAGCCTCCCTCAGACAAAGGAGACTCCTTTTTCTTTCTGCATCACAACTGCTACTGCCGCCATTTTCCCTCCTTAGCCTGAGCCATTTTCATATCTGATTTTACTCTGCCAATTTTGATTAGGGCTCTCCGCTGAGGACTGTGGTGCCATACAGCCAATTAATTTTACACTTCTTCCGTTTCCTTGGATAATTAATTCTTTCTTGGCAAGGTTCACCAAATCATGAAATAGCAAATATAACACGGCAGCCCCTCACCTCATTAATCAACATGCCAAGATCGGAGCCTTTTTGAAGTCCGAAACTTAACCTCCAGTGACTGTGTAGTTTAGCAGATTTTTCTTTTATCTCTTTCCATCCAGAACACACCTGTTTTTTGTCCAAATCTTTTTAATTTTTAGAAAACAGGTATCTCCTGCTTGTGGGATTGACTCTGGAGAGTTCCTAGTTTGTGCCATGCATCACCCAGCGTCCCAGGCCCCACATCTTTTTGCGTGAGGCAGATAATGGACGATCTGTTGGGCAGCAGGTCCCCCCGTACCCTTGGGGGGGGTCAACAGGGCTAATTACACTCATATCAACCCTGAATTTCTTGCACTGCTGGGGGTCCAATCTCATGGGAAACAGCCATTTCCCTTGGCAGGAAACAGGAAGTCAAGGGACCCCTTTCAATCACCTGGTATTGTATGGCTGTCATTGACATCAAAGCTGCTATAAGAGCACCCACTTGTAAATTTTTGAGTAGTTTGCAGAACTACAGACATTTACAAAAAAACTAAGGAGAAAAACCTAAAGCAAGTAGCTTGATGAAGCCAGAACATGCTCAGTAGTTACAGAATGTTGAGTGGTAGTTGGAAAAGAAAAATTAGGGAAATGCTCTGCTTCAGTTGCTTACAGCTTATAGTATCACAAAAGATATGGCTGGCTAGCTTTCTAAATGCTATGATTTTAGAAAGATCTGGGAAATGGGCAATATTTGCCTGGACACTGAGGAAAGAGATCAGGTCCCCTTGGGTTACTGAGCCAAGGATCCTGTCTTCATAGATCCATCCCACCCTCTTTTTCTCAGAATGAGTGTACAGGTCATTTTTTTATTAAAAAGTGAGTAACAGCTCGCCTAGGGACAGTTACACCTGGTCTCAGATTGGGTAGCTCTCTCTTCTTTTTAATGTAAAATGAAAGGTCTTTCAGATTGCAGAGCTGATTTAAGCTGTCAAAGTGCTACAAATGATTATGCCCCCCTCCCCGTGTGCAGCCTTTGTAATCTAATTCAGGGTGTTTTTCAGTGAATGGGAATATCCCACTCTCTAGTAGGACAGGAGAACAATCTTATAAATGGAATTTGCCCTTAATTCTGGAGTAAGATGGAGTCAAAAAAATTGTGAGGGCATGGAATGGGAACTTAAGCTTCTAGAAGGGAAGCAGTGCATAGAGTGGCTGGGGAAGCCCAGCCAGATTGGTGGGGTATAAATAATAAATTATTATTATTAGGTACATTATATTAAAACCTACAATTGATCCAACTAGCTAAACATTGTCCACATTGATTGGTAGCAGCTCTCCAAGGTTTCCGGCAGGAGTCTCTCCTAACAGTACCTGAAGATGCTGGTGATTGAACCTGGGACTTTCTGCATGCAAGACAAATGTCTCAGGGGGGTTGAGAGAAAGAAATACGTTCACACTAGATCTTCATGGAACAGCTGCCGGGCAGACATGATCTGCAGCAGAGAATTGGAGAATGTTAGCATTGTTTAACTAGCTGCTTTCCCCCTGCAGCCTCTTTCCTTCAGTACAGGAAAGGTTTTTTTTGTGGAAAGGGGTGCTCTAAGCTTGCTGTCCATAGATCAGGACTTGTTTGTACTTTCTCCACCCAGAGTGGCTCACATGAACCTTGGGAGAATCATTTCTTCCTCAGATATTCTCTGCTTCTTTCTCATGGGATTGGACAGAAGAGAATCAGTGCCTCGCAGATGTCAGCTGGTACGATTGGACAGAAGGAAGAGAGGATCTTCTTGACTTTGGCACTAAACTTTGTTACCACCTTTTCTAGAGTGGGGAAGGGTACTGTAGTCAATGCTCAATTGCATGGGCTATGCACTGCTGTGAGGGAAGGCAGGAATGATCTTTGTTGAGATATTTTCCTGCTTCTCAGCTGCTTGGGTGTGTGGTGTGACTAGTCATGGGATTTAGACCAACTATGCATATATGGGAGTGGTAGCCCATGTCCAGTGCTACTTCCGCTTCTGTGGAGGGGTAACATCTGGTTTACATGATAGGTGTTTCATTTACAATCTTCAACTGCTTGCTGGGAGATGGAAGAAAGAAGCATTGCTTCCCTACACTGTAGGGGAAGGTAGGCAAGTGAATAGCTTCCTGAGAGGAGTTAACTCTAGACCTAATATGCAGCAATCCTTTCCTTGTGCTCCTTTCTAGATTCTTGCCTAGGTAGAGGAAAGGGGAAAGCAAAGCTGCTTAAAAATAAAAGAGAAACTATAGGACTGAAAATAAAGAAAGCAGAGTTCTCAGGAACCTTCTTCCAGACCCACAACACAGCCAGCCTGGGGCAGCAGGGAGTGCCTCTTTCTGGTGAGCTCAAAGGTTGGCTTAATCTTACCCCTAAGAGAAGGTTCTAGTCCAGATGTAAAGTCTTGTCTGTCTCTCCCAACAGTAGAAAGGGCTTTACAGTCCTGCACAGTTTGAACATATTTTATATATTGTGCTGTGTATATTTAAGGTGGAATTAAGAAAATGAAAATACATTTTTCAAAGAACTATGTGCAATTTCATATTTCTCCAGGTACAATGAGAACACAGATAACAAAACATGAAGTATTTGTGAGCTCCCTGTGCTCCTCCCACCTCCAGGCCCCAACTCTGGGCCCACGTCAGTCAGAATCCTTCAATGTCACATTCTCTCCCTCCCTTCAACATTCAGAATGAAAAATATAATTAAGTATTGCTTCTTTATCCCCAACCCAGTGGCGTAGCGTGGGTTGTCAGCACCCAGGGCAAGGCAAGTAATTTGCGCCCCCTAACCCGTGGATTTGCACCCCCTAACCCGTGGATTTGTGCCCCCTAACCCCCAGATGTTGCGCCCGGCCCCCCCTGCACCCCCCACGCTACGCCACTGCCCCAACCGGCTCGTCTCCTTGCAAAAAGTGTCTTCACAAATTTAATTCCATTATCCCAAAGGCTCCTGTACCCCACCCACAGATCTTAGGAGTCATAACAAACAAATCTTGACATCTTTGGTTAAAACAACACACACACACACACCACAGAGCAACACACTGCCCAGTATGCTCCTATTTTGGCCTGTGGTGTCTGGCACAAAAGTTTCTTTTCAAGAAGGAAGCATTAGTGCTGAGCTTTCTGCTCACTGGAAGTTGGATATTCTTCACTTTTCCTTCCTAATCCAATCCATTCCTCCTCCTCTCATACAGTTGTTGCTGGCCCATACTGAAACAGGAGAGGGGAAGTCTCTTTGATCCGAACATAGAACCTCCCATCAGGCCAAGCCTTTTGGAGCGAGAGGGGCAGGAAGTCATTTGGAAGCCACTGCTCAACTTCATCTGACACGAACACTAGTCCAAAGTGTTCCAATTGGTCTTCACTGTAGCAGAAAGCATCTGCATTTCCCAGGACATCACGTGAGACCTCGTTCATCTCCTGCACCACCAGCTTCACCACATCTTCTGCCGACATCTTGTTGGTGAGGTGCAGCTGTGCAGAAATAGAGGTAAGTAAGAGCAAGAGGAAGGACAAAGAAAGACGAGGGTATACCCAAATAAGCTGGCTCCCCCTAAAGAATAAAGCCAGATACTTAACTGAGAAATTGATGTGTCTTCCTAAACTTATTCCAGTCCCACAAGAATAAAAACTGAGGGCACTGTACTCTAGCATAATTGAATTTGGTGAGCTATCCTAGATTCAATTTGAGATCTGCATATGGTATTGGTGTCCACAGGCCTTCTGGATAAACAAGAAAAGGACTTTTGGCCATGCCAAAAAGAGCAGAACATTGAAGATGTTCTGCTGATGTGGCATAAAAGTTGCCTGATCACTCTTTTTAGGAGCATACCAGTGAGAAATGAGGACAGAAATAGTGATACCATGAAAGCAGCTTTGGAAGATTGCAGTCCAACCACATCATTTCCCCTTGCTTTCTATAGCAAGGAATATTGTCTAAATGCAAAGAGCTATACGCCATGGCCATATTCACCATGACACCACCACTCCAGAATAGGTGGTCAGGTTTGGCTTAGGTTTGAGTCAAGCTTAGGCCAGGCTTTTTTTCAGTTGGAACTCGCCAGGTGGCCACCATTGCCATTATAAGAGAGCAAGGGAGGCATTCATGATGAGTTTCAGCACTTCTTTTTCTAGAAAAATAGCACTGGCTTGGGCTACATACCAGTCATGGCTACAACCACCAAGAACGATATAGAGTATATGACTGCCCCATTTGGGCTCTATATGATAATTCTTTAACAAACATTGTCTCCTGTCTATTTATTCATTTTATCCAACTGTCCAAAATGTAGACACTGTGAAACCAGACTGAAGTTCAGCCCTGACATTACACACAACCATAGTTTCAAAGAAGAATCAAAGAAGGCCATGGGCTCACACACTATTATCTGTTCCCAGAAACAAATGCCTCTCTCCCTACTCTAACCTATTTGGTCTTATGCATGATTTTTGATAACCCTGGTTAAGGGTGTTTCTTAATTCAGGACACTGGTTCTGAAAGAGGATCCTATGGCCCACCCCTAATCCCTAAACCACAGTTGTATCTGTAATGCCTTCCTATGCTAATTCTTCTCTAATCAATCAACATCCTTCCTTCTATGCTAGAAAACATCCTTTGATAGTGGACATAAATCACCATTCTCTTTTAAATGTTATGTTATAGTGAATAGTTCCTTAGTCCCAAGGTCTGGAAGAGAGGACAACAGAGACGATGCCCTGGTGTCCCATAGTCAACCCAGTACAATCTATGTATCTACACCTGAATGGAATCTTTACAAAGCTCTTTGCTCCAGTGACTGCAGTGTGATTTATCTTCAGAACAAATGCTGTTAGCTAGAATGGTAAAGTTTATTGGTCCATAGTCTGAACCAATATGACTCATGATGTGGATGGAAGGTTAATCCTTAACAAGTCATTGGATGCCTAGTGCATTCATATTATTACACCCTGAAGGCTACACTGTAATACCATACCATGTTCAGATCTACACTGTACATCTCCACCCCATTTACTCCATTTGAAAATTTGGCTATTTATGATTCATGAAGCCCTTAGTTAAGAGCATTATAAGAAACCACCATAAAAGTGCAGCATTGCAAGCCACAATGAGCATTGCAAGCTCAACAACTGAACCTGGCTGATGTGGAAATGAACAACTCACTGGACATAATCCCCAATAAATAAGGTAAAGGTAAAGGACCCCTGGACGGTTGTCCACTCAAAGGTGACTATGGGGTGCAGCACTCATCTCGCTTCAGGCTGAGGGAGCTGGCGTTAGTCCACAGAAAGCTTTCTGGGTCACGTGGCCAGCATGACTAAACCGCTTTTGGCGCAATGCAGCACCATGACGGAAGCAATGACGGAACGCCATTTACCTTCCCACCGCAGTGGTACCTATTTATCTACTTGCACTGGTGTGCTTTCGAATTGTTAAGTTGGCGGAACCTGGGACAAAGCAACAGGACCTCACCACCATCACATGGATTCAAACTGCTGACCTTCCAATTGGCAAGCCCAAGAGGCTCAGTGGTTTAGACCACAGCACTACCTGCTAATAAATAAATAAGGTACCGGAGGCAGAAACATTATGTTTCGGGACATGTTAGGTTGTGTCTATAGTGTGGTTTTATAGTGAAAAGGATGTATAATCTAATAAACATAATACATATTCTTTTTGCAAGTGCAAAAGTAAAAGTACAGGGAGCTGCTGTCTGGATGCATCCTCAGATCATATGGAATAATTAACAACAGCATTCCAATTCTCTGTGGCCTACTGACACTACCATTGCCAGTTCTGGGACACAGCCCCAAAAGAAGCAATAGTGAGAAACCCATTTAATGGAAAGTATCAGGAAGGGGAAGGGTCACATAGCCAAATCTAGGAAAAAGGAACACATCTTCTTCCTGCAAGTGTTGCCTCCATTTTCAGTACTGCACTATTGTATTGATGAGCCAAGACCAGGATTTTAATGATACCTTAACGCTTGTTTCTTTGGAGAGCCCTGTTTCGTACTGAGGGCACACACGTAAGGCGAAGGAGCCTGTTGACTTGACCCGGTTTGCTACATGTCCTGGATCTGCTGCCTCCTGGAAGGTCCGAGTCCATTCCACTGAGCGTGTCCGAAAGACAGGCTCAGAGCTCCCTGCAGGACAGCCATGCCTGGGGCTGAATTCTGAGCCTGTCCCAAGTCTCACAGGGCTGCAACGGCCTGCAGTTCTGCTTTCAGTTGGTGAACTGTCAACAGAGCCAGGGCAAGACTTTCTGGCCCCATGGCAAAGGGGTTTTGGGAAATCCAGACTGCTGGTGCGGACACAGTAGGCCTGCCTCTTCTCTGTGATGCGCAGCAGCTCTATCTGCCGACTAGGAAGCACAAAGTCACTGTCATAAAGCTCTGGGGGAGGCCGAGGCTCCTCTGGAGGAATAGGGGGTGTCTTTAGCTCATGGTTCTGCAGGACGTCAGGGGCACTGTCCCTCAAAGGGCGTGGATTTCTTCTACTGCAGTACTCAGGCCCTGAAGAGGGGTAAAGAAGGTCAAGCTCTCTGGGGCTTTGGGCTCTGCTGGAGTCATAGTCACTGTCTGTAGCTAAGAATACTTCTGATGAGCCCTCTTCATCTGAGATTCCGTGTGAATCTGAAAGAAAATGATAAAAAGATTACTTCTTTATTGCACAAGTGGACCTGAGGGTCAAACCTGCTTCTACTCCAAGCCTGGGAGTTCTGATTGGCTAGAGCAGGGGTGAGGAACCTCTGGCTCATGGTCAATCTTGCTCTGCCAGGTTGTTTTCCTGGTAACACAAACTGAATGGCAGTTGCGTTACCAGTACAATCCTGGGAACAGGATGTAACCTGTTTAAAGCATTTATGGGCAAGAGCACAACATCATCAGTTTACTTGGAAGTGATCATCTGGCCAAAGATCTTTGTGAGTCTCTCCCTAATCTAGTCTCCTTCCTCTTTCTTTTTAAGATTGGAGCAAAAGGGATTCTGACACTCCACTCTTGCCACTCCACATTCGCCCAGTTTCTTTTCACTGCCAATTTTTAACCATTTTTGCCTGGAACATGTTTATCCCACAATCCTAAAACAGATTCTGCACATGCCTTCCTCATTTTTCTAGAAAATATATATGTACAAGGGAGGTGAATAGTTTAGGTGTTGTTACTAACAAGTAGCTGGCAAGAGGTACTAGAGATTATATTAAAGATTACAATGCATCAGATTCCGACAACTCCTAAATTTGTGCTGTCAGGATATCTGGAAGGCCTCATCAAGGTTAATGATAGAAGTTTTCTTATTAAAATGCTTGTGACAAAGATAACTTGGTCTAGATAATGGAAGTTGTGATAGCACCTTCAGCTTTACATGCAGTGGTTAAGGAGGGAAAGACTGCTTTCATATGTAAAGGCCTATAAAGTAGATAAATCCAAGGAAATCAATAGCAAAGAAAAGGATGCATTTATTTATAAAAATATTTCTATACCGCTGTATCATAAAAAATACATTACAGCGGTTTACAACAATATAAACAGAAAACCAAATAGTAAAATTATAAATGTTAAAAACAAGTTAAAAGCAGAAAGAAGTTAAAAACAAACATCAATAGACCATTGTGGGGATGTACTATTAATTGCCTGTGTAGGCCTGGTGGAATAGAAAATTTTTCAGCAAGCTTTGAAAAGTTGACACATAAGGTGCCCACTGAATCTCTATTGGCAGGGTGTTCCACAAGACTGGACTGAGGACACTGAAGGCTTGATTTCTTGTGGTTATCAATTGAGCCTCATCAATTCAGGGAACGACCATAGATGCTTCTGCAGATGATCTCAGTGATCGAGCTGGAATATAAAGGTTCAAGCGATCCCCAAAGTGCCCTAGACCCAAGATGTTCAGTGCTTTGTAAATCAATACAAGAACCTTGAACTTGGCTCGGTAATAGGTGGGTAGCCAGTCCTGCTCTTTTAACAATGCTGTCACATGTTCTTGACTAGAAACTCCTCATCAGCAATCTGGCTGCAGCATTCTGCACCAGCTGGAGCAGCCCCACAAAGAACACATTATAGTACTCTATCCTCGAGGTTACCAATGCATGGACTGCAGTGGTTACCAGTGCATGGACTATCCCTGTCCAGGAACAGCCATAGTTGGCAAACCAGATGAAGCTGGTAAAAGGAACTCATAGCCACAGGGGACACTTGGGCCTCTAGTGACAAAGATGTATCCAGGAGTACCCCCCAAACTTCTTCTGAGGGAATGCAAACCCATCCAAAACAGGTAACTTGCCAATTTCCCAAATGTGGGAACCACCCACCTAAAGAGCCTTTATTCAGTGAAACAGATTTATCTGTAAAATGGATTTTGAAAAACATCTGGTCAAAGAGAATAATCGAGAATAAGCTATCTAGGGAGATAAAATGGTAGAATGTCCTTGACAGAATACTTCCAGAAGAGGTTGTCCAGAAAGTTACTGGGGAGGTTTAGATAAGATTCCTTGTGTTAGAGCAGAGGGCTGGACTAGGAGAGGGGATTGAATAGCAGTTATAAAAAGTCCAGAAAAATGCAAAGGAAACTCTCACCAGAGTTGAGCTTGCGACTCATTTCAGGAGAAGGGGTAGGTGAGGGAAGGAAGTCCAAATGGGAAGAGGTTGATCGTGTTTTCTCCTTTAGTACAATGCTAGATTCTTCAAGAAACCATGTGAGTGGGATGCCACCAGAAGGCTGCTTGTACCGGGCATGCTGCAATGCATCCATCATCCAGCGCATTTCTCGCCAAATCTCCTCCATTTGCTGTCCAAGAGAAAGACACAGAATCAGCTCCTTTTTTGACACTGAAAAATCCTTCAGGAGGCTGCACAGCAGGCTAGCCACAAGCTTTGCCATCTTTGTATGAGAAGGAGTTGTACACACATATTGATGGATGCTCTTAAAGATCCTCCATGTGGGGTGGATCTGGTTTCTATATACTTATGTTAATACACATGTAGAGCTTATGCACACTGGGGTGTAGTCACTTGGTGTGGCATGGGTAACTTTTTACAGCCCTGAAATTACCCCACACATTCCTTGAAACTCCTTAAGACTGCTGTGCTGTGCTACCAATCTGGATAAATAGGGTTCATTCATTGAACATGTCTCAAACAGGAGCACTTTCCTAGGATTGCGTCATTTCTCATAACTCCCCCTCTAATCCCCACTCCATACTTATTCCCTGAATTCAGGATTTTGCAGAGAAGTAAATTTACCCAAGGCCATAACAGAAGGTGGCATAAGATCAATTTCTTTTTAAACAGTCATTGAAATTCCCTCACATCTTGGCCCTTTGCATTCAAACTGCCAGGCAGTTAAGATCAATCTCAGGCAAGTAAGCTTCATTTTGGTGGTCCACAGCGTGTCTTTGGATTTGTGGTTGAAGACAGGAGATGGCCCATCCATTGCATGAAATATTCAAATTGATTTTTAATTGTATTTTTATTGCATGCTTTCTTATTTTGTATTTTATTGTGTTACAGTTGGAATTCAATGTAATTCAAATTGTAATACAATATATAAAAAATAAAAGAATAAAAATACAATTAAAAGCACAGTGTGTTACAATTGCTACAACAGGAAGAAAAAGCATTAAGTGGTCTGCCAAGACCTTCAGCAATTTTCAAGTGGTTCATGGGGGAAAGGTTTTGGAGTTCTAGAGGACAAATTTGGATTTGACAAGAGACAAGCTTAACACTTAGATGGGCTTGCTGGCTAGAGCTGCTGCATGCCTTTGAGATCCTTCATTATTGACAATAAATAAATCTTAACGCAGCACAACACAGCTGAAAGCATGCTGGCATCACCAGCCAGATGCTTTGACTAGTAAGAAACAAAAGTGGGAGTTCTGGGGTAGGAGCTATCCTATAAAACGATGTTGGTTACTTACTACTAATGTTCTTTCTGGTGTATGCAGCAGGATCCAGTAAACAGTGAACTAACACTCCCACTGCCCTAGAACAGCCAGGATCATGTTGCTATATATTTTCAGAGTGTGGCTGGGCATCTATATGACAGCAGAACAGGAAAGATCTGCTTCAAGGACCAGCTACCAAGCAGTTAGTGTTAGCCAGGCTGGATCTGGATGGTATATATGCCTCTGGGTTAATAGGTCATTGCTGCCACATACCCTGAAATGCCAGGTGAAGGAGGTTGAAAAACAAAGGTCTACTGGACCAAAAGGGTACTTGCCAGGATGATGTGGGTTTCTTCCTCAACATCTTGGAAATCAGTGGGGTTTACAGAAAGGCATATAGAAATCCTCTTGTCACTGAAGATTTAGGGTGCCCAACCCCTCTGCTCCTTCATCCAAAAACCTGGATAACTTGTGGTTGTCCATGATCTCCTGAACCACTGCTGAATTTGACTTAATACTAACTAGGGAAACTCCATTCTCTGCTTGCTGAGGAAGTCTGCACATTTGCAGGGCCCTTGATGTGCTGGTCATTCTTGTAGAGAAGGCTGGCCTCCACCAAAGTCACCCAGCAGGAAGGATTCCTTCTGCTGCTATACTGACCTGTGTGGCATGTCTCTCCTTGCATGTTCAGGTGCACTTTCACTGTTATGGTGTGGACTAAGCCATAGGTGAAAGTGAAACTGTCATGCAAAGGCCTAAAAGGGTGAATAAGATCACTCACAACTCCAGCTAGTCTATGCTGTGAGGTCACTCATGATCATTTCACATTCCCTGAACCATCCTTCCCCAGCAGAGGAGACTGACATTGGATGTCATCACTATGGAGGGAGGATTGTGAAGAGGTGATACCTTTGCATGACTGGATATACTTGTCCTTCCCTTCCCTTTTATTTTAGACAATAGGCAGAAAAAAAGCAAATAAATAAGGAACCGGGAGCTGGCAAAGTAAGAATAAAAAACCATGAAGGAATAAGAAGCAGGATCTGTAAAAAGCTCTGTCTTAAGGCAGGGCAGGCAAGGTATGGAGCCAGAGACTCAAGAGTTGACTGATACAATCATTTTGGTTCCATGTGACCTTGCCTGTCCTAGGGCAGTGAGAGTGTTAATCCCCTGTTTACTGGAAACATTTTGCATGCAATCCCAAGGCAGGAGAGCTATATTCCAGCAATTAGCCATGTAAAGAGGATATATTGGATTGGTTATACAGGGGATCAGCAATTTGTCGCCTAGCATATCATGCCAAGCATCTCACATTCAATACTTTCTACTATTCCTCTGTAACATACCTGTATATAGTCCTGAACTTGTTGATGCCTCTGCTTGGCAGTAGTTAATTCTGAGTCTGAGAAGGCCTCCCTGAGGCTCTGTTGAGAGAGAAGTGACTCTAGCTCCAAGAGGGCAGACACTTGGCAATACTGACTAATGAACTCGTGGTCATAAGTGAAAAAATGAACTGGAAAACAAAGGGAGAGGAGGGGGTCAAGTATTACCAGGGGACCATCACAGAAGCAGATCAAATCATTGCCAACAGAACTGAAGTAGAAAAAAGCTCACAGATGAATTTAGACTATCAATATTTGTTTGATTTTATTGCAGTGGCCAACATGTATCTCACATCTACCCCTCCCCCCAAAAAACCTCAATTTGTTACTAAAAGAAAAAGTTAAAAAATATTAAAATTTGAACTTTTTTTTTTTAAATAATCTCTTTGACTGCTCTTATAAGTTCCCCGTTGTGGTGCCATGATGCTTAAAAAAATGTGTCCACCTTAAAAAGAAATATTAAACTGACTGCTCCCATGGTTCCCCCACTGTGATAATTTAATGGGGAAAAGTTTTTGTGACACCCGCCCACACATTATGTTCTTAAAAAGGGGGCCAAATCCACTTTTACACTGTAGCCATGCCTATTTTCATAATTTGGTCCAGAGGGTTAGGCATGGGTCAATGTAGCCTTCAACCTGAAAAAAGTTGGCATATATGTGGTCCTCAGGCCAGGGCTGGATTAAGACCTTTAGAGGCCCCAATCACTTAAAAGATTTTTAAAGCACTTTTTAAGAAACTCATTGGATTAAGGATGACATCAGACAGTCCCTTTGTGAAGAAGCAGGAAGCAGAGGACAACAAAACTGATACATCCCAAAGGGTCCCCATGGAGCCATTCTCACCTAGCTCAAAGATCTGAAGTGGAAGCGTGAGAAAGCCAGACCGAGGTGTGTAAGGATTGTTCTGGCCAGGGGCAGTACACACATCCTCGGAAGGAGGCAGAAGGAGGAGGAATGAGACCTGTCCTCCGAAGTCCAGAACTTCCTGACTGTACAGGCGAAAATCTTTGGCCTGTAGAATTCAAACATGAGAAGGCAATGTTTTATTGATGTACAGCCACAACTTAGCAACCAGTTGAACATGTATGGGGGACGATTCTTTGAAACCATCTTTTTGCAGCTTTGAACTGAAATGGCTTTTCCCTACAATATTGGGATATTTCTGGAAGACATCCTTTTAGATCTTTGCCATTGTTCATAGATACATTCTTAATAAGTTTTGAACTTTTGGGAGGTGGATAGCAGGATCTAATGTTTAGATTGTTGTTTCTGCTGCTGTCAGACTCTCCTAATCCTATAGATCTTTTTTTTTAAATTCACTCCCGAGGTTCATCTTGCAGGCTTCTTTTGTTTAATCATGCCAAGAAAACTAGGTACAATAGTTTTAGCCAATATTTATAAAGTTGACCTACTTTAGACATTCTCTGAGGTGCAGTCCTATCTTACAGTTTGCACTACTGTCTGAGCAGGGGCTGCTTACACTGCAGTACAGAGAATCTGCATCAGAATGGGAATCATTTCAGTGTAGGGCTCACCCTTGGCTACATTGTTCTTGCTTATAAAGAATAATTTCTATCTGTATATTGGCTTAATATTCATGATATGAAGTAGAAATGTAAAAAATGTAAACTGGCGCCAGTGTGGTAATGTTTCACTGAGCTACAAAATCAGCAATACCTCTTTCTCCTCACACACACAATACAGCCCCACCTAAAAGTTACCTCATGCAGTGGGATATTGACCAATTGCATCAGCTCTTTGATTGCCACTTGAAGCTCCTGAAGGAAGAGATTCTGGGTGGTCTCGAGATTTTGCTCTGTGGGAATTGGCTCCTCCACACTGGCTTGGTGTTGCAGCCACTCCCATTCCTCCCTTGAAAAGAAGACATAGGGATAAATGCACAGATAGCTTACATGCAGTAAATGCCTAGGAAAAAATGCACATGATTATGTTGTTGCTTGCTAGGATGTGCATTTTCACACTTCTTCTGGAAGTGCTTTCATATAGGAAATGTGTGATGTCTAAAGAAGCCATCAACGTCTGCATATCATCAGGCCATTTAGTATGGGAATGAATATGGACTTTTCACATGAAACCTGGCTTTTTCACTTGGAAGGAACTAGGGCAAAGAGCTAGGAGCAGGAAAAAAAAAATCATTTTTGGACCACTAAGTTGGGTGGTATAAGGCATACAACCCTAAAGTTCTTATATTGGACCCATGAGCCAGCAGAGCAGAGAGAGTTAAAAATATCTCACTGCCATAGTCTGAGATCGGAATAGGAACCTGCAGTTGCTTCAGAAATCACAGATTGGTTATACCACCTGGAGCTCCTATCACATGATTAATATGCAGCCAAAAGATCTCAGTTCAGTATGTGACTTTTCCTTACTTAGTACATATAACATCATTTAATGAGCAATTCATCAGATATCTGGAAATATCTTCTTTTAACATCACCAGCTCAACCTGCTGGCAAACCTGCCTGCCCTGTCCATATATTCTCTCTTCCATTTCTCTTGACTGTACCCATTTAGCTGTAGTCAAACCAACAAGGGATCTCCCTAACTCTAACCCTCTGACTGAGAGCAAGTGATGCAGAGCACAATAGGATTAAGAAATAACCCTGTCCATCAATTTATGCTGCAGGCCTGGATTGAAAGCCCTACCTGGAGATGTTTGGGTTGCTTCGTATCTTCACATGACATAATATGTTGGGTAAACGTTCAGGCACCAACACTCGGATCTGGTCAACAGCACTACAGAGCTTCAGGTAACCCAAATAGAGACCAGGGGGGAGAGCCTGGCTGCTTCGCTGGTGGTAAACCAGCTTGTCCTAAAGGGAGAAAATGACCATAAAATGGCACATCTTGCTGCAGAAACCTGACAAAATTCAGCTGAGAAAGAGGGACCCCACAACAAGGCTAAGATCCCACGATGCTGCTGTTCTAGCCAGTAAGGGTTAAAACAGTGGTGGGTTTTGTTTGTTTTTTTAAAAAAGAAGCAGCAGATCAAACTTAACAGTTTGTGTGGCTTGAATTCAAAGTTCAGTCTAGCTATTTTGTCTGCAGCTTCCTGGATCCAACCAAGACCAAAAGCCTCAGGAGACAGACTGGCACGGGGCAGGAGGCACCAGAAATTTTACAAAGGAGACGTTGTCAGATATCCAGACTAGTGCTGCAATCTCCAGGAACAGAGACTGCGTTGAACTGGCCCTTTAGTGGTTTGGCCTTTGCTAATCCTGGCAATGGCTTTGAATAAGCACTTTCAATAGACCCTTGTACAGGTGCTTGAGTGCCTTTTGTTGCTGGAGACACTTGGCTGACTGAGAGGAAATGAAAAGAGAGAGGAACAACTAGACGAGGGGTCAAGAGGAGGAGGAAAGGCTGGGCACTCACGGAAGGGATTCTTTGCTAAGACCTGCTAACAAGCTGGGAAAACAACTGCGACTGGATGCAAGAAGGGTAAATGTATCAAAAATAGTTATCTGAATCCCTAGTGGGAAAACTTACACCTGGGAAACCAACTTTTCCTTTGCCTCTGCAAAGTGTCACATACCTTGAATAAAAACTAAGCAAAAAAGAAGCTGAACTTCTGCACTCCTAAACAGGGCTTAATGCAAGCCAAGTGTCACCACAATAGCCCCAGAATCCATTTTGAATCCCATGGAACATGTAAATAAACAACACCAACATGTGCAGGTTCCATGTATTGCCAGACAGTTGGTCTGTCTAGACAAGTACTGGTTAGTCCAAAGATAGGGAACTTCTTTCAACCTGCGGTCCACATCCTATTCTGGCAACCTTCGGGGGGGGGGGGGCGGACCGGAACAATGAATGTTAATTTTATCTTTATATAGTAGTCTAGTCTCTCCACATGTACACACCCCTCTCTATCTTACATCCAAACAAGCAAGAGACATTAACAGAATTCAGTGACACATTCTTTGTATCAAAAGCAGCCAAGCAGGGCCACTGAGTATGGCCTGGGAAGAGTCCCAAGGATCAGAAAGGGACTTGAAGGGTTGCATTTGACCCCCTAGGGGTTCTCCATCCTTGTTTTCTCTGACTGGCAGTGGATTTTCAAGGTCTGAGGTAGTGGTCTTTTCCAGCCTGCCTTCCTAAAATCCTTTTAACTGGAGAGACTTGGGACTGCACCTGGGATTTTCTGTATGCAAAGTATTTAGTCTGTCACTGAGTGCCTCTGAATATGAGCACAGTCTTTCCATCACTAAACACACACACACACACACACACACACACACACACACACACACACACACCAGGCACCTGCATGGTCATCAGCAGCACATCCAGAGCTGTAGGCTCTTCTGGAGATGAGATGGACTTGCGGCTTGTCTGCAGCTTTGAGAGGGGGACCCAGTGGACGCTTTCAAACGTCTGGTTTGTCTTCACTTCCTTTAGGGTAACAACTAAAATATTGCCCTGCTTGTCTTTGATGGGCTCAAAAAAGACATGTCCCAGATCCTGAATTCCCAGCAGACCCTTCAAAGAGAGGAAAAAGTCATTTATGGAGAGTGGAGTCTGGCTCTAGATAGCATATCCTCTATACTCTCCAAGGGTATACAGTGGTACCTTGGTTCCCGAATGGCTTGGCTCCTGAACAAATCAGCTCCCAATGCCGCAAACCCAGAAGTGAGTGTTTCGGTTTGCAAACGTTTTTTGGAAGCCGAACGTCTGACTGAACAGCTTCTGCGGCTTCTGCTTGAGTGCAGGAAGCTCCTGCAGCCAATCGGAAGCTGCGCCTTGGTTTTCGAACCGTTTCGGGAGTTTGAGAACCAAGGTACCACTGTAACAGTAAAAGGTATTGAGCATTTAAATATTCAGACAGAAGTGCTCCTTTGCTACCTAAAACCAAAGTCACCTGACAATACAGCAGGGCTGTCAACAGATGAAAGCATATTTTAACAATTAACCAATTAAATTTACATATATTTATATATTACAACACTTTGGCAAAGCTGTTTTTAGTGAATCTGAATGAACACAATGTTTTTTACTCATTATGAAGAGTGACTAAGATGGCCATTGGCTTCTTGAAATCTTTGCTTTCTGCTGTCTGTCAATGCAAATATTCATCATACATAGTTAAAAAGTTACTTGCAAAAAAGCTTAACTACATATGGAACTGGCTATACATGATAGCCAACAAGTACAGCCATTTCAATACGTCACTATCATTTATAATACCACCAGGCTGAATAACCTTTCATCGGGAAACTGGTAGGGAGTACATAGTCTGAACCACTGCCCCCCACAATCTTCATCAGTCACCCCCTATTTTCATATTTGTTACATATTTATTTCTGCTTATTCTTCGCCACCTTTGAGGTCTGTTGTCAGGCAGAAAGGAAGAATAGGTTAATATTTTCTGCAATCTATATCACTTTCCTCAATAATTACTTTACTGGCATTGAAGGAATCTGTTTTGGAGGACTACTTCCAAGTACTTGGTGTGCATTATATATTTGCAACTAAACTTTTAACTAATGAATTGCACTAGTTAATCAATTAAAGCTTGATCTATTAAGATACTTGTTAAAACATGCAAAATATAGCATAAAAATAGAAATGTCTGTTTTGCTCCCAATAATGTAGCACAGAGACGACATAATGGCTTCACAATGTGCATGTTGGGTATGAAACAAATGTTTGAACAGCTAACCATTTATTATTAGGATTTTCCCCCAAGAGGTGAGTTTATGTTGGAAAGGAACACAGAAATTGGCCCCTGGCCAGAAACACTCCCAAGAAACTCTGTACCTTATCAATTGCTTCTGCCTCAAACTCAAATGCCTTCTTAGTGATGGATATATCTCCTTGACTTTTCAATCCTACCCACCTGCCTGAGTTGCTTAGTACAGTGGTGCCTCGGGTTAAGTACTTAATTTGTTCTGGAGGTCTGTTCTTAACCTGAAACTGTTCTTAACCTAAAGCACCACTTTAGCTAATGGGGCCTCCTGCTGCCGCTGCATGATTTCTGTTCTCATCCTGAAGCAAAGTTCTTAACCCGAGGTACTATTTCTGGATTAGCGGAGTCTGTAACCTGAAGCGTCTGTAACCTGAAGCGTATGTAACCCGAGGTACTACTGTATATGAAGGGCATTAGATCTATCTAGCTGAAGTTCAGATCTAATGATTTTGACCTAAATATCCATGGATTGAGCATCAGATGTATGAGTGATATGTGCCTGGCTGGCAAAATACCCATCTTTGGCACTCCTGTGCCTTGAAGAGGCCTCTTTTCTTACCTGCATCTGTGAGATGGCCAGAAGCATCTTGAGACGTGTTTGCAGAATGCAGGAACACGATGATTGGGAGACAGTGACACACTGACGCAACCACAGGATTTCATCCCACATGCATGATACCTACATCAAGTATAGCAACAGGTCATTTTAGGATTCTGAGGTCTGCCCAGTTCTCCATACCTGCCCATACAGCAGGTATGGAGTTCCCCAAGTTCAGCATTTTTTTTTTAAATGAATAGAGGAAACATGTTTGTATCCTAACTAGAGTCCCTCTCTTGCTGCAACTGTGCACCTTTTCATATTGTCCTATGCTAGGTTCCCTCTCCTTATATTTAAATTTGTCTTAAGTAAAGTAACAATATTGTTTTTTACTTACTAGAAATAGGAAGAGTCAAAGGAAAATGTTTCAATGGACTACAAAATACGTATTTAGATGTAAATTTATAATGTTCTTTTAAACATATTTATTTAACCTTAAATAAAATGGCACACATTCAAAAGTCACCCTACTAAGTGGTCACCTTAGTGAACCAGAGAAAGTCCTGCATGAGCAGGCAAGAATAGGTGTCATCTATCTCGACCACAGGGATCTGATCCTCATGCGTGACCAATATGTTGTCATCCTTGTAGAATATTGATGCCAGATACAGCCCCCTGGGAAGATAGAAAAAAGTTAGCTTGGGAGGGATGCATCATCATCATCATCATCATCATCATCATCATCATCATCATTGTTTTTACTGGGAAGTATTCTTTCCACCATGGTGAGGAGTGAGGAATGAAAGAAAGATACAGCAGCTTCCCTCCCTATTTCCCTTGTTCCCCTGAAGTGCCTGGGAAACAGCGAAGTGACCCACACACCCGGTTTCTGGGAAACTCAACAAGTGTAGCAAGGGAGTGCATAGGTGGACAGATTGCATATTCTCCCCCCACCTTACCTTTTCAGTGTTTTTAAGAATTTGCTGCCAGGGTGGAAGAGATACTTCAGACTCTTGGAGACAGAGTGTTTTCTGCTCTGTGGCTGATTCTTACAGGGTTCTGAGGAGCAAAGCACATGCAGAAGGCATTACACAAACCATTATTTATACTACTGTCAACTCATCCTTTTTCTTATTACCTAGCCTTGTGTATATATCTACTAAAGATTCAAGATAAAAGACTAGGCTGATTAGGTAAAACCAATAAGATATGACATTCATTCCCCATTTCCCCCTTGGTGCAAACTATTACTCTGCCAAATTCACATAGCTCTTCCTCCCCCTAGCTTTTGTGTGAGGGTTTCCCAGCACCTTTTCCCCTTGACCTCTCTTTTCTTCAGCTTTCTATGTTCCAGTCCCTCTTTTCTCTCAACACTTTACTATCACCCACATTCATTCTACAGGAACCTGCTGATTTTGTAGCATGCTGGCTATTTTGTTCTATTTTTCAGCCATGCTACCAACTGGATCCCTGCTTTCTTTCCACTGTTCCTTCTGTAACTAAGCCTTGCTCCTCAAAGGTTGTGAACATTCCATCTCTAAGGAGGGCTAGCAGACAAGCGGCAACCAGTTTTTAACCTATTAAATATGTACAGAAGATAAGGACTGTAAAGCACAATTAAAGTTCCATATATTATTTTAATTGTGCTTCTTGTTTCACTCATCTTAATAACCCTGTGAGGGATGTCCTAAGTATTTTAATTTAAAAAGCAGAAGATAATCAAAAGATCCAGCAATCTATGTTTGTTTGAGATTCAAAGAGAAGTAAAAAGTCGTAGTTGGATTTGTACCCTTAGATCACATAGATTGTCCCTATAGCAGTTGCCTGTAGAATTTGAACTCAGTTCCCAAACACCACTAACAGACCACTAGCATACAAAAATCAGTTAACCCCAGTGCTCAAATTGCAAGGGAGCTAGAGGAGTCCCAGTCTCCTTTACCTTTTGTAATGGTACCAATTAGCTATTGTTTCTAGAAGGGTATGAAGTATAACTTAGCTAAAATTTGGGGGAGTCAGACAGCAGAAGATTTCATTAAGATGCTTCATAATATTTCATCCATAATTAAGGGCTGGTTTCAGCAGTTCAGTATTATGGCTCTGGTCAAGATTTGTTTATTGCATACCAGTTATATTAGTCAGCAGATCCAGGTAGGAACAACAAGGAGGATGCAAGAGAAAGGCCTTGTCATCTGCTGTGAAAGCAGAGCTTCGACCAAGCTGGAGATTCTCATATAATTTACAAACTCATTTTTGAAAACAAGAATATACTGGGACATCAGCTGTTAGCCTCACTCGACCCTGTGGTTATTTATATACACTCTCTTCTTGGTGCATAGGAAGTTGGCTTGATTATTTTTTTTCTGAGGGTTTCAGCAGCTTATTTCCTTCATGAGCTTTTCCATAGAGCATGCATAGTTCTCCAAAATACAGCATCTGATTACTGCAAAGATTTCAATGATTCTCTTAAAACCACTGGGAGCCTGATACAAGTACAGTAGCACCTCGGCTTACGTAACCCTCTTTACGTAAACTTCACATTACGAAAGCATCAAACCCGGAAGTGTCGGGCCAGGTTTTGCCGCATGCACAGAAGAGGTCTCCCGCCCCTACGTGCATGTGCAGAAGCGGTCTACTGCCACCCACATGCGCAGAACAGTGATCCTCGAGTTGCAGAAACCTTGGGATCTGGCTGGACCTCCGGGACAGAACCCGTTCAAAACCAGAGGTATCACTGTATATTTAATAGTCTTTTACCACTTAGTTGGGGGAATGGTACTGGTCAGACAAGACTATAACGTGCAGAGGAATTTCCACAGGTTTCAACAGGAGTTTTCATTTAATATGCTAGCAGTGGCCTTATCTATTCACTATTTCTCCTTCCCATCAATTCCAATTCCTTAGCAAACCATGAATGTGGGATGTAATCCACTGAGAGCAGTCAAATACAACATTCCTTCTTTTGCTAGAGTGGACATGCAAGGAAATGTTTGGTCCAGCCAGTCGAAACTTCCTGTTCCTCCTGGCCTGGAGCATCCTTCCTTGCATGTGACTAGTGGGTAGGCGTGACCTGGTAAAAGGCCAAGGCAGGTTCGAATCCCTGCTACGGGGTGAGCTCCCGTTGCTTGGGCCCTGCTCCTGCCAACCTAGCAGTTTGAAAGCATGAAGTGCAAGTAGATAAATAGGTACTGCTCCGGCGGGAAGGTAAACGGTGTTTCCGTGTGCTGCTCTGGTTCGCCAGAAGCCGCTTAGTCATGCTGGCCACATGACCCGGAAGTGGCTTAGTCATGCTGGCACATGACCCGGAAGCTGTACGCCGGCTCCCTCGGCCAGTAAAGCGAGATGAGTGCTGCAACCCCAAAGTCGTCTGCGACTAGACACAACGGTCAGGGGTCCTGTTACCTAACTTTAAGCCTAATGCCTGCCTTCAGGGATCACACTGTGCTCTGCCCAATCGTGAATAAACTTACTTTTTGTTATTTATGAATAAGACTGTGGTGTCTTTATTCATTTAGGAGAGATTCAAGGGGTCTTACCAGGAAAATATTAGAACACATTTCAATCTGGACAAGCCAGATTGAATTGTGTATTGTCTTAAGAAACTCACATGAGTTTGCAACTAGTTTTCTGTTGTGTAAAGGGGAAATGCACTCTGCTAAGTAAAGGAACTTGCTAGCGCAAGTTAGGAAGGATATTAATAAACAACATATCCTTTCCTGCCACTCTGAACATTCCCACAATGAATAGGCTATTCAAGAGAACTGGTATCTAAACTGCCTATGGACGCAAAAGTGGGACTCACCGTGACACACACATTGTTGGTGCACCATCTTCACCTGGCTTAGAAGATGGTCCAAAGCTTCAGCTTGACCTCTTCGCCTTGGTGCCCGCCCATCATATTCTCTCCAGTCTGAAGTGGGAAGCAAATCAAATACATAGAGAAATAGCAGCACAAGCTGTTAGCAGTTTCAATCCATTACAATATTTTCCCCTCACAGTTGTTTCATACCCATAGTACACTACTGAACAGCTTTCTGGACAAAACATTGCTCAAAACACAATTGATCTATTGACACTAAAAGCTAGACTTGATGAATGGGTGAAGATCATCATCATTTGAAAGCCTTAGTCTTAGATAGTGGTTTTCAATTTACAGGTCAGACCCACAACTGGATCCAATCCTTACCTAAATGGATCAAACCAGCAATAGCACCACTACCAACTTTTGTATGTTCATTTTCGATCTTTAGACCTGGTTTGCACATAATAGAAAATCATGAATGAGCAAGCATGAGGGTTCCTGACACAAAGAGTGTGGCTGCATCCCTCTGGAGAGCCAGTGTGGTGTAGTGGTTAAGAGCGGTAGTCTCGTAATCTGGGGAACCGGGTTCACGTCTCCGCTCCTCCACATGCAGCTGCTGGGTGACCTTGGGCAAGTCACACTTCTTTGAAGTCTCTCAACCCCACTCACCTCACAGAGTGTTTGTTGTGGGGGAGGAAGGGAAAGGAGAATGTTAGCCGCTTTGAGACTCCTTAAAGGGAGTGAAAGGCGGGGTATCAAATCCAAACTCCTCCTCTTCTTCTTCTTCTTCTGTCATGCAACTGCCATGCTATCTGGGGCTAAACCATGTCATTATGTCTGAACCTGGGCTCATGGTTTGTCTCTGCCAGACAGATCATGAGTGGTAAACCAAAAACAAACCTTGGTTACAGCTTGTAGTTTGTCTGGAGTGAGAAACCTTAAGCCTGGATTTAGACATATTAAGCTACACCATGGTTTAGCCCTGGGTAGCACAACAAGGAAAAGACTGGGGAAGGAGTAAAATCATTACTGGTAACCCACATGTTTGCTTGTTCATGCTAAGATATGGTTTGGCTTAGTGTTACATGCTAAGTAGGTCTTAATTGGTTTAAGATTAAAAAAGAGAAAGAGGTGACAGTAGAAGGGGGGAGGGGAAAAACACAGAGGAAAAATATGGCTATGTACAGTAAAACATTAACAGCCAGTTTCATAAAGTAGGTTGATGTTTAAAAAGTCCTGACTTTGCAAAGATGGAAGATAACTATTTAAGACTGTATCTGCAGTATGAGTAAGGTTACATATAGTCCTTGTTTTAGAAATCAAAATTCTGCACTGTGGTACTCCAAGTTCTGGAGCAAGGAAAATCATATTATGTATCTTGAATAAATTACACTAATTAAAGAAAAATCAGTATATTTATTTATGTTCTATTAATTATCATGCTGCTAGACATGAAGCTATGAAAAGCATTGCAGCCCCATCCCCTGATAACTGGAAATTGTATTCAGCTTCTGGGATTTCACCAAGCCAACATGTTTTAAAGTATATCACTGAAACCCAGAGTCTAGTAACTGTATTTCCTGTTTTAATGAACGCTGAGATTTTTTTAAAGATGCTGATTCTTTCACTTAATAACAATTTCTCTTATTTAGCACAGAAATGCAGGTAGTTCTGCCTAGGATTCCTCCTAGCTTTACATGAGAGTTCAGTCTTAAGAGGTGCAAATCATGTTAGGCAACACAGAAGCAATAACCCAAAAGCAATAACCACTGGTGGGAACTGCTCATAAGGGTGATGGAATTTAACAGCTGCCACCAGTAGGAGGAGACGACAAATCATAGTAACAAACAAGGTTAGGTCTGTTGTAGCTCTTTTCAGTATTTCCACAGCCTCATGTCGGCTGCTGGCCTTCAACTGGGCAGAAGTTTCTTCATACTAATGGTGAGAGTTAAACTCACCTAGACAAATAAATAAATAGAACCTCTTCCTTGTGCTTCTTAGTTATGAGGTGGCAGAGCTACTGAGCAGCACAGGCTAGTGTGGGGGAAGCAGCCCTTTTACATTAACTTTACATTAATTGGTTTATACACTCCCCTGTGCTGCTGTTTTCCATGGAAAGATCAGCTCTGTTAACTTTGGCTGGGACCTGGTGCTATTTTTAGGTGCTTTAAAAACACCCAGGGAGGTGCTGCACACTTTTACGTGACAAAAGTTGGTTATTTTTATTTAGGGGAGAAATATTTTCTTTAAAGTTTGAAAGCAAGGAATAAATTACTTTATAACTCAGGCTGGAATGTTATAGTTACATGCTATATTATACAACCCAAAGCTAAAGGGCCTAATCCATCGATCTGAGCTCCATTAACTTCCAATTTGGTCATGATGGATTTGCATCCCTGGACCACAAGTACTGTCCTTAAAGGTATTGCCTTTGTGGTTGATGGAGCAAGATGTGTAATTAGCAGAGGAGAGAATGACATACAGTTGTTTAACTATGAATGTCTCATCGTGTTAGAGAATGACTGACCATGAAAGACACAATTTACATCTCTTAAGTTGTACACAGCAGCAGCATTATTTACAGAAACCTTGTTTTGTCTTGGCTGTTGTTAAAGGGATGGAAATCCTTCTTGGCCTCAGTGACAGGAATTCTATGATCTAACTGCATTGTAAACAGGGGAAAATATAACTATTAAGCTTGGAATTTTTCTTTTACTTGAATTTGGCTTTGCTGTATTATGTGCATTTCACATAATACGCTGGATGAAAATCATACATCACCTTCATTGAGCCTCTGAATGGGGGATTTTCTGCCACTTTCTCAGGGGAGAAGGAAAACTGATACATTTTAGGGGACACAGGCGTATGTATACCTATGCAAGATGAGATGGCAGAAGGCTTCCTCAAGTATTCCTTTATTTAAAACAAAATAAAGCAAAAAGACTTTCCACCATTCAGAGTGGCAGAGGAGCTCCAATCAGCTGCCTATTCTGCAGTAAGGGCAGCTGTCTTTCCTTTTAACCAACAATGCTCCTGGGAATGAAGCTATGTCATGGCATAGCATTGTTCCCATTTAGGCATCATATACGACCAAAGTGGTTGCTGGTCCAAATCCCTAGTCCAAATCCCTGCAATGCCGGAATGCTGTCCACAGAGGTCCCTGGGTGGGCTCAAACCACCAACCTTTTAGTTAATAGCCAGACATACTGATCCACTGCACTACTAAACCTGTATTAGAATTAGAACTCTGATGCTGCTTCAGGGGCAGCAAACCTCTCTTATCTAAAAGGAAGAAAAACTTAAGGAAACTGCTCCCTCAGCCCACCAGAATGTATCAAAGCTTCCACCCTTTAAAAACCCAGGTTACAGGTGAAGTATTAGCTTCTCACTCCCCAAAAATAAACCACTGAACCCTTCAGGTTAGCTGTACATAGGGATTCTGGTCCCTTCACGACTCACCGAAGCCCAAGCTTATATGGTGTAAAATTTATTTCAGTTGGCTTCTAGTGATAGGTAATATTAAGTATCATACTGTTAATACAGCTTGAGCTGGGATGGGAAAAGCAAAAAAATCTAATAACCTAAACAAAATAAATATATAAGAGAGTAGAAAGGAGATTAAGGATACCAAAATAATATTTTAAATATATGGGCCTTTTTTGTTTAAGAAAGAAGGATAGAGAACCATTTAATAATTAGAAGTTTAGATAAAAAGAAGCATTGCTATTGCAAATTATGCTGCCATGGGAATCCCTGAAGGGCATGTTAATTTGTAGGACTTTGGTGTTTCAGATAACCAGAATTTGGAGACACAATGTTCTGGTGTTTGTGTGCTGTGTGCCTTACAGTATATCCAGGGTATACCTTCTCTTCCATCACCACTGTTGTTACTACTAGACCTATCTGTCCTTGCACATTTTGAATGGGGACAGCATGTTTGTAAGTCAATCCCTGCTTTTTCTTTAAAAAAATTGCAATTCTCATAAAATTATCTTTGAATAGCCCATGAAAGTTGGTGCCATAATCATTATTTTAGTCTTCAGAATGCCACAGTACCCTTTGTTCTATACCATTGAGTGCTCACTAAGCTCTAAAACATGAGCAAGACCAGTAAACTAGCCTTACGGTATGAACGATAAGGTGTATGTTTGATGCTCCCTGATGTTTCTACTTACTTGATGGAATAGCAAAGGGTGGTATTGAAGTTTGCGGAGGTCCCCATCCCTTCATGTTGTAGGCAGATACTTGGACGTAGTAAGCTGTACCCTGTAGGGAAAGGAATAAGGAGTCACATGGACTAGAGAAAACCTTGTTGCTCAGAAGGGTGAGGGGTGGTTTCAGTTTCCCTTCCACTAATATAGTCACCAGGTGTTCTCCATAATAGGTCATTATTGAAAGAGAGGGAGGATGTGGAGCAATACTGCCTATGGCCTGTGAACTTGCAGAAGCAGTGCAGGCCATCACCATCTTGCACAGTCTTTCTGTCTTCTCCTGTGTCATGGGTTTAGACTAAAGTTGCTGATAAACTCCAGAATAACTCAGATGGTCTGACAGATTTTGGAAGTTCAGCTTTTGCAGATTTAATTTCTGATTGAATTCAGACAAGCTTTTGTCTGTATCATATCTGATTAAAAATAAAATCAATTAGGGCTTCAGGGTAGCACAGCAGCTCCACAGAAGTCTCTAAACCCTGCCATGATATTTGTGCTGTGTGCCAGGCCAAGAGGACTCGGCATATTCCACATCCTTCCTACCACAAATGGAAACCCTACTAACCCTCCTATTTCATATTACTTAAGTGGGAATCATTTGTGATGTGATGATAGAAGCAGAGTTTAATGATGTTGTCTTGCATTAAAAGTACCCAAAGATCATATGCAGATGTAATCCAAGTCCACATAAATTTTCCGGATGTCCAGCAGATACCCAGGAAATAAATCTGAATTCCCCTCTGCATCCAGTGTTGCCCCATAACATTGCCAAAGAATATTTGTTATGTATTCAGTTCCTGGATGCATAATATTGCCCTAAAATAGGAATGACTGCTGGTTGTGCCCAGTAAAGCAGTGTACAGTGGTACCTCAGGTTACATACACTTCAGGTTACAGACTCCGCTAACCCAGAAATAGTACCTCGGGTTAAGAACTTTGCTTTAGGATGAGAACAGAAATCGAGCTCCGGTGGCACAGCAGCAGTAGGAGGCCCCATTAGCTAAAGTGGTGCTTCAGGTTAAGAACAGTTTCAGGTTAAGAACGGACCTCCAGAACGAATTAAGTACGTAACCCGAGGTACCACTGTAGACAGCCTTCAGTCTGTACCAAATTATCTTGAGTCCCAACCCCCAACTTGATTGTTCCTATCAGTTCAGTTTCACATGTGGAGTATGTCTTTCCTATTAAATGTATGATCAAAATGAATCCAAATTCTTTTTTGGGCCACAGCCAGTTGAACCATGTCAGCTGATTGTCAGCCTAGTGGTATCACATAACTAGCTTCACAAGCAAACATTTCCATTGGGCATATTATGTGTAATGTAAGTTTTCTTAGGAGGCTAAGGGAGCAGAGCAAGCCTACAGGCCATTTGTTGCAAAATCATATCCCTTTGCAGCTCCCAGTCTCGTCTCCCCAACAACTTGCTGTTTGTTCAGAAGTCTGGCTCCTGTTTGAGCTCTTGGAAGCTGTCCACCACACAATGGGGAGGGGACAGCTGACAGGCAGTGTGGGTCCTGCAGTTCCCAGAGAGATAAAACTGCAGGGGTGGGGGGCAGGTCCCAGCCAACCCATGACCTCCATACACTTGAGGGTTGGAGTGGAGTCACTGATTCTCATCTCCAATTAGCCATGGAGCTGGTGGAGAGTTTGATCTTTGCAGGTGGTGGGGGTATAAGATTTATTGGCTTGGAGTGGGGGGGGGTGAGAAGGAGTGCCATTGGGTAGAAATCACAGAAAAAACTATGGATCACACGGTTTAGTGACTAAAGCTCAATTGCAAGACCCTGAGATTTCAGCCTGGGGATGGCTGCTCCTTCCCATGCAATACATACACTGAAAGCTATGAACTGCTCCTGGCATTTAGCATGTTGCATTTCATGGGGAAATGGTAACTGTAAACAAATCATTATTATTTTCTAAAGATACTGTTTTTATTATGTCTGCATTAAATGTTTCCTAATTGTTTGACAGCTTTATCACGTAATTGCAGAATCATATGGATAGCCAGTGAGGGGAAATGAGTGGGGAAGCAGGAAGAAGGGAAGAAAGTGGTACCAAAAGAACAGCCCTGAAATTACAAATGTGTTCACAACGAAGGCAAAAATAGTTGCACAAGAGGCACATCTCAAAACTCATGAAAAGGAACAAAAATTAGTTTCATATCTTGCTAAACTACTGAGACTGCTTGAATTCTTCTTTATGTTCAGGGGCAACCTCAGACATTTTGGTTTCTGAAATATAAGTAAAATATTCACCACAAGCCTTTGTACTGGACTATTTGGCCCAGAAGCCTCATGACCAGGCATGGAAATATGCACTCATTTGTGGCAAGAAAAAGCCATGTCCTGATAAGGAGAAACCTAAGTTAGACCCCTTCTGTTTCATATATTATTGTTGTATGTGCAGCTTGATTTTCATTAGGAGAGAACATACAAATATTTGGTCTTTCCTCTGCAGTCTCAGTTGGTACAGCCTAGTAATAAATTTATGACATGCTCTGCATATCATGTGCCTCATTTCAGACACCTACTTTCTCACACTACAGCAACAAGAAGCCTGTTGCTGGAGCTCTTACCTCAGTTATCTCCCCCACTCCAAAAAAAAAACATATTCAGTTTTATGCCACACCTCTATTACTACTACAAGAAAGGTATTGCTCTAGCTGATCATTCAGATTTGTGAGTAAACTCTATGTAGACCATAGTTATCTCAATCAGGAAGCATGACAAAATCCACTTAACCAAGTTTCAGAGGAAAAGAATTTGGGGCTCCTTATCCCCTGCTTGCAGCCACTACTTAGGGCAAATGCTGCATCTTGCTGCCTTGTAATGTAATGATTGGGTCTTAAATAGGCCACACACATTTCAGGGAACTTAAAATGGCTACCTGCATGCAGTTAACTTAATAAGTTCAGTGTTGTGTGAAGAAGTACCAATCCCTGAAATGGGCACTTTACTTAAGAAAATCATTCAGACATCCTCATATTCTGGCTGTGTGGTGGGCAGAGGTTCACTGCAGTTAGCTTGCACTTTGGTGAATTAGAACAAGAAGTATGGGGTGAAGGGATCAATTGGGGTCATTCCCTGAAGTACCCTTGTGGCTCAGCACACAGCACAGTAACTTACTCACCGAGAGGAGGCCATGGATGGTGATATGTAGGTTTTTCAGCTTGTTGATCACCACTTCACCCAGCGGTGGGGAGAAGGTGGGGGAGCAGCTCCATTCGACTGCAAACAAAGGAAAAGCACAGCCACTCCGTCAGTAATTGGGAGTCTTTCATCAGTAAGGCAAAGGATGTAGTGCTTGGCAGTCAGTCAGGGCTAGATTAGAAAGCTAGGCTGCCAGGGATGGTACAGCTGCTGTAAGGGGATTGACTGTGAAACTGAAGAACCAGCTACAGCGGGACCAGCTGTGCATACTGGAAAAATGTATTGAGAAAAAAGGCATGGAAGAGCTGGGGGGCGGGGAGGGAAGGTGTCAATTGAGAGAGAGAGAGAGAGAGAGAGAGAGTGCAACAACAGGGCACACCTTTTTCATATTCAAAGGACTTAACTCCCTGCCAAATGTGCAATGCAGGAGCTGCACATAGCGCAGCAGAGAAGTCTCTATAGCTAGGGTTACTTCAACTCTTTATCTCAGCACAGGAGACGTAACAGAAAGAGTTAAAGGCAAAAAAGGCAGGCCAAAAGATGAACAGTCAAGCTGATGAACCCAGAGATAAAAGAGAGAGCACAACAGATGGACCAAACAAAGGCAACAGAGAGAGGGTGGGAAATAGACAAAGTAGATTAAGTGGCAGGATTTGGTGCAGACTGGTAAAGGAAAATTCTTCTGAAAGCCAAAGTTATGATGACAGGACACAAAGGATTTAAACTGCTGGGAATTCTATGTTGAGGGAGCAGGTGTTGGGGCCAAAAAGAGACATGCTTTTATGGGATCCAAATAGCCTGAAGATGGGACAGCGTTATGGCATTCAACTTGAGTGAGCACTTGGGAAGACATTTCTAAAACTTTTAGCAAAAAGCAACTTGCCTAGTATAGAACCAGCACCATTTAGACACTACCATAAATCAGCCACATATTTCCTTCTCACATTACAGAAGAAGTGTAAGGCACTTTCTACCAAATTTCTAGAATAGCAGATTCTGGAGAAGTGGTGAGATTGATTCATGTCACAAGTGGCCACCAACCAAGATGGACTAGAAGAAAGGCATGGAAATATTTCAAATTCAACAACTAGAAAACTTAAGCTCGGTAATCTCCATGAATTATGCAAATTTGGTGGATGCATAATGTCTAAATATTTCAAATGCAAAATCAGTTTGCAAAATTACGAAGAGCTTGGCAGTAACTGAGATGAAACTGCACACAGGAACTGCCACATGAAACCCTGGACTATTTATTTATTTAAGTAATCTCTTAGCCTTTCTTTAGCCAGAAGTCCTAAAGTAGGTAACATAAAATAATTTTTAAACTAATACAATAAACCAAAAAAAACAAACAGTAAGCATATCTTTAAGAATTCAGTTTAAACTCTTGTGTGCCTGTGCAAATAAAATAGATAAAAACAGAGGGAAGGGAATTCCAGAGGTGGTGCTTATAACTGTGGCCTTATCTCTTATCACCACTCCTCTTCTGATCCTAGACAGCAGCTCAGCACTTCCACAGCTTCCCCTGAGGTGACTGAACAGGATAAACAGCTGGGTATAATCTGCATTCTGATGACATCTCATCTCAGATCCTGGAATGAACTCAGTGGTTTCATGTATACGTTAAAGCAGCACAGGGGATAAAGAAGAGTCCCACAATGCAATGGATCAGACTAATCAAAATGCCATCCAGACTGGAACAGAAGCACGGTGCCCTTCGTTCCCATACTGGACAGTTAGTCCAGAAAGATGTTTAAAGGTACTGAACACCACTGAAAGGTCCAGGAGAATCTACAAGGTCATACTTTCCTGATTTATCTCCTAGGATATCATCCTTCAGGATGACCAAAGGTGTTTCCGTATTAGACGTTAAATTGAAATCCATTTAGATACTTGGTCTCATTCAAGAGTGACTCAAGTTGCCTAGCCAACTCATCTGAGCATTTTGCCCCAAAGGGTCTATGAACAACTAGCTGTTATTTCCTGGGTTCAGTGAAGGTTTTTTTTCCGGGAGCCACTACACAACTGCCTACTTCAAGGTGACTGAGAACAGCCACTTTTGCAAGCTGGCCTTTATAACATCCAGGAACAAACCTGTCAACCCTCTGCACAAAGCAAACTATAAAGCAAACTAGGCAAGTTATAGTAGACAATACTCTTCCAAGCACCTATCAGTGTCATTGGACCTCAATAATCAAAACTCATCCAACAGTATTTAACTAGATGGTGTTCTGGAATTATGAACAGACTGTATTTCAAGAACTGTGGTATCCAAATTGCTGTAGATGTAAGCAATTTTATCCTCAAAGAGCCTACTACTCTTAGCAGGCATCTAAGTGTTCCTGAACATGGAAAAGGTCTTGGGCTATATTGGGCAGCAAGTTGAGGATGCAATGGGGAAGCAGAAATATTGCTTCATTGCCAACACCACTACAGAGTAGGCTTGAAAGCTGGTCCCCCAAGCCTTCTGAAATGGCCCATACATGCTAGGCCAGCACTTCCCCCCAGAAATATGAATAATTTATTTTTATTATGGCTCATCTGGCATTCAGCAACAGCACCATCAGGCCTGATGTGTTGATAGCAAGGTCATGTATTTCACAAAGTCTGGAGGAAGGACTGCAGTGGGAGACGGTCACTTCATTCCTGACCTTCCTTAATTATTTGAAAGCATTTTTACCCTGTTCCTTAGCCAAACAGACTCAAACAGTAGTCTACAAAGATTAGCAGTAAGGCAGTCTCTGCCCTCAGGTTCATAATCTATACATCTAAGTGGCCTTTCTACCCCACCCCATCTTTGCTACAACCTGCTCATAAAGATTTCCACAGGGACATCTCTCACTTTGTTAATTTCACTGCGCAGGAACATCATAAAACCAACCAATCAAGGGCACCAAAGCAGCCTTCCTTGAGCTCTATGAAATAATGTGCCTGGTGTAAAGTCTAAATATATAGCAGCTTCCTATGTTCCAGGAGTAAAGCAGGGAGATGGGTAGGGAGGCCACTGTGAGCCCCATACAGGTTATAGTGCCTGGGCCTTTAAAATAGATTAGTTTGACAAATCTTCAGACTCTCCCAACAACCAACAGGCTAGGACAGTGTAACTTTTGAAACTAGGCCTAAGATTATGCAATCCATCAGACTGGTCTATTATAATCATAATTCATATAGCACCCAAAGTATTCTAGGAACTGTAAAAAGATTTATGACCGGACAATCCCTGCCTGAAGACCTTCAAATCTTAAAAGACATGAAACAAAAAGAAAAAAAGGTAACTTACCATATCTTAATAAGTTACAATTGCCTTGAAAAATATTTATTATATGTTATGCAAGCTCTTCATAAAATTAATATATAATTAATAATTTTTAAAGGCAGTGGTAACTGATTAAGGCTTGGAGGATGCATAGATGGATCAGTAATTGATGTCCATCTCCCAGTCATTATGGCAGTTGTACTATATATGTTCTGTGATATATTTGTATGTAAGCAGATTTTAGACCCTGTAAACTACAGTTCAGTACCACTGAACTATGCTGATGCATTCCTTTTTTCTCTTTGGACCTTCACATCTTCAATGTATATCCATAAATTATTCACCTCAAAATGACAGACAACAAATAATTTAAAAAAGATGAATTTTGCAATTGAATCAGTGGGCCCTTAGGAATTTACTTGGATCAGATTCCCAGTCAAGAAGGATTGTTCCAAAAGAGGGGGGGAAATCAATTCACAGGTCCATGTAAGTTTAATTCTTGGGTAATATGGTTCTGAGCATCCTTTGGATTTACCTTTATATTTGGTGACAATGGCTGAATTGACACTTAAGGGCTCCTGGAAGGAAACATCCACAGAAGTGCTGCTGGCCACTGAAAGGTGAACATTCATGGGTGGATCTGGAACCCCTGAGAACAGATAGCACAGGTATAAGGAGGGACATATCCTGGTGTATCAAGGCCTCTGTGGAAGGAATAAATCTTCAATATAAGCCTAATTTACAATTTAACTGCCAGCCAGAATGATCACAATAACAGAGACGAGGCGAGGTAGGAAGGTATGTTTCCTTTGCAAAATAAAATATAAAATAAAATTAAATTCTGAGAAGAGATATGGTGGCAATTTGCATGCACTGAGATGGGTTCAATCAGCAGAAGATGCAAGACCACAGAATCCCCCCTTAGGTTCAGTAGTCAGATTATGTGGGATAGGTAGGGAACCCTTAATGAAATCCACAAGCTGCACCCTGCCTCCCACAATTTTAGCCAAATCATACTCCTCCAAGTTTGCCTTCTAATGATAGTAGCTAAAAGAGCCATTACAAAACAAAGCCACTTCCACCTTAAGGAGGAGGTGGGGTTGCTGGCTTCACGGCCCCTCCACGCATTCGGTGGGTGGAGGCCAGCCCCGCGCGATTGGGGGGATTCCCGGCCGTGTCACCCACTAGCCGGCCAATCGGCTTGTTCGGGTGTGTGGCCTGCCCTATAAAGTCAGGACGCAGCCGGGGGTCTCCCTCTTTGCCACCCACCAGCTGTTCCTGTTGTCCTACCCTATAAGGTTTTCATTCTTTGTCCTTGCTATGGACCTTGGTTGGTCGCCGTTGAGGGGCCTGGTAGGAATTTTTCCACTTGGCAAATTGTCACCAGCCGCTTGGTTTTTGCCTACCTCGTAGCAAATCGTCACAACTTTCTGGGTATTGGTGGTTAGGCATTGGTATAATTCTGTAGATGGAAGAAGGGAGGTAGCACCATCACCTGCCCCGCATATTGAAGGGTGGTCTGTTAAAGGATTGGGGGGGGTCATGGCCCTGTTCGAAGCCTATGGAGGTTAGGGCCTAAGGCACGCCTCCTATCGGTGACCCCAGGGGAGTTCCTAGTTGATGTGCATCAGCAGGACTCCCCCCTACTGGTGGGTAAACCTTCCCAGACTTCAAGCAGACGGGCTGGAGTCAGATATAGTCAGTTAGGGCCAATGCCTAAGCCAATAGCGCTCTTCACGTGTAACCAATAACGTTGTGGCCTTTCTTAGCCCATTAACCTTAATAATTGCATCATGTGTCATTATTTCCACCGGGGGGGGGGGGTGTCGGGAACTCGCCATGCAAGAGACAGACCTCCCTCTGCAAGTCAAGACATTGTAGAGTTTTGAGATTTTTTTATCTCCCCCACCCCGAAGAATCAGCCATTGCTACAAGTGAGAACATGACACCAAAAATAGTCAACTTGTCATAAAGAAAAGTGAGGGAAACATTTTCTTTTGTGAAGCTTAGCACCTGGATTGGCATTCATAGTCTAAGGGTCACTATGATAATTATATCTGAGCTAGGAAATTAATGCTTCCGAAAATATCAAATGGGTTAGAAAGGTGGCAAAAGGTTGCTTTTATTTGTAGCAGCCACTGATATTTGGGCTATCTGAATATGTTCTACTAAACTCATTAATTACAAGCACCCTCTGCCATGGTGTAATTAGATTTCTCTTATTAATGCACTAAGGCCACTATAGCTTTACAGGATACCTTCATTTATTATATCAACCAGAAAGATATAGAATATTGGTCTTGGGTGAGAGAAGCAGTTTCAAATCTGCTCAATGAAGGTTGACTAGAACAGCACGGGGAAAGCCACATTCACCTAGCATGGACCTACCGATTTCATTAACTAGTGACTTGCTTCAAGATTCTGTGAATCACTAAATTAAGAACTTTACCATGTGCTGACAACAACATGGGGTTTATTATGGCAGGTCCTAAGGCCACTTCTTCGTTTCTGTTCTGGACTAATTACATATTGTAGGACCCAATTTCCTATCTCTAAAACCCTGCAGTGACATGCCCACTGTTCCCATCCCTGATCTACTTAGAGGGTCAGGGTACATTGCATGCTGCTATTTCAGACACTTACGAGCATGCTCAAATCCAGCATTCATGCGCTTGTATAGCCGATAACGCCATTCCCATGCTTTTAACTGTTTCTCTTTTTCTGAGCCATCTGCATTGGGTAGCTCATTCACCACCTGCGCAGTAAGGTCATTGACACGCTGTTCTGCCTCCTGGACCAGTGTTGACAAGTGCAAAGACCGACTCTCTAAACTTACAACTTTGGAAACAGAACAGAGGGAAAACGAAACATTTAATACATTGCACGAGAAGAGGAGGAAAAATACATGACCAGGCATAAACCTGTCTGAAAATTTCTGAAGTGATTCTCTTTGCCTCTACCCTCAGAAAACCTCCCATGCTAAGCAATCCCTCAAGCCGAAGAAGCACAGCTTGATCCTCATTTCCCAAACAGCATGGGATAAATGGTTGGTGCAACTGGAGTTTGAGCTATTAGATAAAACCACAAAGTTGCTTCTCCACAGCTGCTTCTGCAAATTTGTGATTCTGGCTCCTCTTAAATGCAGATTTAAAAGCCAAGCTCAAAGGAATCCCAGCTCTCCCTTCCCCCAGAATCTGCTGCTTATCAGCGAGAGAAATTCTGTCTTGTGGCCAGCATAGCCTTGTTACACAGCAGGATGCACCCACCAGTTCAAAGCAAGTCTTTCGATAGCAAGCTAGAACTGAATTCTGAAATTTTGCTTCTACTACAGTGGTACCTCAGGTTACATACGCTTCAGGTTACAGACTCTGCTAACCCAGAAATAGTACCTCGGGTTAAGAACTTTGCTTCAGGATGAGAACAGAAATCGTGCAGCGGCGGCGCAACAGCAGCAGGAGGCCCCATTAGCTAAAGTGGTGCTTCAGGTTAAGAACAGTTTCAGGCTAAGAACGGACCTCCGGAACGAATTAAGTACGTAACCCGAGGTACCATTGTATTTTATTTATTTATTCAAGGTATTTTTATTTAGTAGGAGCTAACATACCCTGGAAGACCCCAGAAACCTGTTGGAAAATGGCAACTATGATCCTCTTGTCATTTCTAATACTTAGAGGAAAAGGTAATTAAAGGATGAGCATTCTGCTCTTCACTACCAGAATGAGCCTTAAGCATTACCAAAACAAGGGTTTTTTTGCATTTCTTACATTGAATGAAAAACCTACATTGACTAAAACATACTGTATTTAAAAATGGGTTTTTTGCTTTTAAACCTGGATTAACAGCATTCACATTTGCATATCTATTCATATTAGTTATCATGATGACTTCATGACTAAAATATGAAAATATCCTCATTCTGTCAGAATATTGGAATGGGTCTGACTTTGTTTCCCACAAGCACAGGGTTCCGAATCTGCTTGCACCCACATCCCTACCAGCACCCAATATACCAGTGTGTGTGTGCATGCCCCCCCTTTACCTGCCCCACGGTCGTGCCTTCAGTAGACAGCAATGTATCAGGGTGGCAGATGTGGCAAGGGACCCCAGCAAACTATTGTTGGATATCACTGCTCACTGCTTGTACTAGGGACAATTTCTTACCATTAAATGGGATGGCCAGGTCTATTACTTCATCCAGCTTTTGTCATTACTGTTTGAGAAGTAACATATGCACAAACCCACAGCTGGAGCACAATCTGTGTGAGGTATTTCCCTTTCCTCAGTCTAGATATGTTAAGAACAAGAAGAGAAGACCCCCATTGAGGATCAGAGTGCATATACTTTATTCACGGGAATCTCTTGGTTTGCCTGACTCCTATGGCTAGGCAGCAAAGAAATACACACCTCTTTTCTATCTCCTTTCACTGAACTCCATTATTACACACAGTGCCAGCTAGGCCTGTGGCTACTCTCTGTGTGGGCCACCCAGCAAGCAGAGACCCCAGTGGCTGCATCTAGCGCAACCTATTTTTGTGTGTGTATGTGTGTGAGAGACAGAGACAGAGAGAACACAAACTTGTGAGAGAATACCCCCCCCCCAATCTCCAGGGAAAGAGTACTAATAAACACTTATTCAAAGTCACTCCCCTTCTGCTCTCCATTCACAGAAATCCCTTCATTTGAAGAAAGGGCAATCTGTTCCTGACCCTAATACCAGAACTGTCAGCTTATTCATGAGGCAGACTACCTGCAAATAACCAGCAGATGAAGATTTTCCTGTTGCTCTTAGCTAATCATCTGAAATGAGGTGAATTCCCTTCTCATCATTCTATTCACTTCACCTGATCAGGCAGCATTAATGCTTCTTGCAGCAAAGCTGTTCTCTTCCAAGGTAACACTCTGGAGAGTAAATTTTGGCATCCCTCGGGTGAGGATTCAAACAGTACAAACGGCTCAGCTTGAATCTATCCTGCAGCCCCACTTCTTGTTGTGTGCAAATCAGCTGAAATAATCTCTTAGGAACATGCCACAAGGATGATGTGACTCTTTATGGTTGTGGCAGTGCCAGCCTCCTTTGGTATTCACTCTTGGCATCATTCCTAACACCAAGTCAAATTGATAATTACAGCTTCTAGGATGATATGCTGCTCTGGAACCTTTTAGCTATAGCTTTCATTTGCACCATCATGTTTCAAGAAAGCGCTACTGTACTTTAGGCACGACACAGAAAAATCTAGCAATGTGATTTTTCCTGTACTGAGGGAACATATAATCCAGCTATGAAAGACACAGGAGCATGCTAGGCATCAGAAACCCTAGTTCCAGGGTCCTATATGTTCTCTTTTTTACAGCTAACTCCTTTCAGATGCTTTTCATTTTCCACATTTCACCAAAAGAGAGTAGAATTCCCATTGCTCATGATATCAAGAAACCTAAGTGGCCAGAGTTCCTTAAGCATCCACGGGAAAGGACAAATTGGGTCACAGGATTGGGCCATTGACTGGTTACTTACAGTGAGGGCTTTCTTTGGCTCCAGCCAGCAACAGAGTCTTGGCAATAGGTGCATTGTTGGTCATGATGGCAATATCCAGTGGCAGAAGACCCTCACTGTTTGGGGTGTTAAGATCCAGCTCCTCTAGGCTAAACTGCTTGAGCAGCTCCTGCACCTTATCAAGGTCCTGCAGCTCAACAGCCTCAAAGAGTGCAGCATTGCCTTGAAACTGCAGAGAGGAACAGAGTCACACAAATGTAAGTATGCCACTCATTTCACAGTCTTCTCTGCTCAGTTGCTTTCACTACAGTAGCAAGATAAAATTGAAATGAGGGTGGAGTAGATCAGTGCAGAGGCCAAGAGAAGAAGACAACACTTTGCTTTCCCACTGCAGCTCAAGCCAAATTTACCATATCCATAACACCTCTAATGAGACAGGGTAAATGTGGGTTGCAAGAGCTCAGTCAGGAAGATATTTGACACCTCTAAAGTTCCTATCAAAGTCCAGCAGTCCGTTTGCCTCCTTTTCTTTACACCAGCCGCACCATGCATTCAGAGTTCATGACACACCAGTGGGTAGGTAGGCAGCCAAAATCCAAAGCTATCGCCACATTGTGGCAAGGAACAGCCAGGTAGTCTTTCAGCAACCATGGTATGGATGGAGCATGGTATGGATGGATTTATGTCCTTCTAACAGGACATAAAAATTCTAAACACCCTCAGAGCTTTTCAGTTGTTAGAGCAATGTACTCACAGGATAGGATTTGCGGAGCTTATCCTTTTCACTCCTCCCTGCTATGTTCCCTTCATCAAATGACATGTAGTTAACTCTGAATTTTCCAGAAAGGTTCCGGTAGAGCCTCTTAGCAGCATTTGGAGATGAGGGTCCTGGTTGCTTCCTAGACTGGGCTAGCTGCGGGTCTCTCATTTGCTGTGTCATTTTAGGTGAGGAAGACCTGATGAACAAAAAGAAAATGACAGATGAATGTTAAATGTCTAGAAATACAAGGAGAGGGTGGCCAATCCAGAGCCATGCACAATGGTCTGATTTGCACATAATGCTAAGCCAAGCTAAGGTTTGGTATGAACAAGCAAGTATGCAGGAGCACAGAGCGAAAATTGTGGTCATTTCATTCCTTTCCTGGCCCTGCTGCTGCCACACTAACAGCAGCTAAGCCGTGTGTGTTCAAATGCGTGAACCTGGGCTTGTAACCTTTATTTTGCTCCAAACAAACCACAAGCTCTAGCCAACAAACCATGACTCTGGATTCACATGTAACATTAAGCCAATGAATGGTTTAGCTCCTGGAAGCATAGCAGCAGCAGGTCCAGGGAAGGAGTGAAGTTGCTGTGATTTTCACTGTGTTTGCTCAATTATGCTTAGCCATGGTTCAAATGAGGCTGCTATAACAAGCTGATTAAAAAAAAGGGAAACATTTAAACTCCAATAAATCTAAGCTGTGAACAATTACTTTTTTGTCTTAATTAGATTTGTTTAAAATTGTAACATGAAAGAATTGTGTAAGGACACAAGTTTAGGCTTCAAGCTGACATAATTCACATAACAGAAAAAAAACCTCAGAATGGAAAATTTGGCACATGCAGAGAAAAGTGATCTTTATTGATTCAACTCTAGTTTTAAAACCACAAATATCTAAACCATGCATATATTATGCTTAAGTCTATCCCTTACCCTCCAAACTATGAATATTTCCTCCTCACAAATCAAAACACTGACTAAAATAGCTGTCAGTGCTGGCCGCCTCAAGGTAGGCAAAACAGTAGTAGTTCGGTAGAGATTTAGGCAGGGATTCAACCAGTCTAGGGACATGGGTGGTGCTGTGGTCTAAATCACTGAGCCTCTTGGGCTTGCTGATTGGAAGGTCGGCGGTTTGAATCTGTGCAACTAGGTGAGCTCCCGTTGCTCCATTCCACCTCCTGTCAACCTAGCAGTTCGAAAGCACACTAGTGCAAATAGATAAATAGGTATCACTGCGGCAGGAAAGTAAACAGCATTTCCGTACACTCTGGCTTCCGTCACAGTGTTCTGTTGTGCCAGAAGCAGTTTAGTCATGCTGATCATATGACCCAGAAAGCTGTCTGTGGACAAACGCCGGCTCCCTTGGCCTGAAGCGAGATGAGCACCGCACCCCATATACACCTTTGACTGGTGCTTTACCTTTACTTCAACCAGTCTGTGAGCAGCTTGGCCTACACAAGTTGCCCAAACCTAGGAATCAGATGAATTATATAGGGCTAGCTAAGACTCTGCTGGTTACTCAGGTCACCTGATCCTGCTGGGCTGACAGCTGCAGTATCTTCTCCAGCCATCTGCAATGCAGTATAGTTCAGACCCACAGTAACATTTGCTTGAAAACTACCCCATTGGCACAGGGAGAAAGGAGCCTGTACCCTGCTGCTTGAGTCACCCAATCAAGACCTTAAAATAGTGTTGCTTTGACAGATGTGTACAGTTCTTGCTTATGAAACCACAGGTCAGAATAATAAACTGGTATGTCTCTGTGGTACTACAGCATATTTTGCCTTCCTGAATTAATGTGAATTAACATATGATCCATCATGAATGAGGACTGATCTGTAATACAGCCATTCTGAGGTGGTGAAATATAAGCTGAATGGATGCAGTTTGATTTGTACTTCCTTTGGGCTGATTGTCTTACATGAATCCAGACTCAATTTATAAAGCTCCAGACAGATTTGTATCGCCCAACCATCTGTTGAGCTGGCTGGAATGAACTAAGAAATGTAGGTGCTGAAGTGGTTTTGGGGGGGTGTCCAGTGCATCAATAAATTACAGTTAACATGAAACAACCTTGATTCAGCACAATACTGATGAAGCACATGCTGAACAAGAGCCAACTCTGGCAATTAATATTTACAAAGACAGCCCCACAGAGGGTGTTAATAGCACCCTTACTGACTCACTCAGTCACTTTGATTTTATCTGAGACATTGTGGGCAGCAGAATTATATCAACTATTTTACCTTTTATTATGTTGCTTTCTTAAGAGCTCAGAAACTAAGAGAGATTGGCTCCTGCCAGGCATTCTCATGGGATAGGCTGTGAAAATTAGCATGTCTCTCTACAAATGTGGGTGAGCCTGTGCTGTAAGAAAAGCAGTAATTCCTTTGCACCTAGGTTGAAAGGAGTGGAAATTTGTGATGGAACTTAGGTTTCAGCAGTTTCTTGCCTAAAATAGGATAGCTCAGTAACTAGAGGTCAGGTCCAAGTGATTTGACAGCACCAAGCATATTTCTGTATGTTTAATCAGGGTAGTAGTGTATCTGAGTTCATCACTGTCTGGTATTGTTATTGATGTGATCATATGCAAATGGGGCAAGTTTGGACATGTGAAACATTTGTTCCATTGTTAAATAAAGGGTTGACATACATCTATATCACACAGAAGTTCTGGAGGGCTCATTTCTAATAGCACGCCATCAAAAAGTATGCCGTGTGTGCTGTTCAGTTGTGTGATTTTCTGTAAGCACAACAGAAAATGGCCAGAAATTAGCCCTTCAGAATATGCCTAATAGAAGCATGGTAGGGAATGTTCTAACTCCATGAACCATCCTAAAACAAAAAAAGAAGCTTAGGAGTGATATATAGCATCTAATATTCAAATCTTAACATTTGATCTGATACATAAAGTATGTAGCTGGCCTTATACCAGGTCAGACTAATAGTCCATCAAGCCCAATATTGTTCTCCACTAGTGATCTTCCACATCACCTTCTATCTGCTGCTTTAACTGGAGAGGCAATAAATTGAACCTGAGATCTTCTGAATTCTGCCACCTGTTCTAGAGTGGGGAAACACTTGGTGGTTCTCTAACAACATGGCTGGGACACAACAGCATGTGCATAGTGATCCCCCAAGTTTGAAAGCATACCAGTGCAAGTAGATAAATAGGTACCGTTGTGGTGGGAAGGTAAACAGCATTTCTGTGTGGCCTGGCTTCCTTCGTGCACCAGTAGCGGTTTAGTCATGCTGG
Source organism: Podarcis filfolensis (assembly GCF_964270895.1). NCBI lineage: Eukaryota > Metazoa > Chordata > Lepidosauria > Squamata > Lacertidae > Podarcis > Podarcis filfolensis. Next base: position 35,962,188 of record NC_139616.1, on the reverse strand, counting down.
TCACATGACCCAGAAAGCTGTCTGTGGACAAATGCCATCCCCCTCGGCCGGAAAAGCAAATGCGCACCACACCTCATAGTCACCTTTGACTGGACTTAACCATCCAGGGGTCCTTTACCTTACTAGCTAAGAGTCCTTATTGATGCCTAAAGGTACAGTGTAGTGGCTAAGAGATTGAGCTGTGAATCAGGAAATTCCAGCTTGAGTAAACCACTCATAGGTTGTTCATTAATTTAAAGCTATATACATTTTGTTAATTAAATAATAATAAAGTGGCATTAGGCAAGTCATTCTTTCTCAGCCTCAGTCCCCACATATACAGTACAATACGAGTGACAACAGCACTGACTTTATAGGGTTGTTGCAATGATTACAACAAGATAATGCATGTGAAACAGTCTGAACACTTGAAAGTGCCATACTAACATTAAACATTATCCATGTCAGTATGGAAGCCCCACACAGTTGTAAGCATTCTCTATTAGGAGGTGTTGATGTAGAACATTTGGCGGCCATGTGATTTACACTAACTTTTAAAAGCTGACCTCTCTTGTTAAGGGGCTGTTAACAGCCTATTCCAAGGGTAGGCAAACTAAGGCCCGGGGGCCAGATCCAGCCCAATCGCCTTCTAAATCTGGCCCACGGACGGTTCAGGTATCATTGTGTTTCTACATGAGTAGAATGTGCTCTTTTATTTAAAATGCATCTCTGGGTTATTTGTGGGGCATAGGAATTCATTCATCCCCCCCACAAAAAATATAGTCCAGCCCCCCACAAGGTCTGAAGGACAGTGGACTGGCCCCCTGCTGAAAAAGTTTGCTGACCCCTGGCCTATTCACACAAGCCATGGTCCAAAGATGGGGCCGTGTTAAGTGCCTCAGAATTTTCTCTCAATACTCAGCATGAGCCACATCTGTGTTATGCTTACTGTGATGTCTGGTCCCCATTTCTGCATTGCCATTTACATGAAACCACAAGTCTTAACCTAAGGAGTACCATTTACCGTAGGTTCTGGTCACCAAACCAGGAAGCAAGAATCTAAACCTGGTTACACAAATAGAAAGAACCGGGTGATTCAGTCTATAAAGCTATCACACTAGCTATTATGTACTATGTATACTCCATGCCAAGGAAAAACCCAAGAGCCATAAAGTTCAAGAAGCATCAGTTAATAAGGACAGCTCCCTTTAGAAGCTGAATGAGAACCATCAGAGAATAGATTAATCTGGGGTTGAACAAACAAGGCATGGTAATATCGCAGAACCAGATCAGAAGAAGAAGAAGCAGGAGCAAAGAACAAATTGGAAATGAGCAAGGCTCAGCAGGAAGAATTTATTGTCTATTCAGGAATTAGTCTGGTCTTGCTGAATCAGGACCATAAGCTGAATCAAGATTTCAAGCTGCAGTTCACCAGTTTAGTCACATCACAACATAGAGGCAAAGAAGAACAGGCATCCTAATCTCTCTGAAATTCAATTAGGCAGGTAGCTAGGAGTTAGTTCACACCTCTCTAATGAGGTGTAAATTGCTATGGATTTAGCATCAATTACCCCCAAGTGTTTGTGTTCTCACACTACAGCTATGATTGAGTGACAGACTTGCTGGCTCAGCCTGAAGCCACATCTGTGCCCAAGTCCTAGAAGACCTATTAAAACCTAGTTAAGTCATTTATGCAACTAACTGAGCCATTTGTAAAGAATAGCAGGTTAATTTTTAGATTCAAATTGTAAAGATTTCGAAGATGATCTTGAGAGCATGTGCAGCTGCAGGTTTTTTAAATGTTAAGCAACATAATTCAATCAGAAACAATATTCCAAAGACACCCAAATACTGTGTCGAGCCAGAAGACTGTAACCTGCCATGGCCCTGGATCCCAATTCCCCTTCATCAGTACAAGAAACAAAAGACATGGAGGGCAAGAATAACTGGTTTTATGAACACCCTCAGGAGGCAGTCACCAAAGTAAGCGTCCCATTAGACTCCCATTAAGGAGGTTGAGCCCAAGGGAACAGTGATGTTTCCATTTGCTCCTGCTGCTACACCTCATCCTCTGACCTGAACTCTTCCCTGGAATGATTTGCAGCTCATGAGGACACACCTCCACAACCATATTGAATCCAAATGCAAAATAAAGCACCTCAGCTCTGCCAAGAGGACATACCTCTGGGAATGGCATGTGGTCCTTTTAATTCTGAACAGTTTCCTCTGTGGGTGTATGGCTTGGAACACAAACTTCAAAGCTCAAAAAAATTAGCTCCAAGTCAACTCTAGACCTCTCAGTCCCATAGTAAAGTGATCTGTAGGTACTTGCATGTGCGTAGCCAGGAATTATTGGGGGGCAGGCTTTATGTGAGGAGGGAGCAGAACTGAGATATCTGTGGTGCAATTGGTCAGTTAGTTAAGTATTTCTATTTATTTACTTGGTTTGGGGGAGGGCAGCTGCCCACCCTGCACCCCCCCAGCTACTCCCATGGGTACTTGCCACTGACTGTGGTCTTCAGCCAGGAACAAGAAAGGACCCCAGTAAAAGCACAGGACCACTACAGTTCTATTACTGTGCACAATGGGCATTGGCTGTTCATGAGCAGAGCCACAGAATGTATCAATTTTCATGAATAATAAGGAAAACATAGCTCAATGAAATTCATTTGCCCATCTGCCTGATTCTATTCGTGCAAAATTCAGGACCCCCCCCCCAAGCAACTAGTGAAGCAAATACAGAAACACCAGAAGTAGTGAATGACCTTGGTTAACTAGAAAATAACAACAACCAATCTGGCATAAGTCAAACTATATATAAAGATACAGAAAACATAATTGTGGGCAAAGAAGCTTAATGCTGAAGGCTGCTTTTGCCTCCTGCACTTGACTAGAAAGAATGGTGGAAAATAGTAATAAGAAAGAACTGGTTAGGGCAGAGTGGGGGGAAATTGTGTTGTTTTGACTCTTAACACTCATCAGTCCCAGCAAGCATGCTAATAGCAAGGGATAATGGGAGTTGTAGTCCAACAACATCTGGAAGGCCGGAGGTTCCTCACCCTTGGGTTTAGTAGGAGTAACTCCCACTGGAAGTTATACAGTATTCCAATATATTTCACATCTGGCTATGACACTTTTATTTTTATTATTTATTAAATTTAAATACCCCCTATACCCGAAGGTCTCAGGGCGGTAAACAAAACAAAATCAGAATATAAAACCAGAAAATATATAATCAAAATTAAAACAACAACCCAATAACCCTCCCCCCCAAAAAACGCATAATTTAAAAGGGCATAGGATTTTATGCGGCATTATACAAAACAGTCTGCTTGTCAGAGTTACTTCATGCATTATTTTTTAACCTTAGACTCGGGGTGATGCTCAGGCCTGGGGGCTGAATGTGATACTCCAGGCATCCTCTTTATCTGGACATCAGAACTTTGTCTATACCAAACGCTTTCTTCACATGCTACACTCCTCATTGGCCCTGCTTCACGTCAGGTGTTTTTGCTTGGCTGGAATATGTCCTTGAATTCACTGGCGGGGTGATGAGAGTGAGGGCTCATTCCCATTTATTGTTTCATCAGGCATGGGTTTGTGTGTGGTCTTGTTTGTCTGGGGAATTTGTTATGTTTTCTGTAGGCCATTTCCGAGGTGAGAGGCTGGATGTGGTCTGGACTGGGGCACGTGAAAGTGATTTCATGTCCTTGGAGTGAAAGCCCAACCCTGCATTGAACTGTGTCTTTCCTGGTGTGAGACAGGAGGGAATACAGAGTTTTTGTCCCATGTGAGAGCTTGGGACTCAGTTATGTATGACCGTTGTAAGTGTCTCCTTGTGGATGTTCCCCCAAACACTGTCCTCTGCTGTATATCTATTGTCTCTGGGGGCAAGCTGCCTTGTCCCCACAATTGAAGAGGCTGGGGCTGTGCGACATCAGCACACCATGTACACAGGGTATGCTGACATTATTTGTGCATGCTCTGCAGCGTGCTGCTTTGTTGTGCACGTGAATATGCCCTGTGGTGTGTGCACACAGCTGCCATTTAATTTTGAGGGGGCCCGGCCCCCTCCTTGAAAATTTTGGGGGCCCTTGACCCCCCCATGACATACCTGGAAGTGGGTAGTTATGGGAAGGTACTGTTCGGCAACATGGGAATTGTCCTGTGGTGTCCCACAGGGTTCCATCTTATCCCCCATGCTATTTTAACATCTATATGAAGCTTCTTGGAGCTGTCATCAGGAGATTTGAAGTGAAGTATCATCAATATGCAGATGACACCCAGCTCTGTCTCTCTGTTCTATCTGAATTAGGAGAGGTGGTTGAGGTGCTGGACCAGTGCTTGGACTCAGTGATAAGTTGAATGTGGGCCAATAAACTGACAGAATCAGAAAAATACAGAGCAGTTTCGTAGTTTGGGGTTGCTCCTGGATCCAACATTGTTCATGGAGGCTCAGGTGATCTTAGTGACTAGGAGTGCCTTTTTTTCAGCTCTGACTGATTTACCAGCTGTAACCTCTTTTGATGACTTGGGCACTGTACCCCGTGCTCTGGTGCAATGCACTCTACATGGGGCTGCCCATGAAGATGACCCAGAAACTTCAATTGGCCCAAAATGCAGCAGTCAGATTACTTGCTGGGATTCCATTTAGATCTTGTATAACCTAGGGTTGCCATATTCCGAAGAGCAAAAAAGAAGACACAGTGGGGGAGGGGTTTGCAGGAGTGCATGTGCACCAGACACGGCATCACCATGCTGCCTACACCATACAAATAATATTCTATGTTCAACTAAAAACACCTCGAACAACAACAATAATCAATGACCCCCCCCCACTTCACCACTCTCCTCATCTGCCTTGCCATTGGAGCCAGGGACAGCCAGTGTAACATGATGGCAGTATTTTGGTCCAGGGAGCCATCAAGTAAATGCATTTTGCACATGCGGCAGGTTCTGGGCCAACCTCAGGGGTAGCTGCACATAAAGTGCAATTCAGTAATGCAATCAGGAGATCACCAGTATATGGACAACAGTGGTCAGTCTATCCTGGCCCAAAAATAGCCACAGCTGTCTTACCTGCCAATGTTGGTGAAAGGCACTTGTAGCCACTGAGGTAACATGGGCTTTGTGTGACAGAGATGGATCCGAAAGTACCCTAGACTACAGGGGGAGTATAACTCTGTCCAAAGCAGGCAATTGACCTATTATTCGGACTTTGGAACCTCTCACCCACAGCACTTCTGTCTTGCCAGGTTTCAGACTCAGTTTGTTGGCCTTCATCCTTCCTACCACAGAGTCCACACACTGGTCCATAGCTTGCACAGCCTCTCCTGATTCTGGTGTTAGAGAGAAATAGAGCTGGGTGACATCACTGCGCTGATGATACCTGACCCTAAATCTCCTAATGGCTGCTCCCAATGGCTTTGTGTAGATGTTAAGCAGTACTGGGGACAAGATGGTACCCTGTGGCACCCCACAGCACACCTGCTGGGGGCCTGAAAAATAATCAACCAGTGCTGTTATCTGAAACTGATCAAAGCAATGTGGATGTATGACATTAAAATCTATTTTGAAGGCATGGGAAATCTCTATATATCCATGAAAGGCTGGGCTCAGAATTTTGTTTCAAAATCTGGCCTTTACTTCATCCTTCTCCCATTTGGCAAACCATCTTGTTTTGAAAAGAGCTGAAGTTAACATGCATGTTTGGTCTTGTAAGAACAATAACTTAACTTATAGAGCTTCTACTCACGCCAAAAATATTTTTGTTTGTTCTCCTGCATCCCTAATGATGCCAACAGAACTCCAGGAGAAGAGGCCTGCAGTTAACCACAAAGCAGGAGCCAACAGACTGCGGGTTTGTTTGTTTTCTGTTGTTGTTTAATAGTGGTGTCTACTATAGAATGAGTAGTAATCTTAGCAACATTCATTGTGAGGGAAATCCATTATGAACAAGCTCACATCCCCTTATTCTCAGATAATGAATGAGAAGAAATTTGAGAGATGCAAAGGGGAGAGAAAGGGAGAGACGTCTCAAGATCATGCAAGCCACTTGAAATATATTACTTCCAAGAAAGTTGCAATATATTTCCTTACAGCTTTTACATATACACAAGTTATTTGCAATTGAAAGAGTTCATTAAAAGTCTAAGGGGACATTTGGCAAGTCCGTTCTTTACTGCTTTAGATACGTGTGCCATCTTCATAGTCAGATGTTATCATAAAGCTTAAACCAATTCCAGTTAAACAAAGTAAACTGTTTTTAGTAAACAGCTCTTAAACTGCACAAGATTTTGTACCAAAAGTCTGCACCCATTTTGCCAAACTGGATTCAGCTCTGCAGGCAGAAGAGACTGCAGGCTTTCTGCCTCTACAAGTGTGTGCCCATCTCACATAATTAGCAGCATCACTATCATTGTTAATCCTAATTGGAGGTCTTGTGGGTGGTCTTCACAGGGATGTCAGAGGTTAAGGAGAGAAATCATCAGTGTCCTACACAAATATAAATGAGGCAAATTCTTACATCCCAGAAATATGCTGAGTGTAGGAGAACCTCAGTGGAGAAGGATTTATTTCCTTTCTGTGCATAACAGGGAGGGAGTTGCCAACAAAAAAACAAGTCACTCTCATTGGAAAACTGGCCTGCTTGATCACTAGCAATTCCTCCCCTCCCCACCAAACCATGCCATTTACTTATGAGACAAAACTGCAAGGAAGCAAATAAACCTATGTTGTCCTGGGTTGTTTTTTTAGGGGGTATCTTTAAACATATATAGCATACCATACATTTCCTCCATGAACTGTGACTCGTAAGAATGATGCCTCTTACTAACTAGGTTCTTCTGATTTTATAAAGCAGTCTCTTGAACTGGGATTTTTAGAAATCCTTCCATTAGAAGAAGCGGCAGTACTGAAAGGATTTCTCTTAGAGGCTTCTGGAAACCTGGCATATCTGTCATCTGTGGTTTCTATTCTACATGTACAAACACAGCTTATCAATCATCTCTCTGTCTTCTTAATGAGTGCCTGCAAATGCCAGTTTGCCCTACCCGTAACACTTCTTTCATTTATCAGAGATTTCTTTGCAGCACAAATAATTAAATTGATTTTATTTTGTCATTTATATAAGCTAAATAGAATTACAATTGCTTCCTGCATCTTCTCTCTCAACCAGGTGTCTGGACGATGCCAAAGGGAATCTCTGCAATTCCTCATTCCTTTCTCCTTCCCATTGAGGGACTAATTTATAGTGCCTGAAGCTTCAATGCTCAGAAGATAGAGACAGCAAGGGATAGATACCTGGCTTTAAACCAAACTGACAATTTTACAGGATTCTTATAGAATTAAAGCTGCTTGGTCTTTGTCCATCACTGAATTCTTATACAGCTTTACTGAAGAGCATTTGGTATGCTTGCAACCCAAACGATCATGGCTTGATGTAACATAGCACCATTTTTGTTCATATTTTCATGATGGGAAAAGGAGGAAGTCCCTCTACTACTAGCATTCACTCAGCAAGTTTACACAGTATTTTAATGTTGTCATTATTTTTTTTTTGGGGGGGGGGAGGTGGACAGGATAAATAGTTAGTTCTTCTACTCATTTTATTCAATAATGAAAACAGCGGTATATTATCTTCGGCTAGGATAGAGAAGTGTATTAGCATTTCTTGTCTCCGCTGTGCACAACATGCACTGACACTTTGGAGAAAGCATATCTAGTGACAAGTTTCCCCATGAGGCCTGGTGGCTGCCACACCCCGTTATGGAAATCTCACCACCTTAACTTCATGTACTACCCACATTTATGGGATTACAACCTTTGTTTTTGCAGTGTGCCACACAAACCTAGCTCTCAGTATAACTTTCAGAAATGTATTAGTAGAATTGTCAGGTCCAGGACTGAAACCAGGATGATGTTATCCTGCCAACTAAACAGGTATATTTAGAGACTAAGCTCCAATATTAGGGGTATGAGGTTGGTACAAATCAACAACTGGTATGCACAGAAAAAAAATACTGCACCTATTTAATCAGTATGGTTGAACTGCATGCCATCCTTGCTAGGAGAACCTGGATGGTATGCTTGACGGACTGTCTCCTTCCCTTTTCCTCAAATTAGATATTGGAGAAGCTCAGCGGGTTTTCCCCAGTGCATTCCTCATCGCCAACCCCTAATTGCTGCTTAACATTAAATAACGAAGTGAGGAAATGTTGGGCAAATGTTCTTGCTATGGGAACACACAGTTCCCTTTAATTACATTGTTTTTGTTTGGGTTTTTTTTATTAGTTGTGCTGTGGGTTCCCCCTCCCTGACAGGGCCAGCAAAGCACATGCTAAATATGGCCGATTTTAAAATCCACAGTGAAACCCGAATCTCGGCACCAGACTGACTGGAATCGGTGCAACCCAGGGTTACGAGGGACACACATTCCAACCTCTCTACTGTTCTCACTCAGATCCACAGTGAAATAACAGCAGGCCCCTCCCTTCCTGGGTCAGCTGGAAACTGCTTCAAGTCTTTCTAAAGAGACATGCTGCTGTTGGTGGTGAGCCAGTTCAATATGCTTAGCATTCTATACAGACGAAGAGTATCAGCCCTTGCACATCAATTTCCTCTTCAAACACTCTTTCTGACCATTACTCTTACTTATTCCCCCCACCCATCATTTGCCAGACCATATCCCTTAACCTGTTGCTTCTTCTTCCTCTGCTCTGTATCAAGTTCAACATCTCAAGTCAAATTCTCTCCACCCTAGAGATAAGTTTTCATCTCAGCCCTTCGTGTATGAAAGTATATGTGCGCACGTGCCCACTCTGATTTTAAAAGTATGCCGACATGCTGTCAGGCCTTGGATGTGGCTTGCTTTGATTATTTGTTTTTGAACAGGAAGTTTTATGATTACATTGGGAATCTGTCCTAATTGAGGCTGAGTCAGAATTATAGTAAATGAGTATGTGTTTTAGTTTGCTGGATAAGCTTTAACTACTCTATAATTAGTTTGTGGCATGTTGGGATTTTTATTTTTTAATTTTTTTTAGGAATACGCTGAACAGAGAACTAAGCAGCAAGTCAAAGTGACCCTAACCTATCAAACTATTTAATTAAGTCATTGTTTGGCCTTGGGGGTTTCTGCAGGAACTTGGGGCGGAGTTCTAAGTTTGGGAGGAGACATTCAGTAGATTCAAAACACCTTTTCCTGTATCTACAAAACTGTAGGTAAGAGACTGGTAGCAATGTTTGAGACAGATGAGAAGCAGATAGTCTTAAATTGTAATTTTACTTCATTCTTATCTTCAGAACGCAAAGGAATCTGCTTTCCTTTGGAATGATTGCTCTCTAAGTCAGCCTTGCAGTGCACCTGTTTTCTCAGCTTGTGACAAATGGATTGTGTAGGTCAGCCTGCGTTTATGGGAATGAATGCAAGGTCCAGCCGTGGCAAGGGGGTTGGGTTAGATGGCATTTTCTTCCTTTCTTACTCCATTAGTTTTACTCCACATTTTAAGTGCTTGCCCAAGGGAAGGAAAAGCAGATTTAGGACATACCCAGATGACTGCAACGCCCCTCATCAGCACTGTATCAGCACTGACCTCTGATCCAATTCAATAGAATGCTCTCTGCTTTTTTAAGAAACAACAACAACATATTGACATGAGATCTTTACCAGTGCTGGACAGAGGATTGCATGAACTTCAACAATAAAACTGGTTGAGAAAATAGCAAGGCACTGCTCTAGAACACGCACCCCTTGCTGGTTTTTGCCATTATTTTGGCTTGGGTTTTTAAGCTTTTTTCTGGAGCTTGACAAGTACTTCCACAGCTGAATGGTATGTCAGGGAAATGATAACTATTTAAAGGGGCAAGCAGGATAATTACAAATGAAAACATTTTTTAACATGAACACAATATGGTTCAGAGAGAAGTGGTGCTTGCCTGTGAAGGGATGCTCACTGTGAAATCTTGGGCATTGATTGGTGCCAACAACATGTGTGGGACCACCAATGTGAAAAAAGTTGATATTTGACTATTAACATACTGTGGGCTTGAGTGCTGGAAAAATGCTATATCCTCAAAACAGAAGAACATCCTTGAGGGAAGATGTCAAGATTTTGTACAAGATCCTGCATTTGTTACCCATCTGGTGTTGCCAGGACACCTAGGTCAAAACCACCAAATATGAACACCTGCGTTTCAGTGATGAGGGTAAATGGTCACTCCCCACCTGTTCTAGAAAAACTCTTATGCTTTAAATCGAGTGCATTCATTCATTCATTCATTTATACATACCTCACTTTTATCTAAATAGCTGTAAGTGGCATATCTGCAAATGGGATGTTCCAGGATATTTGTTATGAACTTTCTCTAAATAATAATAAAATCCTATGGCAGAAAATTCTCTGGAAATCTTAGTTACAGGGTAAAACTTCAAAAAGCAACAAAGTGGTCTTTTAAGTCTTTGAAGCCAGAAAATAATGAGCTCAAAATGCAGGAATAGTTTCCACAAAACCCTCTTTGTAGTTTTAGGGCGTGGTGCATGCATGTGGACAAAGGGATATTAATAATAATAATAATGGCATAATAAGAAGGGTGTTTGCTTTTATGTGGAGCTTGGTGTCATGAAGTGCTTACAATGAGGGGCATTTGTTATGTTCTAAGGTCCATGATGGTGCAAAATAAGGGACAATGTCTGAAATAAGGAACAGCGGTTAAAATAAGGTGCATCCAAGGAGAGGCAGGACTGAGATGTGGAGATATGCTTCAGAGGTCCAGACTATGGGGAGCTCCAAAAAATCAATAATTATAATTTGGATTATAATTTGGTCTTTTTAATTTTAGTTTTTTATTTTAATTGGATTATGATTGGATGTATTAATTGGATGTTTTTTATTGGAAAATTAATAAAAATGATTAAAAAAAATAAAAAATAAGGTGCATCCAGCAATTCATGGGAAATTGTGTCAAGATATGTATTAAATATGGCTTTTGCTATGTCATTCACAATTTCTAGAGGTTTCTTGTAGCCTAACTTTGTGTAAATTTAGTCATGATAATTTCAGCTTCCTTTGATATTTTTTTTAAAGAGTAAGTTCTAAATCCTTCTTATTGTGGAGAACATGTGGAAATTTTTATGTTAGACGTGTATCATAATAGTTATGAAACCAGAAAGTACACAAGGATAGGTTGGGGAATGCAAGATGATACAGTATTTCAAGGATATAGTTATAAATTTGTGGAACTCACACAATTTCTGAACATTTGGAGTTAGAAACTGTAGCTGTACTGCTCTGAAAGTGAGGAGAAGGGACAGGCTGTTAAAACAGGTTGTTGTACAAGTTGCTGTGGTTACACAAGCCTGCTTGGAGCCAACAGCTTAATCTGAGAGTCGTCACAGCTTGAGAAGGGGTTTGTGGGGAGGGAGGGGGCAGATTGTGCTTTGACAGCAGGCAGCCAGCCTGAAACTCTGTCGCCAAGTGCCACAGACAAGTACCCGTGCCTTGAGCTAAATACAGGAGACATCTCTGAGATATCAAAAGCCACTGGTTTCTCTCTCTCATTCCTTCCACTCAAAGCCATCTCCAGCTGCTGAATCCATATGCCAAATGCCTTGTTTGCAACAACTGAGGGTACCGCCTTGGGAAGAAAGGCGGGTTTTGCCATAGACACATCTTACTCAGTCAGCTTAGCCAAATCTCCTTTAGCCCGACAGGGAAGACCTCTCACTGTTTGAGATCTGAGACACTGCCATCCATTTTGGACAACAATTCTCTTGCTAAGAGAGGAGACAGTTGAGAGTTTTGTTGCTGAACCAATGCCAATGCTCATTAATCATGGAAATGCAGCTATTCTGGTGCCTCTGTCTTCACTGTCAGCCTAATTAGAGCGACTGTTTCCTATCCTGGCTACTCATGCAGCTTTGGCAAGGGTGAAGCACCGTAAGAGTTTCCTCTCTCTCTCTCTCTCTCTCTCTCTCTCTCTCTCTCTCTCTCACACACACACACACACACACACACACACAGGAATATGTCTCCCCCTGCCCATTCCTCTATTTTTGTTAATTACCTGGCTTCCAGACACCCAAAAATGTTGCCAGGATCATAACCCTCCATCTTACAGAGATATAGCTACTGTAGTTAGTTGCCACAAAATCACAAACTTGTGCCAAGATTTATTGTAGTAAAATCTTTGTTTTTCATAGAACCAGAGAGTTGGAAAGAATCACAAGGATCATCCAGTCCAACACCCTGCAATGTAGGAATCTTTCACCAAATGTGGGGCTCAAACCCATGACCCTGATATAAAGAGTCTCCTGCTCTACTGACTGAGCTATCTCTTTTGTTCCATATCACAGATTTTCTGAGGTACCTGAAAGCTAAGTTAACACTTTCATATTATAGAAACAAACAGTTCTATGTTTTTTTCTACTTTTCTGAAATACTGTATTGGAAGAATCATTTCAAGTTAATAAGAGCAAGAGGCAAAGCTGGCAGAACTGCAGTCTCTGAGGTGAGGATGGGGCAAGTCGGCATATCTCATGTCTCAGAAGCAAGGAGGGAAGCTGTTTCTGCTAAGACCAGCAAGAAATCTCACATCTCCAAGATACAAGTATTATCTTTGCCCAAGATGAACCTTTTTTAGTTAGTCACCTGGAGGTAACAGAGGTTCAAAAACAGAATGATGAAAGGGGAGAATAATGCACTGTAATTGATTAAGATGCCCCGAGGAAAGTCTTTGTGAATGGCAATGAATGTTATTTTCTTGATTTACAACTGTCCAAAGTCAGCATCTCTGTTTCCAGCCGCATGTTGGCAGAGGTCCTGTTCATTATTTTACACCCAAAATAGTTTGGCTACAAGTTTCCAGTGTCCCAATTCTTTTCATTCTCACTCTTCTCAGAATTCAGTTCAGAAATTAACTTGGCTTTGTCCAAAACCATCTTTGGGTGAGGGGTGGGGTAGGGAATGCAAGTCTTGCCTAGTTTTTAGAGTATTTTCACAAATGAAAATTAAATTGCTTCAGAGTCTCCTTTTGCAAAGCCTATGCTGTAATGCACTTGGAGATTTTGTGGCAATAAAGATGATGAAGGCCTCTGTCACTGTTTGGCTCAGCTGTTGTAATGTAATTCAGAGAAATGGGTGACATTGGCTAAGCGGCTTTGATCTCAGGGTAGATAATAGGGCCTTTGTGTGTACCTCTGTCAGCTGAGCTATGGTTAGTGGGAACACAGAAAAGGGCGTTTTGTGTGGCAGCTCCTAACTTGTAGAATTCGCTACCCTAAGAGTTTTAATAGAATCATAGATTGGAAGGGACCCTGAGGGTCATCTTGTCCAACCCTCTGCAATGCAGGAATCTCAACTAAATCATACATGATAGATGACCATCCAACCTCTGCTTATAAACCTCCATGGGAGTTCACCACCTCACTGAAGTCTGTTCCAGTGTCAAACAGCTCTTGCTGTCAGAAAGTTCTTCCTGATGTTTAGCTGGAATCTCCTTTCTTGTAACTTGAAGCAATCGAGTCCTACTCTCTATGTGACAGTCCTTTAGATATATGAAAATGACTATAATATCTCCTCTCAGTCTCCTCTTTTCCAGGCTAAACATACCCAATTCCCTCAACTGTTCCTCTTAAGACTTAGTTTCCATACCCTTTATCATATTCGTTGCCTTCCTCAGCAGCTTGTCAAAAGCCTTCTTAAATTGTGGTGCCCAGAACTGGAGACAGTACTCTAGGTGTGGTCTGATTAAGGCAGAATAGAGCAAGACTATTACTTCCCTGTTTCAGAACACTAGACTTCTGTTGATGCAGCCTAGAATAGCATTAGCATTTTTTGCTGCTACATCACACTGATGACTTATGTTAAGCTTGCGGTCTACTAAGACCCCTAGATCCTTTTCACATGTACTACTGGCAAGCCAGGTGTCCTCCATCTTACATATGTGTGGCTGGTTCTTCCTTACATTTGTCTCTATTGAAATTCATTAGTTTTAGCCCAGTTCTTCAATCTGTTAAAAGACAGTGGTACCTCGGGTTACAGACGCTTCAGGTTACAGTCTCTGCTAACCCAGAAATAGTACCTCGGGTTAAGAACTTTACTTCAGGATGACAACAGAAATCGCGTGGCAGCGGCATGGCGGTAATGGGAGGTCCCATTGGCTAAAGAGGTACCTCAGGTTAAGAACAGTTTCAGGTTAAGAACGGACCTCCAGAACGAATTATGTACTTAACCCGAGGTACCACTGTAATCTTGAAACCTAATTCTGTCTTCTGCGGCTACCCCTCCCAGTTTGAAGTCATCTGCAAATTTGATGAGCATCTCATTAATACCTTTATCCAACTTGTTTATAAAGATGTTAAACAACAACAGGCCCCTTCACTGATGGTTTTCTGTCACCAGTTGCCTTCTTTATTATTAGTGTTCCTTTTGTGTTTTGATGTGCTCCACCATCAGTTCATTTTATTGGTTATGATTTTTTGTATTTTTCTTTTTTTTTTTTTTTGTAAACTCCTCAAATGCTTCTTACTGGTAGTAATTTAAAATGAATATCCTTCTGTACACACCAATCTTTGGTGTGTATGTACACACCAATCTTTGTTGGTACTTCAGCATATGTAGGTTCCACAACACTCTTAATATGTTTTAACAGAAACAGAGATACATACCACATATTTATAGAGCAAAATTTAAAATGAATCAAACGTTATTAATAATTGGCTGACACAGAGCTATTAGTATTAATCAAGAGTGGGGAATCTGTGGCCTTCAGAGTGGCTGGGGAAACCCAGCCAGGTGTGCAGGGTATAAATTATTATTATTATTATTATTATTATTATTATTATTATTATTATTATTTTGCTGGATAACAACTTCCACAATCCCTTACCATTGACTATGCTGACTGGGAACTGATGGGAGTTGGAGTGCAATAAAATCTAGAGGGGCACTGTTTCCTCATCCGTGGTATAGATAATGATTAGATAATTAAATATGGGAAATAGATGTATTTTAATTCCCAAGCAGTTTGCAACAACGAAGAAGGAAAGAGAACGGCAGTGCATGATCTGAAATCACCTGAAACAATGTATTAATTTCCCTATCACCATCTAAACATGATGCATAGTAACAAGTTACTATTTTTTTCTCTGTAAGAGATACAAAATGGGTATTAGCCAAATAGGCAACATGACAGCAGTCAAATTGCAGAGAAAGTAATACATGTGTTGCATTCAGAGATAATCCCACTGGGGCTCCCAGTAATGTCAGCAACCGTCAGGATGCAACAACTTGCCAGGAACAGTAAGATGACATTGTGTCACTTATAACCTTACTGCTTACTTTCACAAATGATGATTATATGTTTCTCTTTTCTTAATGACAAGTGAATCCCAGAATGGACTCAAGCTTCCAAACATAGAGAACCTGGAAAATATTTGCCTTGAAAATAGTCATTATTGTGATCTGTTATTTTCCCAAATGGCCTATTTTCTCTTGCTGGAGTCAGATGACAAACAAAAGAGATTATTTTCTCTTTTCTTTTTTGTGGAGGGGAGAGTAATTGTTACACAGTATATCCACTATCATTTGACAGACAGAAATTGCTGCTCATGTTGCAGAAAATAAAAGCCTGTACCACGATGAAGAGTAATGAGTGAACAATCTGATTTTAAAGAGTCTGGCTGCACTAAGCCATCCTGAATCGGTATGAAGTGTGAACATTTGCAGTTTCCTGCAGTGAAGAAAGTATCTATCACACAGATGTATAGATATTTCATAATATCAATGAACCCAATGTTTCAACATCAATGAAGAATGAAGAAGCTATAGGACTTCAGCCCAATAAATGTGGATTACAGGCCCTGGATTCTGTTTTAATTAGTTAAGATTAACTCCCATTCTCTCATTTAGGACTCCTACTCATGCATGCAGACTAGTCCTTTAAAAGAAGACACACTTGATGTTTAATTTATTTAAAATGTAGGGATATACAATAAAACTGACTATGAAAGGATAGTTGAAACACATTAATCCCAAATTAAGTAATCTTCAAGATGTGTTCCTAGATTTACAGAAGGATTTGATTGAACATCAGTTAATCTAATTACTGCATTATCCTAAGTATTTAATCAACTCCATTAAGAATGCCCCCAAGGTACCCTCTACTTATACCCATTCACAGCTTTCACTCCCCACCTAGCAACCTGGCCAGATTAACCAGATTATACCTAAACAGCTATCATCTCTCTATCAGGACTTTGTCCACAGCCTCTCCCTGATCTACCAAGCCTGACTTGTTTTTGAGAAACCGATGCTGGGTCATAGTAATCACAGCATCATTTTCTAAGTGCTCACAGACAGCTGTTTAATTATCTGTTTGAGAACCTTTCCCGGTATCATTGTCAAGCTCACTGTTTGGTACAGTGGTGCCTCGCAAGACGAAATTAATCCGTTCCGCGAGTCTCTTCGTCTTGCGGTTTTTTCGTCTTGCGAAGCACGGCTTTTAGCGGCTTAGTGGCTATTAACGGCTTAGCGGTTTTAAGAAAAAGGAAACAAACTCGCAAGAACTCGCAAGACGTTTCGTCTTGCGAAGCAAGCCCATAGGGAAAATCATCTAGCGAAGCGACGCAAAAACCGAAAAACCCTTTCGTCTTGCGCATTTTTCATTTTGCGAGGCATTCGTCTTGCGGGGCACCACTGTCGTTACCTGGGTCATCTTTGCCTCCCCTTTTTGAAGATGGGGTCACCATTTGCCCACCTAATCTGCAGGGACCTCACCTATTACAGAGAGAGGCTCTGAGATTACATCTGCAAGCTGCTTTAATACCCTTGGGTACAACTCATCAGGCTCTGGAGATTTGAATTCATTTAACATAGCAAGGTGTTTCCTTACCACCTCTTTTCCTGTATTGGGCTCAGCTCCCTCCCTGCATCATTTATTCTGTTATCACCAGGTTGGGCACTGTTTTCCTTTAGAATGAAGACTCAGGCAAAGTATAGCATGATTTTGCCATGGTGTAAAGAAAGTAAAGTAAGTTGGTGAATCAATAGTTGCTTGTAAGCCTGATTGAGATGCATGTGATGCACAACATGTATCTAAGACAAGAATCTCCAAAGGGATAACAACAAAGAAAAGAACTAGATGAGCCTGTTTGGACTTACAATCTAATATTTTGAGATGGATATTGCCAACAGATCAAAGACTTCCCAGTTTGCTAAAAACTGGAAGGTGATAAAAGACAAAAGCCTTGCTTTAAAAACAAGACCAGTCTTTTGGAAAGAACGTAAAGTCTGGGAGGATGAGAGATCCATATATATTTATTTATTGGCCACTTTGCTCATCCAGGCATTTCTGCATAATGGAAGCCAATTTTCAATCATTCCAATCCTAAACCATGTTAACCAAGTTTTCAGGATCAGGCCCTGCTCTTTGTTTAGCATTTTGGCAAGCTCTGACCTACACCGCAAAGAATCACAAGCTTCGGCAGACCACAAGGACAGTGTCAAAGCTCAATTCCATACAGTTAATTCAATAAGTCACAGATACCATTACTTCATAAGGCAGAGAGACTCCAACGTTATTAAGGGAATAGTAGAAGGGGGAGGAGGGGGGAAATGGAGAAGGAAAACAGAGAGGGTGGAGGGCGAGGGGGCGCGTTAGAACAGAGACAAGCAGAAGAACAAAAACATCCCATAAATCATGCAAAGCTGCTGAAATACCAGAACAAATGACTCCAGATCTTGGCCATTGTTCCCGTGCAATGGTTTAATGCACACACACACACAAGCAAAAACAAAGTGCCTTCAGTTTCATTTCAGCCTACTCCTCTGTGCTGGGGAAGAACTGCTGAATTTGACTTAGTTTGAGAGATGTGTGAAGAATTCCAGAGGAGATGCAGCTAGTTTGAACCAACAGTGGATGGGATTTATAAAGCTGCTCAAGTGATTAGGACATTCATTTCCTATTAAGGTGAGGTGACTTTGGAAAGTAGAGCTGATGTCAAACACTTAAATAGTATGGTCAGGGGTTCAGTCCAAACAACATCCTGTACTCCAGTGTCACAATTAAGTTAAATTAATATCTTTTCCAATTTCTCTCCTAGGTGAAGGCCTCCATTGTACATTATGCACAATATTTTTTTTTAGTATAGCAAACACATAGTTTACAGTCTCATTTTCTTCCACCCCCACTGCCTCCGATGATTGTTCAGGGAAGGAATATGACCATGGGCAATGTTTTTTCATTGTAGCATGGCAAAGGAAAAGGAATGCACCCCTGCATTGCCTAGGCAATATAGAAATGCTTCACTTTCTTCCTGCACTGTGTCTAGGTTACTCCACAGCTTTTTGGACTGTGCTATGATCAGCTGGAAGGATAGGGAGTATTGCTTAGTTGCTATGCAGGCAGGCAACTCTCCCTATATTCTGGCACTATGCTGTGTGCTGTTGCAGCAAAGTATGAGGCAACAGCAATAGTTACTTGGTTCCTAGGCAATCAGGTGAGTCACCCCATCTTCCAGAGATGTTATGTGGCCTTGCTTCTTCTGCAGCTGTGCAAACAGCCACAAAAAGAACTAAGTAAAGGTATATTTTGTGGGGGGTTCAGGGGGCATTTAGTGCCTCATTGTCGCATAAATTGAACCTGAAATCTTGTTAAATGATACTTCACTGGTTTCAAAACCATGTTACTATGTTTCAAAAAAGCCAGATCAAAAAAGTCCCCCCATATTTCCTTAGAAAAAACCTCTGTCACAGTGAGAGTAATTATAGCCCTTTTCAGAGGAGATGTTCAATAAACCCATCACCTCCATTGCTACGTATCCATGAGAAATGTGAGCTGGTTCTAGGAAGTAAACTGACATCCTTGCAAAAGTGGGGCATATTAGAACAAATACAGGGCAACTTCTTGTATCTGAGCTGTATTCGGAATTACAAATGTTCTCTGGTCTGGTTTTCTTAATGGATACATTGAAGGGCTCATATGTGTTTGTCGGTTCTTAAGTGAATGGAAGAAGATGGATGAGCTTGTTCTGGTCTACACTTTCATTTTCTGTTGTTTTTGTACGAGGGTGTCAGAGGCCTGACGTAGGCACAATGGCACTCGCAGAAGATATATTGGTAGACATGGCTTTCTGTTAACTATCACTACTTCAATAGGAGGCACTTGGTTGCATGCTTTGATACTAGTTTTTCCATTCACATTATTCAGAGAATAGATCAGCAACAAGAAAACTGCAAGGGTTCTTTAATCATTTCTGTTACATTCTGACAGTTCTCCGACCTTTCTGCCTTGAAATTCCTTTTATTAAGGGTAAAAAGATGGCAACGCTACAGTTAGCAAAAATATTACAAGTATAAAAAGAGTGAACTATAATTAATCATTAAATAAAAAGATTTAGAGGAAGAAAAATGGATAAGAGGAACCTATCAGTACAGTGGTACCTCGGGTTACAGACGCTTCAGGTTACAGACTCCGCTAACCCAGAAATATTACCTCGGGTTAAGAACTTTGCTTCAGGATGAGAACAGAAATCGCACAGCAGTGGCAGCGGGAGGCCCCATTAGCTAAAGTGGTACCTCAGGTTTCAGGTTAAGAACAGTTTCAGGTTAAGAACGGACCTCCAGAAAAAAAATGAATTTCAATAGCAACAAATGTAATGTTCTGCACTTAGGCAGGAAGAACCAGCTGCGGAAATATAAGATGTGAAACACCTGGCTGCTAGTAGTACATGTGAAAAGGATCTAGGGGTCTTAGTAGACCACAAGCTTAACCAGAGGCAGGGCTTTTTCGGCTGTGGCCCCAATCTGGTGGAACGCTCTGTCACAAGAGACTAGGGCCCTGCGGGACTTGACCTCTTTCCGCAGGGCCTGCAAGACAGAGCTGTTCCACCAGGCCTTTGGCCACGGCACAGCCTGACCCCCTCCTTTGGCAATCCTCACAGAACTCTAGCCCAATGGTTGCCATTAATCTGATTTGAACTGATTTTAGAATGAAATGATTTTAGAATGTTGTATCATTTTACTGTTGTTAGCCACTCTGAGCCCGGCTTTGGCTGGGGAGAGCGGGATATGAATATTATTATTATTATTATTATTATTATTATTATTATTATTATTAACCTGAATCAATAGTGTGATGCAACAGCAAAAAAAACTACTGCCATTATAGGCCGCATCAACAGGAACACTCCCTCCTGTAATGATATGTTGACCACAAACAGGATCCATCTAATCATACCCTCTCAGCATGCTTTAATAAGCCAGGATAAGTGTAGTTGGCTGTATCACTGCAAGCACCTTGTCCAGATCATCAGGCTGCTTCTGAAACTGAAACTGCTCCCATGATGCCACAGCATCCCTCACTGCCATGCAGTAGACACAACTGTATTCTGTTGGTTTTGCAGCACATATTTCACCACTTGCATTCTAGCTATCCAGCCTGTTTCACTGCCCTTAGTTCCCTTGTATAGCAAGAAACAGAATGGGTTCCATAATGCTAGAGAAAGTACTCAGGGAGTTCGTGACAAAAGCCTGGGGCATGTCACTGTTCTACGGCAAGACAAGAGCTTCAACAGGATTGTCTGCTCTATGCACTTGGGGGGAAAGCCAAAGAGCATTCAGGAATTCATTGGGTTCCACTAGTTCCTGGTGTTGGACCGTCTAAAGCAGTCCATGAGCCCTGCAAAGAGGAATTGGTGCCATAAATCCCAACTACATCAGGAAATAATCTATTCATGAAAATGGGGTGATATCCAGCCCCTCTATTTCCAGAACACCCCTTCCTCCATACGGAGGAAAGACCAAATTAAGAGATTGCCTGCCCTATGAACTGGAGTGATTACAACTTTTTTCTTACTCTAAAATTGAAAATCCACACATCAGTATGCATGCGTCTGTGAGCACATGTGAGTGGACAGATCCACCTTGGCCAAAACCACTCCTAAAAGCATGCAGCTTTTGGGGGGATGGTAAACCTTTAATCAACCTTCAGGCCAAAAAAAGTTAGTCATCTTTGCTTTGCAATATTTTTAGAAACAAACAAACCCCAGACCCCTCTCCCATGTCTATCTTCCTACGCATTCATCTAGCAACCAGCTTGAATATCTGGCCTCTGGAAATTTAAGTAACTGCCTTTGCCAAAGGCAAGATCCAAGAACACTGGAAGGACCAAAAGTCTGAGATGGTACAGCATATTCATATGTCCCTAACAGTAAGGACTTTGTGGCACCAGATTTTAGGAGGAAAAACACCTAAGAAAAGTCTAATAATGAAGTACTTATTTTAGTAAATTTCATATGAGTGAAATAAGTGTTTCTCAATACTACAAGTCTCTCCCTGCCATTTCCCCCCATTTTTTTTTTTTTTACAAGAGGAATTCGGCAGACTTGTATAGTTAATGCTAAACTTTCGAGGGGGGCGGAGCTGTTTTCCTCACTTTTCAAAGTACATAAATGTGTGCTGCACTAGCTAAATAAAACAGTCACTGTACCCCAGGAGGGACAAGCTCCTTTTAATGTTCCACTTTTGACAGGGCACAGGCTTGAAAATGTGGGTTGACGCTTGAGATTTTGACCAGATCTGAGAACTTGAGTGAAGATCTTCACTGGCTCCCAGTATGTTTTCAAGCGCAATTCAAAGTGTTGGTGCTGACCTTTAAAGCCCTGAACGGCCTTGGCCCAGTATACCTGAAGGAGCGCCTCCACCCTCATTGTTCAGCCCAGACACTGATGTCCTCTTCCGAGGGTCTTCTGGTGGTTCCCTCACTCAGAGAAACAAAGTTACAGGGAACCAGGCAGAAGGCCTTCTCAGTAGTGACGCCCTTCCTGTGGAACACCTTCCCTTCAGAAGTCAAGGAGATAAAGTACTACACAACTTTTAGAAGACATCTGAAGGCAGCCCTGTATTGGAAGGTTTTTTATATTTGATGTTTTACTATGTTTTATATATGTGTAAGCTGCTCAGACTGGCTGGGGAAACCCATCCAGATGGGTAGGGATTATTATTATTATTATTATTATTATTATTATTATTATTATTATACTTAAAATTGCAGCATGAGAGATGCCTCCCAGAAGAACTCTGCTTTGCACACTTTGGGTAGAATGCATTCTCTTCAAATCCAATAAACAGAGCCCCAAAGGAACAGACACTATAATCCAGTGTTTCTCAAACTTAGGTCTCCAGCTGTTGTTGGACTGTAATCCCCATCAACCCTAGCTAGCAGGACCAGTGGTCAGGGATGATGGGAGCTGTAGTCCAATCTGTGCCTCCATGTATAGCTGTGAGTCCAAAATGACTGCCAGGTTGCACACCTGGTCATTCAGGGGCACAGTTACCCCATTCAGGACCAGGGAGTATCCCATACCCACCTACCCCGTCCCTCCAAAACAGCACCCTCAGTCTTGTCAGGACTCAACCCCTTTACCTTTACTTAAATGCAGAGGAGGGACAGAACACGCTTATGAATTAACACATGTGAAATTGGCACAGAATGATCCATATATCTGTAGTGGGATTCCACGGGGAAGATATGCAATTCTTATCACAACCCTGCTGGAAACAAGTAGATTAACCCTAGAGTAGTCCCACAAATTCTTGCCAGGCCCCACAGTAAAGTGACTAATACCTCATGATCAATGGCATCAAAGGTCACAAAAAGGTCTAACACATCAGCAGGGTGCTATTACCAATATTATTCTCAAGGTGACAGTCACTGATAAAGTGCAGTGTTTAATGGATCCAGAAAATGTTCAGCATTTAAGCATGCCTGAAGCTGGGTACGTTACAACACAATAATCATATCCAGAAAGGGTAGGTTGGAAACAGCTTGATAGCCAGTTGGGAAATCTGCATTCAGAATAACTATTTTTGGGCCACCAGAATTATTTGAGTAGTAATACCTTATCACAATACCTTATCTCGGTAAACCAAGGAATCCCCACATTCCAAAATGTGCTCACTTTCACCCACCCCACCATGATTTGTCCACACTGAGATTCATAAGAGCATGCCTGTGACTTTGGTCTGGTTTACACATGTAACAGAATGAAGTGGAAATAATGTTAACAAGAGTAGCAGAAATATACTTCAATACTTGAAGCTGCTGGTAGTGGATCACATTTTTAATGCTTTCCTATATGAAAAAAATCCCTGCAAGCTGAACTCTAGATAAAAAAGAAATTGTTAAGCTACAACCTCTCTCTCTGTGGTGCTAGTTTTCTACTTGCACATTAGAAATATTTTGTGGAGGAACACTGAGCAACCATGTCATTCCCCAACTGCACTGGTACAGTTCACTCTACGACCTCATAATTTGACCACCTCTTTTTGCTACATGTGTAGATGTTACCAAGATTATAACATGGGGAGCAGTGTTGAAATTACATTTTGAAGAGATACAACAAAATTTGTTGAATGCTCACTCGTCTCTGCAAAATTTGGTATTGTTTGGGGGATGCTGAGCTTGGAGGTCCTCAGAAATGCCAAATTTCTCAGCTTTTATTGGCATCACACATGTTCGGTATCACTGAATACTAGGCCTTGGATATTGTTTTTGTCTGTCAAAATTAACAGCTTCCATCTCTATATGTCTTAATTTCCATATGGGAATAAGGAGACACACACTTAATCTACCTAAGAGAGCAGGGCAACATTTAATGAATAAATTGTTTATGTGAAGGGCTCCATAGAAAAAAATTAACTGAAAGGTGTGTCACAGACTGCTTACATTGATATAGTCCCTTTGACTCCAGTGGCGACCATACTAAAAATAAGTGATTTGTGAATAGACCCTTTTATAGAGCTACTGGGGTGGGACTGCTTACATATATGCATGTGGGTGCATATTTCAATATTGCTAAGCGTCAAGGCTGAAATTAAAGAAAAGATGGGGCAACTTACAATAGGAACCACCTCCTTATTTATTGTATTAACTTACCACCACAAACACACACATTTTATTGATGACCTAGCTGTGAACGCCTAGTACATTTGGGAACATGTACCATCTTCTCCCTCAGATCAAAACAGTTCTGCTTCGCAATGGAAGAGGCTGTACAAGGAACTCTGATGAGTGGGGAAGAACTAAGTGGTGGGGGGGGGGCTGATAAACAGAGTATATAAGTATTCATTTTACAAAACGCATGTGTCAGCTGAACAGCAAAGATTTGGAGGAACCAGAGCACATCCTTCAGCAGATGAACCTGCACTTGCTCCTGTTTCCATACCCTGTTTCCATACCTATACCTATAAAGTTGTCAGGATCATGGCTGACCCAGACCCTGGAGAGCCCTCTTAGGAGAAAGAGAATTGGGGTTCCATGCAGCACTTTGCTCCCACTCTGGATATGGAGAAACCTGCACCTGTCCAAACACTGATTAAAGACAGTGGCAGACCAGACAAGTCTGAAGATGCTGCCAGGCAGCTCTATTGACAGACTTCCAGTAGGGAAGAAGAGTACTCAAGAGGAAGGAGAAGAACAATAATATCATTTGTTATGTACTAAAAGATTTTGTAAAGTGACATCCCAGTGGTGATGGCTTCTTAATCTTTCAACTCCTGGCTTTTTTTTAGCTCAGTACTCTAACCACAAGGCTTCAAAGCTTCTTCTCATAATAATAATAATAATAATGTTATGTTAATTAGGTATGTATGACAAATTTCTGATGAGCTGTCAGTTATAATGATGCTCTTCCAGGATGGCAGCAGAAGGGGTGGGGAAATAATGAGCCTGGATATAGCTGGGGAACCTACCAGTACAGTGCCTTATATACTTTCAGATCTTCACCCCATCCAGGGATGTATGAATGATGGGCAATATTTGGAGGCCCCTTGCTTTATAGTCAACCTTCGCTGTAGAATGTTTGGGCTTGTTCACTCAGAAAGTAGAATGTGTCTTCATTAAAAGTTTTGGTGGCACTACATCTGTCCTACATAGTTAGCACTCATCACTTACTTCCCCCATGAGCTGCACAGGCTAGAGATCAATTCATGGACTAACAGGGTAGGCAGGAATAACTCTGCTGACTGAAGCAAGACCTCAAAAGTCTTTTAACTCCAGAGACTCCCTCACATGCTAACAAGGAGGCTTGCTACCCACCACCATCACACTAAGCAACAGTAAATTCTAAATTGTACATTTGAACAAATCAAATTTCCCTTGCCATGCAAGAAGTAGGGATTCTTTGGGTAAGGGCTAGAATTCTGTCCCATTCACAGAACCAAAGGCCACCTTTGCCACCTATGGACTAAGGAAGTCTTCAGATCCAACATCTTTAACAGTATAGTTGTTATTATGGGCATTACAAAAGGCCAAGCTAGATGTTATACATATGGCTGCTGCTGAAAAGTGGACACCTATTTAACTTTGTGTTTGTAACCATTGATAGAACTTATGCATGTCCTGATTTTAGAGCTGCACCAAACCCCTAACCTCCTTGGACCTTTCTTTACAAAAGGAGCGAGCTATTAGGTGACACCCATAGAGAGAAAGCCATTTGATGTTCAGCAGTTATGAGGTAGTCAAAGGTTTTCTTCTCCCTCCCCCATCCCATCTTAAGAAGCATTTTTGTTTAAAGATAAGAGTCATTCCAAGTGGCTCTTAAATAAATTTCTTTTTTTTTTTTAATAAGGAAGAGCCCTCAGACCACTTCCATTTCACTTCCCCCCTTGAAATTCCACCGCCTGGAGCTTTCACTGCCACTGCCTGAACTTTGAAATCAAATATGTGTTTATGGGAGGTATTGGTTTGTTTTTGTTCCATTATGTATTTTGTGTTCTTATTTTGTACTTTTAATGTTATGAACTGCATTGTGATCTTCTGATGAAGATGTACACATTTAATAATAAATAGATAAATAAATTGGGAGAGGTTGTTTTTCCTGCAGCTTCCCTTCAAACATCAAGAATTTGGGCCAAATTTTGGCTGACCAAAATGTCCAGCCGAGCCCTACTTGATATTATAGCATTCCATGTTTCTCTGTCTTCTGCAAGAGGCAGCCATGGAGTAAGATTGGGGAAGGTGAGGATATGGGTAAGATTTTTGAAGATGCTGTGGAAAGGGAGGGAAGACATAAAGATGTAGTTACCATTTCAGTGGGAACTGTGTGCCACTGGTCTAAAATATCACAAGAGAGAAACTTGCCATTCACCCTCACCTGCCTGAACAACTTTCTTCCTCATTTGGGCCTTGCTGAGCTTGTTTTGTTCCAGTCCTGAGTCCCTCCTTGATGACTTGCTGTCCATTTTCTACTTTATTCCAAATTGTGTGCTGGCTTCACAACATTGCCTCTTTGTTTTGCCCTCCAACACTGAATTTCTTCCTCATCCTGGACTTGATCAAGGCCTAGCTTTGCTTTAAGCTTGGGAAAATCCACACAATCCAGGGATAACTATTCATAAACTGATTTCCATTTTGATCTTTGTAAAATTTAGATGAGGTTATGTGAGTTGAGAGAGATTTAGTTATCAGATTCTAGCTTACCACTCTTTTACATCTAAATAAATGACTGTGTCACAGTAGGGCTGTTGGTAGGTGGTGTGGCTAAGGGATCTAAGGATTTTTTATTTTTTGTAATAGACAGGGTTTTCATGTGATATGAACTGTGCAGTAATATCTTCTGATTGTATGAAGAAGTTTTTGAACATGGCCAGCTGTTTTATTTTACAGCATGAACTAAATCTTAAGATGGTGAGTGCATCCTCTGAACAGTTCATCACAAGTACAAATTGCAATTTGGCATGCCATCATGAACCTTTTTAGTTTGAACTGAGCAGCCATGTGCCAAACTGCAGTCTGTACTTGTGATGAATGATTCAGATGATCCACATGCTGTGAGTGTGAAGCAACAGACTGAAAAATTAAGCATTCTGCTACAAAGCAGTTCTGAAATCAACTCTTTGTTTAGCTTGCTTCTGACTGTGTGGCCTGTTAATCTTGGTCCTGTGGTTTGACTTGGAGTGATTTTGCAGAGTTTACTACGGTATTTCCTTTTTGGAACATGTGAAATGCAGACATGCACCTGTTAACACCCTGGGACACTACTGGCCAAGGCACATATGTATTTGGAGAAATGCATCTCTGCACACTAGGTGCATCTCTGATCTCCACTAGGATCACTGTTGCAAATGCATCAAGGATGCCTGCTGTTTTAAATGTGACTTGCCCTCAGATGGATTCTTATATGGGCCAACAGTTTTAACTCAATTTGCTTTAAATGTGCTGGTTTCTCCCTGGCATGGAAAAGTGTGACAGCAAAAAGGTCAAAGTGTGGCAATGCATGGGGTATGATTTTGTTCTGTCCTGAGCCCAACACTGCATCTCTTACCATTCAATGCTCAGAGACCTGGGACGGAAAGCAGACAGCTCAGCCGAGGCATACTCAGCTTTCCTTCTCTTCTCCTGCTTCTGTTTAATTGATAACCGGTGTGTGAACTTAGAAAGGCTGCCCTCAGACCTGGGGAAGGGGGAAAGGAGAGGTGTTAACTTCATAATAGCATGACAGTAACCAAAGAGAATGGCAGGAGCAAGATGGAAAGGTAGGTGGCTGAATCTTAGAAAAGGAAGGAGCAGAGCAATGAATTCACAGGACCACCTACTACTATAGGTGGTTCATTGCATGTAAAACTAGCCTGATTTACTCACATAGCTAGGCTTCCATCAAATAAATGTAAAGTGTGTCTTTCTTCTACACTTGCATGGAATACTGTTTCCAAGTGGAGAAACAATTCAACAATAGCTATTTGAATGCTGGTTCGAAAGCTATTTGAAATCTGCTCTGAGACCCTTTTTGGCTAAAGGGTGGGGTATAATTACTATAAACAAAAAAAAAGTTGAAAACTGCATATTTTAACTAGGCAAGTAAAGCATTTTTTTAAAGGTGGCAAGACATTTTTTATTAAGGAGTCTGGTGGCATCTTTCAGTCTTAAAGCACAGGTTGAAAGTTTTGAAGTCACAGATTTGAGGAATATTCAGAATGAAGGTGAGGGAGTCAGCAAAGAAATTGCTAAAGGTTAGTAAAACAAAAACAGCAACTTCGTGGTCCTCCGTGTATGCATCCATATTGGTATTTGCTTGTGTGTTACATATATATCTAAGCCAGTACACTTTTGTGACTTACTTTAACCAAGCAAATTACCTCAGAAACATTTCCCAGAAAAGCAGCCCCACTGTCTCTCTCTTTACAATACTGGAATAAACCTCAAATAGCTAGCTATTATTCAGATATGTTTTTAAACATTGGCATCTTCAATTCATTAACTCTGGTTATTGATATATTTTTCAGTTTATAAATTTGCTGTTCTTCATGACAGAGTGAAGGCAGTTTTTTGGAGGAGGAAGCCAAATGTCTAAATATTACCACTGAGAAAGAATAGGCTTGGGCTTTTTTAATATCATTCTTTAGAAATAATCATTTATTTATTTTTACTTTGATGGAAGGAATGGGTGATTGCCTTTTTATGGGGGGAAATGAAACAGTTCTAAAGCAAATACTGGTGGAAAAGATATCTGATTAGGAACAATTACGTATCTCATTAAAGCCTGCAAAACAGAACCGACAGCTCAAAAGCTATCTCTGTCATTAAATTTCTCCCCTGCAATTCCAAGTCAAAGCTCAGGTGGTAATGAGTCATATTTCAATTAACTAGGTCTCAGTAAAACCAAACTATTACCTCGCAGGCTGTTTCTACATTCAGATGCTGAACAGAGCAATGGGGAGATACCCAAGTGATATGGTTTAAAGGCTTAGATGAAAAACTGCTTTCAATAAGCCAGCCATTTCACACACTGCACAGGTAGGTAAAATTTCACTGTAATTTCTATTCATTAACCACACACATTTACCCTTTATTCTGTTTAACAGCCATTCAGTACATCAGGAAAGAAGGTAGGTTATCTGGCAACACATGATGTTCTGTGATCAGTCACATCTATCTGTGATCTCCTGAGGAACTGTTCTTTGGAAAAGGTATCGCTGCCAGCATAAGAGCCTGTTGGATCAGGCCAATGGCCCATCTAGTCCAACATAATTTCTCATAGTGATCTGAAAACTATAGTCTGAAGTTTACAAGATGAATCCAGACACCCCAAAGAGGACCCTAATAATTACTGCCCTGTGTGTTTAAGATCTATTACAGGAAACGTTTGTGCCAGCTTTCCATGCAATAAAACATAATGCCTGCATTAGTGACCATAGTAACTTTGGGTGAAAGTAAATGGTGTTTACATCAGGTCACTCTAAACAAGATCGCTGCCTAGTACTGTTATACTTGGCAGAGTAATAAAACAAAACCAAAGGAAGACAGCCTGCACTGATTTAAAAGCAACCTTTGGCCTTATTTACTGCCAGAGACTATAGAGCAAACTGAAACATGTTTAAGAGACGGTTGCTGTTGATCCAAGCTTATATCAAAGCACATCAACCTAACTATACAGACATACCCTCACTTAAAGTGCGATCAACTCATGTGTGATCGCAGATATGTGTAGTACTGGGAAATAAATAAATAAATAAATTCAAACCTGGATATGGTGGGAGAGCTGGAAAGTCCTCGTGGCTCGCGAGGAGACCCTTCCCAGAGCCTAAAGGGGATGTCAGTGAACCAAATTCCATAAATAAAGGTTTAAAAGGCTTTTTTAAAAAGGAAATTGTGGATTCCAAAATGGTGTGCAGGAGCTCTCACTGCTGCCACACAACCCCATTCAACAGCTGTTGGGTGCAAAGCTGTATTGCAGTGGGCTCGGACACACTGTTCCCTGCCCTTTCTGGCAATCTAGAGGCAAAGGTATGAAAGAAAAAGGTACTTCTGGTGCCTCTTAAATCACCCTAGTTTTAGAGGCTTCTCCTCACTTACGCACTTTTTCTTTATGCACACAAGGCCCCCAGAATGTAACTCCCATGTAAGTGGGTAATTGCCTGTGTTGTAGTAACAGTGGTAATCTATTTTAGTACTTTCTTCCACACATGGAACAAGTCAAAGATATGTACTTGCACCCACTTTATTTAATTTATACTTTGCTCATCTTCCCAAATATTTGGCCTTAATATCTTTTCCTCCTCTTAAACTAAACACTGCTAAGGTTAACTTCCTGTTATATGCAAATGAGTCCATCTTAATCTTGCAAACCTGCTTATGACTTGCGGCATAGCTCATTGGACTGGCAGGTTAGCATAGGAGAAAATTATAACTATTAACTGTGCAAAACGGTGCTTTCAAAAAGGAAGACCAAGTATTCTATGGCCATGGATAGCCACAGATTAAAATAAGATTATTCCTACAGTCATCTCAGGATCTAATTTCATGACTCTACCAACTGGGCTATGCAAGGCAAATCATCAAAGGTCATAGCAGAGCATATAATAAGAGCATTACTTTGATTTTTCTTCACAAAAGCAGGTAAATTTGTTCCGTGAGCCAAATGACTATACACTACAAAGGCTGTGAAGCAAATATTGTATGAAACTTCAATTTGATTTCCTTGGCTTAAAATTTCCTTAGAAAAAATCTGAATCATTATTTATTAGTGTGTAGTAGGTAGACCTAAATGTGTTGCTAGTGACCACCTTAATGTGGAAGTTAAGAATAGCTCATTAAGTAGTTTGGCATGCATATACACTATTCATTATTAGCTCCAAATCTGTTCCTCTGCCTCTCCAAAGTCTATGGCACATCAGGTGCTGCTTGATTATTTTGTGTTTGCACTGAAAAGTGAGATAATGAGAAAAAACAGTGATGCTGGTCTGTTTGTCTCCTCCTTATCTGTTGTCTTTGATCTAGTGCAAGCCAAAGAAATCTGCAGTTGAACAGCAAATATATGGTTATATAAGAGTTATGTTTCACCTGGACCACGGACACCACAGTCAATGGGCCTGACTTGGTCTGCCTCTAACAAATGAATGCCATATCTAAATTTTTTAACAATCTTGAATACAAAAAAGCAGTTTTGTCTGGTGTTGGGGGAGTCATCCACCAAGTGCCCTGTTAGCCAGCTGGGCTCCCCTCTGCATGGGCAGGCAGAAGGCGCAGCACAGCCTCACTTGACTCTGGTAGGGGGTTGCTCCAGCAGCAGCAGCAAGGGCTGGGCTGGTACAGTGAGCTCCATTCACCCTCCGCACCACATCTTCCCAGCACAGCGTGTGCCCTGGGCACTGGTAAACCATGCTACCACTGATTCCATGGCAAGTTGTTATTCTTTATGGTCACTGCTTCCTGGTTCTGATGAGTCCAGAGTCAATGCAATAATGAACAAGAACAACTCCATCCAAGACAATGACATCCACAAGCAGAATTTTGCTATACCTCCGAGGAACATAGAATTATTATTTTCTATGGTCATTCTGTCCTTTATGCCTTGGGCCACAGAAATGGCTCTTATAGAAGTTATTCCTCTGTTCAAATTTTTTATCTGTGCTTGTGAATACGAAAGTGGTGCTTGCTGAAATCTAGTAGAATGTACAGCAGTGAGCTCAGTCTAATTCAAGACTTACTTAAGTAACCAATATTTAAACACAGATCCCACAAATTAGTGAGCATATTCAGTAATAATAATAATTTTACTTTATTACCAAGCAGATGCACTTATCACAGTTATCAAGGACAAATGTACTATTTTCTTATGTGGTGCTCAATATACACTTCTTGATCAGCTTTTCTGGCAAAATGGAGAAACCCAGTTTTCCTCTGCTGGCTCTCCAATAATTTGTGAAGGTTATCAACACCTTACTCTAAGCAACTGAGCTCTCTAGGGGGACGTGGGGGGGCGTTCCTATTGGCTCACCTGCACTGGGCACCAAGAGGGCACTGCAGGGGATACTACAACAGTGATGAACAACAGAAGGAGAGAGGTGGGGTGTGTGTGCTGAATTTTGGTATTGCACAGGATGCCACTGAAATTTTAAAGCCCGAAGTCTGCCACTGTTGGGGGCTCTCCTCTCTAGGATACAAGGATTGGGGTGTATCTTGAGGTGTATGGGAGTTTATTTCAGCAACAAACGCACTGTTGTGTCTGCAGTAGAGAGCATATTTAAGTTTCTGTAGAGTAAGTCTTTACTTCAAGGATATTCCTACAGAGAATATCCTTCAAGGTCCTAATTCTAATAGGAAGCAGTAACTTTCAAGAACAAATAACATGGCTTCTTATAAAGAGGCTTTAGATTTGTCTTTGTCTTTCAAGGGCTTAACATGGAATTAACAGCATGTAGATATGTGATCATGCAGATCATTTACACTGCAAAGAGATTCTAGTTTATATCGTATTTTTCGTGCCATAGGACGCTCCGTCCCATAGGACACACCTAGTTTTTTGGGGGGGAAATAAAGGAAAAAATTTTTCCCTTTATTTCCCCCCCAAAACCAGGTCGGGGAACAGCGGGATGGTGGCGCTGCGCCTCCCCGCTGTCCCCCAAGCTTGTGGGGCTGGCCGATGTCTGCCCGAAGCGCGGGGCACTCTGCTTCAGCGCGCCCCACGCTCCGTGCAGCAGGCTGCTATCCGTAGCCTAGGGAGCCCTGCGGGAACTCCCGCAGGGCTCCCCACGCTGCAGATGTCTGCCCCGGCGCGCGGGGTGCTCTGCTTCAGGACGCCCCGCACGCCGGGCGGCAGGCTGCTATCCACACGCTGCGGATGTCTGCCCGGCGCAAGGGCGCTCTGCTTCAGGGCGCCCCACGCGCCGGGCGGCAGGCTGCTATCCGCAGCCTAGGGAGCCCTGCGGGAACTCCCGCAGGCTCCCCAGGCTTGCTGATAGCTTCCTGAAGCCTGGAGAGCGAGAGGGGTCGGTGCGCACCAACCCCTCTCGCTCTCCAAGCTTCAGCGAAAGCCTATATTCGCCCCATAGGACGCACACAGATTTCCCCTTCATTTTTGGAGGGGAAAAGTGCGTCCTATAGGGCGAAAAATACGGTATATTGTGAAGTGTAATAATAGTTCATCCAGGATGAATGGGATAGCCACATCTTTTCCTCATCTGCTATTCAATTTATTTATTTGCTTAATGTTTGTATTTGCTGATTTTGCAGTCAGACCCCTACAAACTATGATCCTATATCATAAGTCAAAATTCGGGAATTTATCATCACTCAGAAACACACACAGGGTGTTCAAGTAAGGATTCAAAGTACAGTGAGCAGATTTCTGCAGTCATCATGAAGTTGGTTTAGTACTAGTTTGTTTGTTTTTTTCTGAAGGGGTCCAATACAGGATAGACTTTAAAGCCAGTTGTAATTTAAAAGCAATTTGTGTCTAGTTTGCCCAGTTAATGCTGGCTGTGCAGCCTACTGTGTATGTGATTTCTTTAGAAAACTTGTACTGAATTAACAATGTACAGCACCTGCAATAGTGAAAACATAGTGTGAAAAACAATGCATTATAAAGCCCAACCAGTCTTTTCTACACACACAATATTTTTGTTCCTTTCCATATGAAAGTGGCTCCTCACATCACAGCTTACAGCTGCGTCCTTCTTAACAATGCCCTAGAGAACACTTAGTATGCTGAGCAGGGGGTGGGAATTATTTCTAAAAATAAGGGCGAAGGATATTATTATCAGTTTGTTATATTGTAATGTCAGTGAGGATGGTTCATATGTCTGTGATAGAGCACGTGCTGGGAATGCAGTAAGTTCCAGGTTCAAATCTGGTGTCTCAATTAGGGATGCAAAGATATGTCAATCTATTTTCTTAGTTTCTCATTTTTCTAGCCTTAAATTCAATTCTCCACAATTCTGCAGCAACCTGCATTTTTTTTTAAAAAAACTCATAAAAAATAACCTACAATTTAGTGCCAATTTCTCCTAATAAACACATTTTTGTACACCTTTTGAATAATGTACACATATTTGCAAGCAATTTCACCAAATATATATTTATTTTTATATATATTTTCCCCCAACATTCCTAAATTTCCCAATTTATCAGGGAGGCCCATTTTGTGGCCTGGTGCAGCAGGGGAGAGAGGAGCAATTGGCATCTTAGGTCTCCTGCACAGCTGTGAAATGCTTCATGTGCTTTGCAGCTGTGTAGGAGGCCAAAGGACATGGAGACTTCAGGGAGCCAATCAGCAGCTGCACTGGGCTCCCTGGAGGGTGGCATATTGGAACACCTGGCTGGATCCTAACGAGGAAGGGGCACCCAGTCCCATCCAATAGGAGGTTCCACTTAAAGGATTCTGCTGGGCAGCACTTTCTATCCAGAAACCTAGTCAGGCTAACAGGCCACAGAGCCCTCTATTACTGGCCTAATGCCACAAGAACCACATGAAGTGGTTCATGCCATGGGGGATCCTGACATCAGCCAATCCCCATCTGTCAGCTAACAACAGATCACCCAGTAGGCAGGCTGGGTGATTAAGGGATCCATGCCCAAATTTGTGGCTTTTGTTGTTATTCACCACCTGCTGCTCCACACAGAGCTTCACTACACCTGCAAATGTATTTTTTTGTAACCATTTGGTTGGATAACTTCCTTGGAAAATTCAGATTAGTGCAAATTTCAAAGAGGTAGCTGGGTTTCATTTCTCATATTGTTTTGGAAAGTGTGTAATTTGATAGAGTCACTGTTAAATGCAAACCAAATCCCTAGCCTCCATTTAAAAGGGTTGGGATGCAAAAGTCCTATGGTGTGAGACCCTAGAAAACTGCTGTAAGAGTAAACAGTGCTGGGACATACAGAAAGAGGAGTTAACATAGCTCAGTGGTGCAGCATGTGTATGTGTTCTACATGCAGTAGGTCCCAGTTTCAATCCATGGTATCTCCAGTGAAACAGATGAAGTAGTAGTTGATAGGAAAGTCCCTTTGCCTGAGAATTTGGAGATCAGTTGTCAGTTAGAGCAGACAACAGTGGATAAGATAAGCAAAAAATCTCACCTGGTATAAATTCTTTTGTAGCTTTACATAGGTTTCTGCGGCAAGACTGCCCAAGGTAAAGATGCTCAACATGCTCCCAAATATTTGCTCTTCTTTAGGAGCAAATCAAACTGAAGCAGACTGATATCAGTCCTTCCTAAGGTCAAGGGTTATTAAAGTACAGTGGTACCTCGGTTCCTGAATGCCTCCGTTATTGTACATTTCAGTTTTTGAGCGCTAAAAACCCAGAAGTAAATGCTTCTGTATTCAAACATTTTTCAGAACCCAAACGTGCGACATGGCTTCCGCTGAGTGCAACCAATGGGAAGCAGCCCCTCGGTTTTTGAACATTTCAGAAGCTGAACGGGCTTCTGAAATGGATTCTGTTCAAGAACCAAGGTACCACTATACTAGTACATCCTTATAACAGGAAATGTGTAAGCAAAGCAATCAAAACGATGAAGTAAACCAGTAAGATGAAAGCCAAAAAGTAGTTGTTCTCCATTTAAAAAGAAGTCAATTTCCTTTGTTCCAAGTATTCTTCAAACCTTTATTTGTGAACAGAAAAATAGGAAAGAGAGACAAAGAAACATCTTCGTACCCATGTTATGCCAACTTCGAAACACTAGTTATTCATAGTTCCAGAAAACTACCCTGATGTTATAATATTTACATTGTAGAAGTAAGTTGCACAGGGCCTTCTCGGCTGCGGCTCCAATCTGGTGGAACGCTCTGTCACAAGAGACTAGGGCCCTGCGGGACCTGACATCTTTCCGCTGGGCCTGCAAGACAGAGTTGTTCCACCAGGCCTTTGGTCAGGGCGCAGCCTGACTCCCTCCTGTGGCAACCTGCACAGAATTTTGCTTAATGGCTGCCATCAACTTGATTTTAATTAATTTTTATAATGAAATATTTTTAGAATGTTGGATTATTTGATTGTTTGATTATTTGATTGTTGTTAGCTGCCCTGAGCCCGGCTTCGGCTGGGGAGGGCGGGATATAAATAAAATTTATTATTATTATTATTATTATTATTATTATTATTATTATTATTATTATTTAAACAGAGCTTACTAAAGATACATATTTAATAATGCTGAGCCAAACAAGTGTGGGGGTTGGGTGGGGAATTTCACCTAGCCTTAGCATTTAGCACCACAAAGTACATCTTTTAATAGCAAGACATTTTGGCAAACAGCATTCACTTGGTTGTTTCAGGAGCTTTGGAATACTGGCTTTTAATTAAGAGCGCAAGTTATGGACTAGATAACTTGTAAGCCACTTACAATTCTGTGATCCTGTGATCCTTTACATATTTATTTTACTGCTGCCTTTCTTCCATGGAACTGAAAACAGTGTGCAGAGAATTTGCAGAAACTTACAATATCATGCTGGTGCTGGAGGAGACTCTTGAGAGTCCCATGCACTGCAAGAAGATCAAACCTATCCATTCTGAAGGAAATCAGCCCTGAGTGCTCACTGGAAGGACAGATCGTGAAGCTGAGGCTCCAATACTTTGGCCACCTCATGAGAAGAGAGGACTCCCTGGAAAAGACCCTGATGTTGGGAAAGATGGAGGGCACAAGGAGAAGGGGACGACAGAGGATGAGATGGTTGGATAGTGTCTTCGAAGCTACAAACATGAGTCTGACCAAACTGCGGGAGGCAGTGGAAGACAGAAGTGCCTGGCGTGCTCTGGTCCATGGGGTCACGAAGAGTCGGACACGACTAAACAACAACAACAATATCATGCACCAGTGACCTCCAGCACAGACTACTGCAATGTGCTCTACATAGGGCTTCACCTGAAGACAGTCTAAAAGTTGCAGTTAGGGCAGAATGCAATTCCTAGATTGGTGAGTG
Organism: Podarcis filfolensis; assembly: GCF_964270895.1. Classification (NCBI taxonomy): domain Eukaryota; kingdom Metazoa; phylum Chordata; class Lepidosauria; order Squamata; family Lacertidae; genus Podarcis; species Podarcis filfolensis. The sequence continues at coordinate 35,925,513 of NC_139616.1, read as the reverse complement.
GGGTATACTGATGGGACCATGTGTTGGTACTGCCACTGGGCGCTGCACAGTTGGTGCTCATCCATATTTCCACTTGTCTCATGCCTAGAAAGCATGGGTCCAGGCGGTTTTCAGCTTGCCATTGCTTTCTAGGCCGAGGTCTGAGTGGTTTTCTATTTGTCCTGCCACTTTCCCTAGGAAAACCCATTCTTTGGTGCTGAGTCAGAGCAAACATCAATCCATGGAAAACCCAATCCATATTTGCTCCGATTCACTGGCAAAGATCAGGTTTCCCTGGGGGAAAGCAGAGGGGCAACCAGAAGTCTGTATAAGCCCTTGGTGCTGCACAACAAGTCTTTTTTTATGGCAGTTCCCTATTTATGGAATACCCTTCCCGGCAACATGTGCTTCTCTCCCCCTTTGTTAACATTCAGAATGAATTTTAAAACATTCCTGTTCACCCAGGCATTTGATCGCTGAAATATACCATCCCTAGTAACCTTAAACTTATTACCTATGAGAATATTTAAATTTTTTATTATTTATTTATTTCTTAAAAATTGATTGTTAAAAACCTCAAAGCAGATTTCAAAAAGGTAAAACAATAAAATCAAGAAAAAGCTATGCCCATACTTAGAAGCATGCACAAGTTAAAATACTAAAACAGATAAAAACTACCTCAATCTTCATCTGGGTAGACTTATCTAAACATGAATGTATTTAGGAGGCGAGAAGAGTACAGTGACGGTGCCTGCTTTATATCAATAGGCAAGGAGTTCCAAAGTGTAGGTGCTGTTACACTAAATTACTGGGTTCATACAAATGCAAAACATATATTATGTGACACCTCTTGTAGTGCCAATTCTGCCAATGGAAGCGGTTGAGTGGGCACATGTGGGGTAAGATGATCTCATAGGTACACGAGTCTCAAGTTGGTAAGTGCTTTATATGCTAATAGTAACACCCTGAACCTGGCTTGGTAGCAAATCAGCAACCAGTGCAGATCTCTAAGCGCAGGTGTTATGCTAACAAGGCCTCACTCCTGTTAGCAACTGCACTAACTGCAGCTTCTAGTTCAAGCAAGAAGGAAGCCCCACATAGAGAACATTGCAGTATTCCAGTCTTGAAGCAACCAGTGTCTCAAGTGTTGTGATAAGGCTCCCCCTATCCAGGAATGGCCATAGCTGTCAAACCAGTCACAGTTGTTAAAATGCTCTCACTACCCGAGCCTCAGTGACAGCTGAATCTAGAAGTACCCTCAGACTACAAACTTGCTCATTCAGGAGGAGTGCAACCACATCCAGGGTAGGCAACTGGCAATTTCTCAGACAAGACAGCTTCTTACCCACAATGCCTCCGTCTTGCCAGGGTTCAAGCTCAGCTTGTTTTTCCTAATTTTGTTTTGTTTTGTTTTAAAAAATGTGTATTCTTGGGCTGTTTTATTGTGTGCTACCCTGGACTCCTTTGGGAGGAAGAATGGGATAGAAATTTTAAGGACTGAATCGATAAAAAATACATAAAACACATATCTCCTTAGCTCAGCTACATCATGTGCATTCAAACCATGCCTTGCTACCTTTAAAATTATACCGAAGAGGGCCTGTTAGTAAGCTGTGGCCATTTATTTACAAAGAGTTTTGTATAGTTTCAGTAACCTTACACTGTAACTGACATTTCACTTGCTTCAGATTATTTATTCTGCTTCTGCGAGTCACAGATAGCAGAAAGGGGCAATACAAGGCAGTGAATTTACACTCCTGGCCACTGGAAATATCGTTCAGTAGTTCCTCCAGCTTCTGACATTTCACCATGCATTGCTCATGCATTCTGAAGCAAACCTTAAGGACTAGAAAGCCCCACACTGCTTTAAAACAAAAGCCTCCCTTTCAGAAAGCCAAATTCTACAATCAGTTCCACATTGTGCAGCTTTTCTGTGCTCCCACAGAATCAAAGCATACACAAGCCCTGAATTCAGGTAACTGGCTGACTTAAAGTTGCTCTGGAACAAACATTCAGTTATGTGCCTCTATCAAATGGGGAAAGTAGCATTGTTATCTCTTAAGGAACATTCGTGTGTATCTGATACACCCTTTCAGCAAAACAAACACACAAAATACTTTAGAACAATGTCCTACAAGTTGGTTGATGAGGTCAAATGTAACGAGTTTGTCAAGCTTCCTAACTACTTGTGAGCACAGCCAGTCCTAGGCAGAAATGTCCTCCTGAGATACATCAAAATATTGCCATGGATGTACAGTGCATGCTCAGGTAGCAGCTATGCAGGCACACCTTTTTTGCAGGTATGCCATTATAAGCATTAACATTTTTAAAGGACTCTTCTTTCAGGAAGGAAGTTCAGCTGAGAATTAGTTCCCCTTTCATTCAGCCTGAAGTAAGAATCTTGTGTAATGTGAAAACCCTATCCGCAGAAATCAAACCAATATATAATGATTTTTGCATTTCCCAGGGTCAAAACAACCATCACCTACCCTAGCTAACTATTAGTAAAGACATATGAAGCCCTGATAAATTTTCTTAATTTCAGTAAAGTTATCTTCAGCTTTCTTTGTAATTACTATAGTTGTTTCACCTGAGCAGAATTCTCCTAATTGCCCTAAATTTTGCTTTAGAATAAATTCAGTGGCAGCTTGGAAATTTTATTTTAAGAAAACTAGGTTTCACTTGGAGCAAAAGAAAATAAAGCAGCTTTTCTATAACACCTTAAAAAGTAAAAGGAGCCAAGGCACCACAACCAAGAAGGCTGTGCTTCAGAATATCACTTCTGAAGTAGGGCATGCATTATTATGGAGCAGCATGCAATCTCTGTCTAACCAAACCTACCTAAATATCATATTGTCTTTGGCTGGTCCATCATGCTGCATTTATAATAATAATAATAATAATTTATTATTTGTACCCCGCCCATCTGGCTGGGTTTCCCCAGCCACTCTGGGCGGCTTCCATAGAAAACCAAAAATACACTAAAATTTATTTTTCCACTTGCTCATCTCTCAAAACAAGACAACATATAGGCCCTAATATTCTCCTAATTTATATATGTAGAAGGCAATTGAAATTATCTCTCATATCCAGAGTTATAACACTTTTGGTTTTATGAGGATGGACAGAGATTTATTATTTCAGAGAACCCTGTAGTTCTATCCAGCTGAAGTGACTATCACAAATGGAAAATGAAATCTTCCACTCTAAGAAATCAGAGTTGTTATCCCCAAACACCAAGGAACCACAAGCCAGTGTCTTCCCATATTCCCACTCCAGGAATTTTTATATGTGCATTATATTTAAGTTACTACCTTGGTATCGCTTCACTTCCAAAGTTATACAACACGTAAATCCATCACACAACCAAAACAGCTGTAAGGACTGATAACCCCTTTTATTACAAAAAACAGAAGCTAAGGAATCCAAAGTCACAAAACTCACAATAAAATCACACTAATTGAACACATTCCTCTGGTGAAAGAACACATAAAAAATCCTACAAATGACATACCAGGGTCTATCATTAGGCTGCTCTATAAATCATGAATCGGCTAAAAAAAGGCTATGTGTCAGGAAGGTGACACACAAGCAACTAGCCCATGAAGTTATGCATTCATCTGTGCCATTATTACATGTAAGCTTAAGTCATCTGTATGTAAAAGATGCACAAAGTAAACCACTGTCATATACTTATACATGGACATCGTTCTGCACATAATACTACAGCTCTGGAGTTGCAATGTGCTTATGCAATGAAAACTGGAAGGATCAGGATGCATGAATGTAATTCTTAGAGTAGACTATAAGTCCCAAGGGTGGGCTTATGTACTTATAAAGGAGTTTTGAGAAGTGCACATACAACAAGCAAATTCTGAAGGACCTCTCTACTGCCTGTACTCAAAAAATATAGTCCTTTTTAGGCATGAGGGATACCTACAGCACATACACCTCTAGCTAAAGCATTTAGCAATCTGCATGGCAGTAATACTGAGAGACAAATTGCTGAGGGCGCTGCTGACTGCATTCATCACCAGCCCAGTGGAACCTTGCTTACCATGGCTTCTAGATGTAAATCAGGAGTAGCCATTGTGGTGCTCTCCAGATGTTGTTGGACTGCAACTCCAAACAGCTTCAGTCAACATGGCTAATAGTCAGGAATGAGGGAGTTGTAGCCCAACATCATCTGGAGTGCACCACATTGGTTACTCCTGACATAGATGGATGCAGGCAATAATATCAAGTTGCTGAAACACAGCCATATGGATCAGAAGCCTTTTGGGTAGGTGAATTGAAGTTCTTCAGGATTTGTACAGGAAATTAGTTAACTGAATGCAAAGATGCTACCCCCCCTTCAAATCAACCTATCAAGAAACAAACACAATGTAAATTTATCTAAGCTAGAACCCTGTCACACAATTGGATGGCCAGGAGTGGCATCATACATGCACATATCTAAGTAGTAAGACAAACTGCAGGTAAATCACAATATTCTGTCCCTCATCCCTAAGCTAATGTGCTCAGAGCTTTGGTGGGTTGGAAGTGGGGTGGGAAAGAGAATCAACCAATCAACATCCTGGGGAATGAGACCCCTTGCCAGCTGGCTGCGCCATCAGTAGGGAAAGAGTGCCAAAAATATGGCTAGAATGGGTGTCACTTTAGCTTTCCTCCCTAAGTCCCCCACCGGTACTGCTGCTTTCTCACTCACCTGCTAAATACTTGGGGCTTGTTCTTTTTCTGATGCCTCCTGCTCAGGATGATGAATTCACTTCAGGAAATATTTTGAAACACCTTCTCTCCAAGATGCACACATGCACACGTTCCATCATAGACAATAACCTAAACTGAACTACTGCTGGCCAAAATTCCCATTCAGGGGCTGCCAGTTTTCCTTAACAGCCTATTCTGGCTACATTTCAACCCCACCCACCAAAACAAGACCTTCCTCTTCATTTGCCACCCATATTTTCCTCTCCCATCACCTTAATTCTCTTCTCTCTCTCTCTCTCTCTCTCTCTCTCTTCTTTCTCCGCTTGTCTTCCCCCCCCCCCAATCTTGTTTCTATAGAAACGAGATTAGCAGAGGGGGGAATAAAACAGCCCCATGTGACTCAGATTCCAACACTAAAGAATCTCTCTCTCTCTCTCTCTCTCTCTCTCTCTCTCTCTCTCTCACACACACACACACACACACACACTGGTGTTTTACATAACAAGTCATTGTACAGGGATTTTAAAAAAGAGGGTGGTGGTGGTGAGAGAAAGAGGCAGCAGGGAGTTGTAGAGTCAACAGCAACCCATACTTCATCATTTCAGGATGGGTCTGTAAGGTAAAAGCAGCTACATCTTAACTTCTCAAACAATTTCAATATCATTCAAATGAAGCTACAATCCAGTTTTGCTTAAATTATCAACTAAATCAATCCCATTCCCTGATGTGATGTGCTGGGAGTGTAAACTGTCTTACTCATTTGCAGGTCCTGGGCACCAGTGCCCTAGTCTCAGCTTCTATATTTTGTTGTGCAACTGTGAGAAACAATATGGGGAGGGGACATGTGTTGGGAAGGAGACACAGAGAGGGCAACATGGGACCAGCTTACTGGGTAACACGGCTATAACCCATTATCACTAGAGATAACTTGAAGCTATTCAGTTTCTTAAAATTTCCCTAGCTATGAAGACTAGTTACTAATCATTGGCTCATAGATTTTACAAGTGAGAAAAGTTGGTAGAAAACTACATAAAGGTAAAGGGACCCCTGACCATTAGGTCCAGTCGTGGCCGACTCTGAGGTTGCGGCGCTCATCTCGCTTTATTGGCCAAGGGAGCCGGCGTACAGCTTCCGGGTCATGTGGCCAACTTGACTAAGCTGCTTCTGGTGAACCAGAGCAGCACACAGAAACGCTGTTTACCGTCCCGCTGGAGCGGTACCTATTTATCTACTTGCACTTTGACGTGCTTTCAAACTGCTAGGTTGGCAGGAGCAGGGACCAAGCAACAGGAGCTCACCCCGTCACGGGGATTTGAACCGCCGACCTTCTGATCGGCAAGTCCTAGGCTCTGTGGTTTAACCCACAGCGCCACCCGCGTCCCAGAAAACTACATACGAGGTAATAAACTACATACGATTTTAAGTGTCTTTCCCCCCACCCATTTATGTGTGGGTTATGTTCTGCCCCCCCCCCCCGCTCATAAACAAAAATCGTGTAAGGGAGGAGCACCTTTTAAACACCCTCTCTGCTGCTGTCTTTCTGCCACTCTCTCTCCAATCCAGACCAAAAATACTGTATCTAAAAATATTTACAACTAGAATTGAAGTTCATGGGCTGGCTGGAGCATGTGCGGAAAAGTGGCTGCTGCTGCTGCTGTGCTACCACATGCATCAGCTGTTAGGCAGAGAGGCTGAGCAGCCTAAACAAAGCCCTGCTCTACCTCCGGTCTCAGGGATTTCCTCCGCCCACATTGACATCCTCTTTGGGTGAGTCACAAGGATTCTCCAACTATCTCCTGTAATTTCCTGTTTTGAATATATTTATTTTTCCGGCACCGTGTATATACATGGTCACGCAAGAGTCAATCACGTGTAAGTGGGGTGCCTGTATTATATACCCTCCAAGCGTCCTGATTTTCCAAGAACAGTCCTGGAATTACAAAAGCCATCCTGGCTTCTGATCCCATTGCCTCTCCATGGCTGCCACTGCCGGTAGGAAATGCTCTGCCCGGGGGTGGGGTATTTCCAGGTTTTTGAAAGTCTAGGTACACAGTGTTGACTGTGATCACCCCTATTTATATGCTTGTTGACACTCTCAAAGAACTCTTAGTGAGATGGGATTTACCTTTGTAGAAGCCATGTTGGTTCTGCTTCAGTGAGACATGGTGTATCTAGAAACATTACCTTTTTGTTCGAACTGGAATATGCATTGACCTTGTCTATATGAGGACAATTGAAATCACCCATTACTACCACACTTCTTTCTTTGGATGTGGATGCCACCTTGATTTCATTGTTCATATCAACATCACTCATTTTCAATCTCGATATCACCGTGGGCGTTTTGGTCAGGGAGGGGTGATAGTAAGTCCCCAGTACTAAATTACTCAGCAGACACAAGCCACAGTAATTCTGCCCCATTTGGGATTTCTAACTTGTTGAGCTCTTTGATGTATGGAGCCATAACACTTCCCTTATAACCTTCTCTGTCCTTCTTATAGAGTACGTATTCAGAGAGAACTGTCTTCCACTGGTTTTCTCGATTCCCTCAAGCTTCCGTTCCACCCACTATATCTATGCTTTCCTCTAAGATCAAGCACTCTAGCTCACTTACTTTGGCTCAGAGGTTTTATGTATAGAAACACCCATACTTGTTAACTCTTTCCAAAAGTATTTGGCACATGTGTTTTACCCTACAGTGCTTTGGCCTCTTTGAATCTCTATTGCTAGACTCCATGGGTCGGTCCCCCTCCCCCAGATGCTTGCAGGCTCACTGTGGATAGGCCCGCAAGCCATGTGCTTTTATTTCTACTGTGCACCTGTGGCACTAGTGCATACTTACATCAAACAAATCTGATCCTTACAATTTATGTTGAGCTCAGACTGCACTTCCCCGCCTTCAGATCTGCTTGCACATGTCTCTATTCATTGCATTGTAATGCTTGCCATATAGCATGACAAATTGAGATTAAACTGTATCTACACCAATGCATTCACTATGCTATTAACCTGTAAATCAGTGGTTTTAGGAATCTATAACACAGAATCAGAGGGTTGGAAGGGGACTTGGAAGTTATCTAATTCTCATAATGCAATGCAGGACCCAACTACAGCATTAGTATGTTTTCTCCTCTCTCCCATATGGATGCTCTTTAGACACAGTTATGTTATGTGCATAGGACTTGGTAGACAGTGACTTGTCTAAGTAATAACACTTAGAGAATTTACAGCTGAGATTATATTTGATCACTCCCAGATGACAATCTTGACCAATATACTACCTTCACTTTAAATACTTGGCATCTGAAAGAAACTCTGATGAAACTGTGACTGAGAGCGATGGAGAAGTCACCGTCCATTACCAAATACTGAGCATACTAAGTTTTCTGCCAACATGCATAGCCAATGTGATGGGCCCATCCTGAAAGTCCTTAGAGAAACAGGAAGCAGCAAAAACAGTAAGTGTAAAATAGCAGTAGCATCAGCTTCTTCTGCAGATCCTCCACCAGAAACATAAATTTCATTTTCACAAAAAGAATGGCAGAAATTGGTCTAGTGCAGAGAATACTGAGGATAAATGTACAAGATGCTGGATCAATCAGGTTTTGAGCCAAAATTTCTGTTGTATTATCTGTGTGTAGCAGGGAGGATTGTTCTGCATATGGGGTGAACTTGAAAGAGTGCATTTTGGAAGAGAACGTTGTTTAAGCTTCATGGTTCTATTTCAATTTTAGCAAATATTAGCACCAACCCTAATTTGAGATGGGCTAAAAATGTAAAGGTAAAGGACCCCTGGATGGTTAAATCCAGTCAAAGGCAACTATGGGGTGCGGCACTCATCTCACTTTTCAGGGATGGAGCCGGTGTTTGTCCACAGACAGCTTTCCGGGTTATGTGGCCAGCATAATTAAATCGCTTCTGAACTACTTCCGGCGAAACAGAACAGTGTGATGAAAGCAAAGTGCATGGAAACGCATTTACCTTCCCGCCGCAACGGTACCTATTTATCCACTTGCACTAGTATGCTTTTGAACTGATAAATTGGCTGGAGCTTGAAGAGAGCAACGGGAGCTCATGGATTCAAACTGCCGACCTTCTGATTGGCAAGCCCAAGAGGCTCAGTGGTTTAGACCACAGCGCCACCCGTGTCCCTGGATTAGAGATGGGAAATATATTTGAAGATATATGGAAAATTCACTGTGGACAATGTGAATCAAAACTTCATAATGTATAACTAGAATACACTGCAATGCAGACACCCCTTCAGCGTTCCAGAAACAGCAGGAGTTAGATGTTGCAAGAATACACACAGGTACTGCACCTGGTGAACCAGGTAATTTTAAACTGTGAACTTACTGAACTTATGGGCATGTATTTCTCTTCTCCACCATCCCAATACTATTTTTTACAACTGCTTCTATATTCCTCATGCAAAGGGACAAAAATGCTTGCTAATCCCAATTTTTAAAGGAACAAATAGGGCTGAAATACATCCAGATTTTCCCAGATATTATCGGGATTTCAAAGGTGGAATTGATATCCAGGGGGAATTTCCAAAAGGCGGCACTTTGTCCTGGATCTTAGGCAAGTCAAACGAAAAATCACTTTGGGGGGCATTTTTGGGGTGTCCTGGTTTTTACTTTTTCACATTTTAAATTCCCTTAAACTTCATTTTTACGTAGAAAATGGTTTTTTTTTTTTAAATAATAATATAAATAAAATGAGCTCAGCATCTGTAACAGTGTATATGCCTGGATAATAAGGAATAAAGAATACAGTGATGACCAGCATCAGACCCATTGGCTAGGCACTGATACTGGGCATTTTTGCCCCTGCACATATTTTCTACCACTCTCTAGCTAGTCATTCGAGGAGTTGTGGACTTCAGTCCCAAGGTCCAGCCCTACCTATCAGCAAAATTACTCTTTTAACAGAGAGTTACAATTAACAGCCCTGTGGATATGGTCTATTTTTAAGCGCAGGCACAGAATTCTAAAGCAGAGCCAAGGGGGGTAGGTTGCTGTGGCTTACCTTCATGGGGAACCTAACAAAGGTATTGGAGCAGTTCTTGAGACTTACTGGCAAGCTGGTTTTAACCAAGGGGGAAATTTGACTTTGATATGTGAAAATATGATGTCTTCTACTAAATCAGGGTCTTGTTAATTGTGTCTGCTCTGACACAATGGCAGGTTTACAAGAACTTAGGCAGAGAGGTCTTTCTCATGTCTCATCTTTTGGTTCCTTAAGTGCTGAGAATTGAAACTTGTGACCTTAAACATGCAAAGCAAGTGTTCCAATAGTTAAATGCAAAAAAGGATGGGAAATTGGCTTCCAAAGCAAGCTACACTTAAAAAACAAAAAACAGTTCAGCCTGAAGCCAGCCCCAAAGTTCTGGCTAGTTTTGTAGTGCAAAAATAATCATCATAATTTCTGATGGTTTTGGAACAAAATTTTGCAAACAAAAATATATTAGAGTTTTTTAAATCAACATATGTAATATTTCATATAGTTGTAGAAAAAAATGGCAGATTGTCATTCTGACACCAGAAAAAAGCAACCCAAACATCATGTTGCAGTTAAATTGGCTTTTAAAATGGGGACAGCTTTGGAAAACAAACAAGACAGAAATTTGTGGTGTGAATATGAGTATTCCTGTTCTTTTTATTTTATTTTATCTGAGATCAGATGAGTTGTACCCACTGCTGTCTAGAACACTCTGGAATGTTTAAAGGTTTGCACATTTCAGAGAAATAGAGGAATGTCGTGGGACTGATTGTAAGCTACTATTGTGTTGCTGCCAGCTCCGTTTTCTCATTGTTGAGGAAATATGTTTGTATCTACCCATTTAACAGAAAGCTAACCAAACAGCTCTATAAAGACAACCTTTTACAAAGGTTTCTCTTGCTGATAATTGGAAAATAGCAGTGAACATCAAGATATAGCCCATGGTGCTAGGCTGAAAAATATAACACCTTTGACAACACTGAATGCTAAAAAAATAGGAAAGAAGTAGAATACTAGCATTTCCTGAATTACAGGCGGCTCCCCACTTACGCAGGGGTTACGTTCCGGTGCCCCACGCACATAAGTGAAAATCGTGTAAGCGGGGAGCACCTTCTTAACACCTTTTAAATGCCCTTTCTGCCACTCTCCCTGCAGTCCAGACCAAAATATTGTATCTAAAAATATCCACATCTAAAACTGAAGCTCTGGGGCTGGCTGGTGGCTGGAGGATGTATGGAAAAGCAGCTGCTGCTTCTGTGCTACAGCATGCACCAGCTGTTAGGCGGGGAGATTGAGCAGCCTAAACAAAGCCCCCTGCGCCTCCAGTCTCTTCTCCGCCCTCACTGAAGTTCTCTTTGGGCTCCTGGGAGGGTCTCTTCAAGAGCTATGAAGATTCTCCAGCTCTCTTCCTCAATTTCCTGGTATGAACTAAATTATTAAATTATTTCCTGGAGCTGCATGTACCGGTATATGTGGCCGCACATGAGTCACTTGCACACAAGTGGGAGCTGTATTGCTGGACCACTGTTTACCACCTAGACTCTGCCAGAAGGTACCTGAGCACCAGACTTTTTGCCATCTTTTTGCTGCCCTATTTGTCCATATTGCTAAGGTTATTTGTCTTGTGACTACCCACCTTATTTCTGCCTGCAGGAGAACACAGAGAAGCGCCTCTGGTGGTTATCTCAGGACATGGGTAAACAAAGCAAGTAAAATACAGTAGTTGAAAGCTGACATGTGTTGTAATCAGCTTTTTTAGCTTTTTAGCTTATTGCTCATTTTTATTGTTTCTGAATGCTTTAAAAACTTGTTTTTAACAGCTTATACCAGCACTTTCATTGTTTTATTCTTTTTGAAAACTGCTTTGAGGTGGTTGTTGTTTTAACACTCAAACAACTTTTACAGTGTATTAAACACACAAATTGTATATACATATGGGAAGAGGAATTTCCCTATATGCAGACTGAAGCAGTATAGTTCATTCTACCAGCTCAAGACTGCACCACCACAGAATCACTGCGCTGCATGAGTAGATCTAACCTAGGAGACACAATTTGGAACATTAACACTACGGTAGGAAAAGACTTTGGCTCTGTACTTTGGCCCAGGATTTTGTACAATGCTTGAGAAACACAATAATGAAACTTATTCTTGCTTTGAAACATAAATCACTGTTGTCATTGTTTGAAACATAAATCACTGCTGTTGTTGTAAACATAAATTACCGTTGTTGTTATTGTTGTTAAGAAGAAGAAGAAGAAGAAGAAGAAGAAGAAGAAGAAGAAGAAGAAGAAGAAGAAGAAGATTTATATACCCCACCCTTCCTCCCAAAATGAGAATGATTTTACATTTCTTCTGAAAATCAGTACTGAGGAAGGCAGACACATCTCACTAGAGAGGGCAGTCCACAAACAGGGAACTGCAACTAAAAAGACCATGTGACAGATCAACCCTAACCAGGCAGCCCCAACGGCAGGGTCATCAACAAGGCCTTGGATCATAGGGGTCCAAGATGGTTGATACTGGATGAAATGCAGGATGATGTGGGTTACAGAATGCAACAACTTGGCTGAAAGAAGAGTGGTATGCACTAGGAAATATAAATTAAATTATAGAAATAAAAATTATGTAGAACTCTCATATATGGAGAGCACAGAGCAGCCAAATAAAGACAAGAGAAGTAGAAAACAGTGCCTGTTGGTGTAAATTTTCCACTTGGTACATTTTCTCAATTAACATGTCTATTCTGTTGAAGAATATATAGTCTGTTGTCAAGACCCTGTTTCTCAAGAAACATAAGAAGCAATGAGAAAGGATAGTGAGCCTGTTAGCTGCTAAAGCAAGAAACCTGGAACCAACTGAATAACTGGCAACTCCAAAGAGTCCTAATGATTTAGCTCCATTCCCCATCTCCCCGGAATGCGCAACGTATGCTGCTTCCATTGTGTATGCTAGAGTTCATGCAAATGTGAGCCAGGAACGACTGGGCTGGACATAATGCACTGAACTTTAGAAAAAGAATAATTGTAGTTCCTACTTTTGGCCTTGTTAGGCATTTTTCTGAAGATCACTGCTCTTACCACCCCCCCCCCCCGGCAACACCATTTCCCCCAATAAACGGCAACTAGAGAGAGACTGAACAACATACCACAAAGATTCAATATTCTGCCAGATGATGTGGGTCCTTTCTGAAATCAGTAGCAAAGTTAAAAAAGCAAAGCTAAAAAAGAATTTGCTCATATATTTCATTAATTACTGAATGATGTATTTTGTAAGTCATTATCTGTCACTCGCATGTTTATAAAGTTGGAATTTGAGTTCCAGAATCAACAATGTACTGAGGAACACGGAATAACTATTATTTTCATTTAAAAAATATTTGTAAGCAGCATTTCTGGGTCATGTCTGGATTACTTTAATTAATTTATACCAAGTGACTGAAACACATACAACATCCTATAGAGGACAGTCAGAGAAGGAATACTTAATTATTCTATTCTGTATAATGGAGATTCTATTGTGCATAGCATTTTGTTGCAAAATGGTTATATGTCAGAGTTATTCTTGCAGTTAGACCCAATATTGAGAATACTATACTCAAGGAATTGTAATAAACAGGCCTTGCTGTTATAATACACATTGTCAAAATCAGAAAAATACTAAGAATTTATCAGCTGATAAGGGAAGACAACAAATATATGAAATAGAGATTATGGATTAATTCCATCTAAGTCAGGGGGGGACCTGTGGCCCTCCAGATGTTGCTGGACTACAATTCCCATCATCCTTGACCATTGGCCATGCTAGCTAGGGCTGATGGGTGTTGGGGTCTGATGACATCTGGAGGGTGACGGGCTCACCACCCAATATCTAAGTCATACTCAGAGCAGACCCTTGAAATCAACGGACATGACTTCAATGGATCTGCTCTGAGTATGTCTTAGTTTAATTTAACCCTGCATGTTTATATAGTAAATTCTCCCAGGATACATTTGGTTGACCCCTTAACCTATTTTATTGGCTATTTTATTGGCTTTTAAAATTAAAATAAATTAAAATACAGTTTTCTTATTTATACACTGCCTTTCTGCCAATGCATTCAAGGCAATTTACAATCTATTTTACCAAAACTAAAAAATATGACAGACATAATAGCACAGTTACTTCAGGCTGATTTTTTTTGAGGGGGTGGGGTCCTTGGTGTGTGTGTGTGTGTGTGTGTGTGTGTGTGTGTGTGTGTGGTGGCATGGACACCCCGGCTTTTCCTCAGCATGTTTGTTGTTGTTGTTGTTTAGTCGTTTAGTCGTGTCCGACTCTTCATAACCCCATGGACCAGAGCACGCCAGGCACTTCTGTCTTCCACTGCCTCCCACAGTTTGGTCAAACTCATGCTGGTAGCTTCGAAGACACTATCCAACCATCTCGTTCTCTGTCGTCCCCTTCTCCTTGTGCCCTCCATCTTTCCCAACATCAGGGTCTTTTCCAGGGCGTCTTCTCTTCTCATGAGGTGGCCAAAGTATTGGAGCCTCAGCTTCACGATCTGTCCTTCCAGTGAGCACTCAGGGCTAATTTCCTTAAGAATGGATGTGTTTGATCTTCTTGCAATCCCAGGGGTCTCTCAAGAGTCTCCTCCAGCACCATAATTCAAAAGCATCAATTCTTCGGCGATCAGCCTTCTTTATGGTCCAGCTCTCACTTCCATACATCACTACTGGGAAAACCATGGCTTTAACTATACGGACCTTTGTTGGCAAGGTGATGTCTCTGCTTTTTAAGATGCTGTCTAGGTTTACCATTGCCTTTCTCCCAAGGAGCAGGCGTCTTTTAATTTCATGACTGCTGTCACCATCTGCAGTGATCATGGAGCCCAAGAAAGTAAAATCTCTCACTGCCTCCATTTCTTCCCCTTCTATTTGCCAGGAGGTGATGGGCCCAGTGGCCATGATCTTCGTTTTTTTGATGTTGAGCTTCAGACCATATTTTGCGCTCTCCTCTTTCACCCTCATTAAAAGGTTCTTTAATTTCTCCTCACTTTCTGCCATCAAGGTTGTGTCATCTGCATATCTGAGGTTGTTGATATTTCTTCCGGCGATCTTAATTCCGGCTTGGGATTCATCCAGCCCAGCCTTTCGCATGATGAATTCTGCATATAAGTTAAATAAGCAGGGAGACAATATACAGCCTTGTCGTACTCCTTTCCCAATTTTGAACCAATCAGTTGTTCCACATCCAGTTCTAACTGTAGCTTCTTGTCCCACATAGAGATTTCTCAGGAGACAGATGAGGTGATCAGGCACTCCCATTTCTTTAAGAATTTGCCATAGTTTGCTCTGATCGACACAGTCAAAGGCTTTTGCATAGTCAATGAAGCAGAAGTAGATGTCTTTCTGGAACTCTCTAGCTTTCTCCATAATCCAGCGCCTGTTTGCAATTTGGTCTCTGGTTCCTCTGCCTCTTCTAAATCCAGCTTGCACTTCTGGGAGTTCTCGGTCCACATACTGCTTGAGCGTTCCTTGTAGAATTTTAAGCATAACCTTGCTAGCGTGTGAAATGAGTGAAATTGTGCAGTAGTTGGAGCATTCTTTGGCACTGCCCTTCTTTGGGATTGGGATGTAGACTGATCTTCTCCAATCCTCTGGCCACTGCTGAGTTTTCCAAACTTGCTGGCATATTGAGTGTAGCACCTTAACAGCATCATCTTTTAAAATTTTAAATAGTTCAGCTGGAATACCATCACTTCCACTGGCCTTGTTATTTGCAGTGCTTTCTAAGGCCCATTTGACTTCACTCTCCAGGATGTCTGGCTCAAGGTCAGCAACCACACTACCTGGGGTGTATTCTTGCCACCTTTTTTGATGTCTTTTGCTTCTGTTAGGTCCTTTCCACTTTTGTCTTTTATTATGGTAATCTTTGTACGAAATGTTCCTTTCATATCTCCAGTTTTCTTGAACAGATCTCTGGTTCTTCCCATTCTGTTGTTTTCCTCTATTTCTTTGCATTGCTCATTTAAGAAGGCCTTCTTGTCTCTCCTTGCTATTTTTTGGAAATCAGCATTCAATTTCCTGTATCTTTCACTATCTCCCTCGCATTTTGCTTGCCTTCTCTCCCCCGCTATTTGTAAGGCCTCGTTGGACAGCCACTTTGCTTTCTTGCATTTCCTTTTCATTGGGATGGTTTTAGTTGCTACCTCCTGTATAATGTTGCGAGCCTCCATCCATAGTTCTTCAGGCACTCTGTTCACCAAATCTAAATCCTTAAACCTGTTCCTCGCTTCCACTGTGTATTCATAAGGGATTTGACTTAGATTGTATCTTACTGGCCCAGTGCTTTTTCCTACTTTCTTCAGTTTAAGCTTGAATTTTGCTATAAGAAGCTGATGATCTGAGCCACAGTCAGCTCCAGGTCTTGTTTTTGCTGACTGTATAGAGCTTCTCCATCTTTGGCTGCAGAGAATATAATCAATCTGATTTCGATGCTGCCCGTCTGGTGATGTCCATGTGTAGAGTCGTCTCTTGTGTTGTTGGAAAAGGGTGTTTGTGATGACCAGCTTGTTCTCTTGGCAGAACTCTATTAGCCTTTGCCCTGCTTCATTTTGAACTATAAGGCCAAACTTGCCAGTTGTTCCTTTTATCTCTTGACTCCCTACTTTAGCATTCCAATCCCCTATAATGAGAAGAACATCCTTCTTTGGTGTCAATTCTATAAGGTGTTGTAAGTCTTCATAGAATTGGTCAATTTCAGTTTCTTCAGCACCAGTGGTTGGTGCATAAACTTGGATTACTGTGATGTTAAAAGGTCTGCCTTGGATTCGTATCGAGATCATTCTCTCATTTTTGAGATTGCATCCCAATACAGCTTTTGCCACTCTTTTGTTGACTATGAGGGCCACTCCATTTCTTTTATGGGATTCTTGCCCACAGTACTAGATATGATGGTCATCCGAACTGAATTCGCCCATTCCCGTCCATTTTAGTTCACTGATGCCCAGGATGTCAATATTTATTCTTGCCATCTCATTTTTGACCACATCCAACTTACCAAGGTTCATGGTTCTTACATTCCAGGTTCCTATGCAATATTTTTCTTTACAGCATTGGACTTTCCTTTCGCTTCCAGGCATATCCGCAACTGAGCGTCCTTTCGGCTTTGGCCCAGCCACTTCATCAGCTCTGAATCTACTTGTACTTGTCCTCTGCTCTTCCTCAGTAGCATGTTGGATGCCTTCCGACCTGAGGGGCTCATCTTCCAGCGTCATAACTTTTATATGCCTTTTGTCTTTGTCCATGGAGTTTTCTTGGCAGGGATACTGGAGTGGCTTGCTGTTTCCTGCTCCAGGTGGATCACGTTTGGTCAAAACTCTCCACTATGACCTGTCCATCTTGGGTGGCCCTGCACGGCATAGCTCATAGCTTCTCTGAGTTATTCAAGCCCCTTCGCCATGGCAAGGCAGTGATCCATGAAGGGGTTCCTCAGCATACACTGATCTAAATGGTTTTTTTCAGAGCAAATCATCCAGATAGAACATATGCTTTCCCCAACATATCCTTCCAACAAAATATTTAGATTTTCACATGCATTGAAAATGCTAATTCTGCTGATCTGTCCGACAACTTAGAAAAACTTTTTGATCAAATTAGAAGAGACTGGAAGTGCCATATACAGAAATGCAAGTATTCTAGAACAACCTTAACACTAAAGTGAGCATTACATGGGACTTAGGTCACATTCACACCACACATTTTAAGCACTATGACACCAATTTAAACTAGCATGGCTTCCCCCAAATAATTCTGGGAGCTGTAGTTTGTTAAGCATTCCGAGAATTGTTAGGACACCCTATGTAATGGTTCTAGGGGTTGCTCGTGCATAAGCCGGTGCTTATCTCCCCGGCTGGGTGCAAACACCTGGCTGGGTTGCCAAAGTGAACCTTTTCTGTCCGGACAGCCACTCACCCATGGCTGACTCAATCGCTGGCAGAATCCGTCAGTGGGCGTTTCTTAAACTTCTTCCAGCAAAGAAGCTCTTTGACGCCTAGTCTCCTCCTACTCTCTCTGCGCAAAAGCCTTCTGCGCAAGGAGGGCGTGGGCAACGGAGGACCCCTACTCTCCCCGCTGGTCCCAGGCAGAGTCATGGGACCACCTCACCGCTTCCCCCATCTGCCCCCCTGCTCCACTGGTGCTACGCTGATTCTCTTCCCCAGAAGATGGGCTGCTTCTCTATTCCCCTTCACAGAGCTACAATTCTCAGAGAGAAGAGGGATTGATTGTTAAACCACTCTGGAAATTGGAGCTCTGAGGGGGTGGAAGGGGTCTCCTAACAATTCTCACCACCTTAACAAACTAGAATTATTTGGGGGAAGCCATAATTGTTTAAACAATGTCAAAGTCCTTACACATAAAGAGTGACTGTGGCCTTAGTTCTTAGGAGCCAATTCCTAGGCTGTCCCCCTCCCCAAGTTGATGGGTATTGCCATTCAAATGGTGTGCATGTGCCATGTCATGTGATCGATTCTGTGGGGCGAAGCTTACCTCCTCCCCTCATAATATTTTATTGAAGTTGGCACCCCTGCTTTAGTTTCTTGTGTCCTGTCTATGCAATACATAAATGCAGTGGGAAAATCTTGGTAAGCAAACATCACAGTGTTGGAGACTAACAATGTGAAACCAGCTAGTCATTAAATCATCTAGTTACTCAGAGCTCATCTCCAGCAAGTTTCCTGTTACAGGCCAGAGCCCACACACAGCTCCACTGATTATCTCTGTCCCCAACTTACAGTGTCACTACCCTTTCCCAGTCCTCTGATTTCATCAGCTCTACTGGTTGAGATCCTGGAGTTGTCATGCAGGATGTCTCTAAAATCTAACCTGTGGTAGAACACATGCCTTAAAACATTTCCAATCTTTTTAGGGGAGTTATTCTATTGTTTAGTCTGAGCCCAGTACTTGCACTGGAGCCTGTTCTTGGTTTTGGAGGCCAAGCCTCCAAAGATCCTGTCAGGAATGGAAAACTTTTGTTATTCTGGGCTGCAACTCAGCCAGCATTTTCCAAGTTCAGGAAAGCAGTGATGTGGTTACACAGATTTAGCCACAGAGTCTCAATGGTTTTCCTCTTTGGATGTGCATCAAGATCCTTTAGTGGACCACACTGCCTGATATAATCAGTCACTATCTGGAATTCCAGGCAGGTGCCAGGAAACATGTGCTTGCTTGTGCATAATGTATAAAACAAAAGAATGAGAGAAGAGACAAGCATACTGAAAAAGCTGGAAATCTGATAATTCAGCACACAATGAAACCTTTAATGGGACGGGGCTGCGTGGAAAGGTAGTGGGACTAATTTGAAGGGCCTCTTACACAAGGACAGATGGGGTGAACTAAGGATTAAGACAGAACAGGGAAGAAAGGTGCTACTTACCCTGATAAGAAAAGCAAAAGAAACCAACTGAGAATATACCACACATGCAACAAGTTCAGAGCACTGTCAGACTTGTTCCATGCTTTCCCCAATTCTTTATATCCTATACAAACATGATGAGGCTCTTTTGAGTTATGATGTCATGGAAAGGTAATGATCATACTGGATGTTACTATTTTTGCTCATGGGTAGACCTGGGCAATGTATCAATACATCATCCAGGATCAGCATGAGGTGCAGATCACAATGGTGACTTTATGTGGGGGTATATTGCAGGTGAAACTGAGGTTGCTCCTGAGTCCCTCTGCTACCAGCGCCACTTTCAACATCAGGTCACCTGTAGCAGAGGGACTCAGGAGGAGCAGCAGTTTCACCTGTGATATACTGCCGGGGAAGGCCACCATTGCTCTGTCCCTCATACCGCAGAGGAAGGAGCAAGCTGGATTGCTGAACCGAGACAGCTTGTTCCTCCCTCAGAGTCTTTAAACTGCTCCTGCCCCCTAGCTGAGTGAGCCCTGATGCCTTGCGCATGAGCTGGAGATATGGAACCTTCCCACCCCCATGCGAGCTGCAGGGACGCTGGGGCTCGCTCAGCTGCGGGGTGAGAGCAGTCTAGTAAGATATCTGAGTTATTACTCCAACCAAGACAGGTGTGCAACATGGTTCCCACTGTGGAGGTTTCCTGCCAGGTGCAACAACCCAGCCAAATGGGCAAAGTCGTAATTACCTTAGCAAGAAAAGTAAACATACTGAGAACTGGATATGACAAATTATCCGATAAACTACAAATCCTTTTGACAAGCCATACAGAGAAGTATGTCCCATTAAACTATCCAACTCATGGATTCATACTCACACTTCCTCTCACACCTTTTGTTTTTATAAATCTATATGTAATGTTGTTTTAACAGGCCTTTTCTGCAGCTCCCTGCTTGTGGAATGCTTTCCCCAGAGAGGTTTTCTTGGTGTCTTTATTATATATCTTTAGGCACTAGGCAAAAACGTTCCTCTTCAACCAGGCCTTTGGCCTCTGCTTGACTAACATCCTATATCCTTTTAGATGTGTTTGTGGGAGGGGGTAGGGAAGGGTGCTTATTGTTTGGTTTTTATTATGAATTTTGTGTTTTTACCTTGTATTTTTATGTTGTGAACCATCCTGACACCTATGGATGAAGAGTGGTATCCAAATTTAATGATGATGATGATGATAGGTAAAAGGTTTCCCCCCTCTCTCATAACACTAGAACTTGTGAAGCTGAATCTAATGAAGCTGATTGTTGGAAGATTGAGGACAGATAAAAGAAAGTACTTCATGTACAAGTTAAACAATGGAACACACTCCCAAAGGAGGCAGTGATGGCCACAAACTTAAATGGCTTTAAAAGAGCATTGGGCAAATTCATGGAGAAAGCTATAAGGGGGTGCATTATATTTTGTGTTGTTATAATGTTGTTTTTTGTGCTTTATGTTGCAAACCACCCTGTGATGTTTGGATGAAGGCTGGTATATAAATTTAATAGCATGAATAAGCAAGTAAGTAGTTAGATAAATACTAGTCATGATGGTTATGCTCTGTCTTCATGGTCAGAGGCAGACATGCTTCTGAATAAGTGTTTCTGAAAACTGCAGAATGGGGTAGTGCTCTTGTGCTCAGGTCCTTTTAAAAATAGTCACTGTTTGTAAAATCTTTGCAATAACAGCTTTAGATTTAGATCTTTTCCCACCAAGAACAAACAGCAAAACATAAACCAGTCCAGTTCCAATGTAGCAAATTGTTTCATGTCTTTGATAAAACTGATGGCTAAGATCTTGGGCATTCACTACAATGTAGTATAATTAAATAGAGTTTCACAATTTAATCAAAGAACAAAAATAAGCAAGACCCCTTTCCATACTTAAAAAATATATTTGGTTGTAAACTCCAGTGAGTATGGTCCAGTACCCACAATCCCGGAATAAGGCACAGTCACTTTCTGTTGGCCTTTCAATGGAATTCAGTGTTATAATTGGTGTGGCTGATTGGTAGTAGGAATGCGTCAGAGTAAGGAGTTAATGCACTGTCACATAGGTGGACTGTATATACTAAAGCGCATGCCAAATCAGCTACTACACTTGAGATTTCCCTAATTTCTACACTGGTTTTCAGGAAAAGCTGGCAGCAGAAGTAAATTAATTCATGCTGGAATTTACCACTCGTTTACTGCTAAAACGTCTGGTGGATATGCCCTATCATTGTAAGGTTTCGACTTGAAGGACAATATTTTAGTATTAAATTAATAGTGGGAGACCCAGCAGTACTTTACTGCAGTTTACTCTGTAACGCTTGGACAGACAGTGTGGCCAGTTTGGAAGTCAAGTGTAATTACTCCTGCCCTCTTGGGCAAAAAACAGTTGGGTGCCCTTTCTACATGCCAAGGAACATAAGAGAGCAGAAGCTTAATCCTTGCTGCAGTGGACTTGTGATTCCAGAAGCAAAATATTGTACTGCTCAAAATGGAGTAGCAGGAGGCTACTGCTGTTTTAAATGATGTGTTCAAATGTACACATTGAGCTATTATAAAAACTGCTATAATACATAGGAATCAGTGAAACATGGAGGCCATTTTCACTCCCTCCTTATGTTTCAACTTCAAATGAGTGCTAAAAAGTTTGCCAGAAATTTCATTCCTCTAAGGATTCGAAATGAGCAAAAATATCTCTGCAATGCGAGCCAGCTCCATGTGTCCTCTCTTGAAGTTCCTTTAGACAATGTGTGCGGGGGTTGGTTTTTTGTTTGTTTTTTTGTAACTGCAAATTTAAATGATGTTTGTACTATTACAACAGTTTCTGAAGTCCACTGAGAAGGTAACCAAAAGGAAAATGCAGCTTACTGAAATATGTTCTTCTCTCCAGTAAATCTCAGTTAGTAAGAGAAATGTTGGGTTTCCAGAACTCTGCCAAATGTGAAAGCCCTATTATGAAAGGCACCAGGCACCCTCAGGATAAGAAGGGAAGGAGGGAAGAGAAATCCCTGACCCCAAAAAACAACTGCCTGTGTGTGGCATTCATTCAGCATCCCATCCTCTCTTCTTCATTATGTCCATAGCTTGAACCTCTGTTTTCTTTCCACGGCTAAGGAATGCCATAGAGGTAGAGAGACTAGAAGGGGATTTGTGATGCAATAAAAACATTCCTGCCTGTAAAGCATGAAACCCCAAAAGTTTATAGGAAACCACTGTCTTCGGATGTCTGCATATCTTCAGGCATCCTGGGAGCTGTAGTTGAAAGAAACCGAGAAAAGCAAGGGGCAGATAATGATAGTTTCTGGATGAGCGCTGTGTGACTATTGGCTCCCACATGAAAGCTCAAAAACTGGGATGCTGAGCATGTTTCTGCAGCCAATTGAGAGGCAAGCTCCCTGGCGTCTAGGTCACAAGAGGCATCTAGAGAAGAGCCTTCATGGAAGAGAGGGAGGGAATTACAAGCTCCCACTCTTTTTTCTTGATTTTCTGGGAAGTTTTTTCAAGCCTGAAAAAATGTGTGGAGAACCTATTCTACTTAAGGGGAATTTCAGTCTTCTTGTACATAGGATTTAACAGTGCAAACCCACTAATTCACTATACATTTCCAATTGTTATTACTATTATTAAGTAAATTGCTGTACTGCCCTTTATCTGAGGATTAGAGGGTGGTTTACAATATAAAAATGCAAAAATACACAACATAGAAACAACCCTTTGAATAACGCCCCCCCCCCATTTAAAAGGCCATTGATTGTTTAATTAGCCAATGGCTTGGGAGAAGACATATGTTTTTGCCTGGCACCTAAATATGTCTAATGAAGGGACCAACTGAGCTTCCCTGGGGAGAGCATTCTACAAATGGGAAGCCACGACAGGAAAAAAAGCCCATTCTTCTGTTGCCACCCTCTGGGCCTGTCATGGAGGAAGCACACAAAAAAGGGCCTCACATGATTATTGCAGGTTCTGGGTTGATGCATATGAGGAGAGGTGATCCTTGAGTTATTGCAGCCCTGGGCCATTTAAGGCTTTATTAGTCTAAAGCAGTACTTTGAATTGGGCCCAGAAATTAATTAGCAGCCAGTGCATTTGGGCCAGTATTGGTATTATATTATATAATCTTGCCCCTGTGAACAACCTGGCCACTGAATTCTACACCAATCTTCAGAGGCAGCCCCATATATTTCAGTAACCTAGAGGTTACCAGAGCAGAATCCCTGTCCAGATAGGGGCATAGCTGGGCCACCAGCTGAAGGCGCTCCATGCCACCTGAGCCTTAAGTAAAAGCAATGAATCCAGAAGTACTCACAAACTATGTACCTGCTCCTTCAGAGGGCGTGTAACCCCTTCAAAAGCAGGCCATCTCCCATTGATCTAGTCTAGGGAACCACCCACTAACAGTGCCTCAGTCCTATCTGGATTGAGCTTCAGTTTATTGGCTCTCATCCAGTCTATAACTAAGTGAAGACATTGGTCCAGCATATCCACTGCCTCACCTGCAGATGTAAAGGAGAAGCATAGCTGTGTGTCATCAGCATATTGCTGACAAGGTACTCACAAACTCTGGATGAACCCAGTTAGAGGTTTCAGGTAGATGTTAAACAGCATGGAGGATAAAATCAAACCCTGAGGACCCCACACTGAAGGCTCCATGGGGCCAAAGAACACTCCCCAAGTATCACCCTGTGGAAACGGCCAACTAACTCAGACAGCCACTCCAGAAGGTCAATGGTATTGAAAGCTGCTGGGAGGTTGAGGAAAATTAACAAAGACACATTTCCTCTGTCTCTATCCTGACAGAGGCCATTACACAGAGCAACCCAAGCAGTTTCTGGTCAAAAACAGGGCTTAAATTCCAACTGAAATGGATCTAGAAAAACAGTTTCCTCCAAGAGTGCTTGGATCTGGTCTGTGTCTACCTACTCCAGAATCTTACCCAAGAAGAGATCAGCAACTGGCTGGTAATTACTTAGTTTTATCAAATCCTGGGGAAATTTCTTAAGAAGCGTGTTTACCACTGACTCCTTCAAGTAGGCAGGAGGGGCAACCCTCTATCACAATGAGGAATCAATCACCTCCTTGGCCCAGCCAGCTGTCCCCTCCCTGCTAGTTTTGATCAGCCAAGAGGAGCAAGGGTCCAAACACCTTGGCCACATCCTTGAGCCTTACTAACTGAAACTCATCCAACATAACAGGGCTAGACAGTGCACTGAACACCCCTTGAGATGCCCTTGCTATAACAGTGGAGTCAAGATATCAGTGGATGCAAGTAATTTAATCCTTAAAATGCTTTGCAAACAAGTCACAGTGAACTATCCTCAGTTCTGTCACCTTTTTTGGACCAGACTATAAAAGGCCCCACATGACCCACAGAAGCTCCACTGGATGACACAATGAGGATGCAATGGAAGCAGCAAAATATGCTGTCTTTGCTGCCTTCACCTTCAACTAGTTAGGCTTGATGCTGAGCTCTCACCAGTGTTTGATTGCTTTCGACTGGAGTTTTCCTCTACACATGTTGAAGCTGTTTCCCAACTTGCTTCCTCGTCCTAAGCTCTGGAGTAAACCAAGTAGCCAAACAGGCTGTAAGAGGCCGCCATTACTGAATAATGACAAAGGGTCCACTAAACCCCGACTGTCAGTTGTTACTTGGTGTGCTGGTAGTAGGGCATGGCTAAGTAGGCACTGTGCAGCAATTAGGCTGGTGAATTGCCAGCAGAATCCCACAAAGGCAGATATCATCACTGTCCATTCCAGGTACTATCCATTAACTGTGCACTTACATGGTACTTCCTGAGTTGTATCTGTCTCTGCTTTCCCCAACAGCCACTTGGGGTGGCATCTACTCACTGGTCCCTGCCACATCTTACCGCCTGCCACAGATGTAAGGTGTATTCACACCAGCTATTTTCCCCAACGTATATCCAGTGTTTGTAACACTGACTCAACTGCTGAAATTTTGCACATGTGGACTGCAAATGCAGTGGAAAATGTTCCATTGCTACACGGTGCACATTTTTTCCATTGCTTAATTTTTCCATGGATTTTTTAATTTTATTTTTAGAAATGTTTTGTTTCCTAAAATTAATTAGTAACATAATGACTGAATAAAACAGGAGCCAAATTGTGCAACTGAAATGGATACTAAACTAGTCTAAAATCAAAGTTGTAATTACCCTCATTCACAAAGCTGACTATGCCTAGGAAGCACATGTACTTAAGTACAACGCTTTTGAGGCCTTCTAAATTAGTATGTTAACAGTTTCAGTGCTTTCATCTCTCCCCTCCCCTGCCAACTTTAAAATTGTAAATGAAATCTATACTACTGAGTTATGTCTTAAAATATTTACAAGTATTCTTAAAACATAATTTCCAAGCAAAGTTATAAATTTATTTGGACTTAACATTTAAACCACATTAAGAATACTATACAGCCTCACCAGATATTTCAGTTCTTTTGACTAGTGAGGAAAACAGAGATATTTATATAGCACTTAAAATTAAGACAACATTTTTCTTTAGCTTTGTTAACTAAAAAAGGGCAAACTTACTAAAATCAGATTTCAATCAAAAAGGGGAAATGGAAAATTTGTTTCAAAATTTTCTGGTAAACCCATTAAACCCAGGGGCAAGTAACCTACTGGGGAAGCAACAGGTTGCCTCTTCATACCCTTAAAACAACTTTGAAAAGGAGATCTAATAAAGACATAGGATAAGCACCAAGAACTGCTAGTTCATTAGTTGAAAATAAGCGAGTCCTAGTAAGTATGGATTGTACGCATTCCCTTCTGTCAAAGTGAATCTTACAAAAATGCAATGAAGTCCCATGTGCCTACTCAGAAGCATCCCCCACTGAGTTCAATGGTACTGACTCCCAGGTTAGTAAACAGAATATTAGAGACTGGGAAAGTGGATTTAAAGTATACCCCAGTTTTTGACGTAGGAGAAGCTGAAGCAAAAAAAATGGGGTAGGTAACAACGATTTAGCAAAAGTAAAAAGCAAGGAGAAGAGAAGATCAAAGAAGTCAGAAGAAAAACCATTGAGGAAATCATGCAGAATTTGAACATCAATGTACGACAGTGACTGGGATAAATAGCCAGCTCAACAGGCTTGTATGAATCACAGACCCTTGGTATTGCAACTGTATGTGACTCAAACCAAACAAAGTGACCTCCCAACCAGCCTCTTTTCATCAAGGGCCTACGGTTCAATTCACATTCTGAAAATGTACTGTGGTTCTGATGGAGCCACACACATGCACAACCACTGGGCAATATTTGTATGCCTGCAAAAGCATAGTGAAGAAACGTGATGACACATATATGACGTATGGCACTGCATGGGTAACTCAAGATTACATGGTATGGTATTTTTGCTCCTGTGGATCTAAGGCCTTTGAGGCTACAGCAAGACTCAAAAATCAAATGTTTACCATTGACAGATAAATGGGGCAGTTTCTGGAAAGAATTTAAGCTATGTAGAAAAACCAACAACATGTGACTATTCAAACTGGCAACATTTTTTGTTGTTGCTTGCAGTCTCCAGACTCACGTTAACAGTACAATACCCATACCACTAAAGAAAATTATACCTCTCCCTGAAAAAATAAAGACTTCACAAAAACAATACTGAAAGAATGGTAATATCTTACACAATCTTGGACTGGTCTAAGATTAACTTTAGCTCATTGTTGCTGGCTCATATACCTTGTATTACGCCAGGATTTGTGTTTTCAAATATAAGAGGCAGCCAGAATCCTAGCTTAATTTTGGTACTCCCCCCTGCTTGCCCTTGCTTGTGTAACATCTTGCCTGATAAAGAGTTCTGGAGAACTTATCATCGTATTACAGATTTCGAATGAACCCCAAGGGTCAGCTGGTCCACTTCCCTGCAATGCAGGAATCGCAACAAAAGCATCCAATCTCTCCTATTCAATTTTTAAAACAATTTTTCATGAGGTCTTTCTGGTTATTGGCTTTTGGGAAGGATGTTTTGGAAAAACGTATGTACAATTGTTACTTGGCATAGAGGAGTTGCCTTTTTGCCCTTTATCTGTCTAGTTTATCTTTCTAATAGCAACAAAATGCTGTGCTTTGGGTAAGGAAGTTGCTCATATACATTTTTAAAATATTTATTACCTTTGTGGGAAGTTGTGAAAACAGGAATTCTTACAGTGAATTTTTGTTTGTGGCTCCAGATGGAGGACATTCCTCTAACAGGGATGACGACTCCCCCTGGTGGTGAAAGGCAGGGTCCTACAGTCTTCTGCCTCCTCTCCAGGGGGAGGAGCCATCTTCCTCACCACACAAGATTAGAAATGACCCTCCCCCATCCCTAAATGAACTCACTCAAACATGCAACCAACATAAAAAGTACACATGAGAATAGGAAGGAAAGGATGCTCTGGGCCAAGAAAAAGCAACTGGCCAATCAAGATGTACCAAAACAAAAAGTACAACCCCCCCCCCCGAACCCATATACCCAGCAGAGGAAGGAGAAGTGGGTGGAATGTACTCCATCCAGATACACAAACAAGAATTCACAGTAAGAATACTCTCCTTTCCAGACAGATACAGATGTATCAGAGCAGTACCTTGAAAATCTGGGTGGGCTTCCACGGAAGAGAAAGTGTCCACCTTGTAATGCCAGACAAAGCTGTGGCCAGAAACCCAGGTGATCACCCTACAAGATCTCAAGCACTGGAAACCTCCCTGGCAAGTCGCCAAAGCAGCCATTCCCCACAAATAGTGGGGTAGGAAAGCTGAAAAGAATGCCAATATATTTCACATCTGGCAAACCAATGCCCCCCTTGTGTTTCAGATAGGGTTGCCATACCTTGAAGAGCAAAAAAAGAGGACAGCCTGAGCTGCTGCCAACCGGAGCCAGGGAAAGAGGTGTGCGGGGGCCACTGCCCCTGCACGCCTCTTTCCCAGCTTGGGCTGGCAGCAGCCATGGCATGCAGAGCAGCCCAAGCCTGATCCACCTGAGCCACTAAAAAAAAACAAACACCCAGGCCAAAAAACCCAGACATTTCCTTTAAAATATAAAAATTCATCTGGATGGACATGTTGGCACCCCAAAAGAGAACATGTCCAGATTTCCCCGGACATATGGCTACCCTAGTTTCAGATAGTACATGGGTAGACAAGTCTAAGAAGCCCAGGACACAAATTTTCACAGCCCTCTAGTGGTTATGGTGGCTCATTTACCAGAAGTAATGTATTTTGTGTGAACTCTGGAAGCATATACTCTATTTTGACAAAACTAAGCCTCCTGGTGTATATTGTGCTCCCACCTAGATCGTTTATAGGTGGGACAAGCCAAAAAAACCCATTCTACCCCGCCACAGCCAGAAGCTGCTTCACAGAAATTTGCCCAGCTGGCCATAGTACAAGAAAAAAACACTCCCACCCTCTAGTCTGTCATAATATCCCAGAAGGAATTAGAGAAGAAAGGAAAAAGTAAAAAAAAAAGTGGTGAGATAAATATAAAATGCAATCACTCAAACCAAACCAGAAACATACCCATAACAACAGTAAAAAGAGAAATGGGAGGAGATGAGGAAGGAAAAAAGGCAGAGAATTTTAAAAACACTGCCAAAGAAGTAGAAAGCCTCCATGAGAGCTTATCAGGCCCAAACCTCTACTGAGCACAGACAGGGTGAAACTGGTGAGGGAGATGGCTCCACCCCTTGAAGAGGAAGCAGTAGACTGCACAGAACCCTGCTTGTCACCACCAGGGGGAGGTGTCACCCCTATCAGAAAAGTCCTCCATCTGAATCCAGCAAAATATTTTTTCCATGAATATCATAGGGACCTCCCTTACAGTGAACATCTTTATACATCAGCAATAGGTATCTCCTCCATGCTCAAGACTTTAGTGAACATAATCCATTTAAATGTTGTTGTGTTACCCCTCCCCCTACTTCTTTACACTCACAAGTTTTTCCCTGATGCACCATTCTTAACATGGGGATTCTCAGCTTAGCCCTTGAATCAGCAAACAGAAAAGAACAGAGTGAGGCTTTGTAGCCAGTTTAGCTAGCTAACTAATTAACGGTAGCAAGTCCACTTGCATGCACACATTATTGCACATGTATCGGCCAGTATATAGGTTAAGAACTCTTTAAGCATTATGGCAGCTGAGATTATTACTGCCTTGAGCAAGGGTTTTTCCAGCAACATTAATGGAAGAAAAATAATGAGATATTGGATCAATAGCACTTTGATGCCTGCTTTTTAATGCATTTTATCTGAATGACAGGCATTTTCTGGATAAAGGGGCTGTGCTATACACATCTGCATCACTATTTTTAATATATACCATTTTGATTCTTTACCATCTTTATCTTGTCACTACTCTTGCTCTGTATTCTTGTCACTACTCTGTATATCTTGTCAGTACTCTTGCCTTTGTGTACCTAATGCTATTTGAAAGTCTGCAGATTGCCTTAGCAACATGACTTGGCCTGGGAAAAGTCACTATGACAAGAGTTTCCATTTTTATTTGGTATGTAAAACCTTAACAATGAAGAAAAATTGCAGGGCTGAAGTGTTGTCTGTGGACTTTTAGGAAGGGGCATTATTAAGATAATGTAGCTGGATTGGGCCTCAATAAAATCTCCTATGCTGAAGCAGGATCATCTTTACCTAAATCTAAGTCTTCTTAACACACAGGATTTTTAAACGTGTCATATACACATAATAGGTATGAAGGGGTACAGTTAGGGTTACCCCAGAAAGCCCTTAAAAAACTGTTTGTGAATTCCCCCCCCCAGCCAGGCCTCGGCGTACGCATTTTAAAAACTGCATTTTCCTCTTCTAGGACTGGCAAAACTGGTGGATTTTTAACTTGTAATTGTACTGAACACAGTTTGACTTGGGCAGTCACAATTCTATTTTTCCGAAGCCATGAGGGATTTTGATCCACGTTGGCTTTCCAGATAGAAATATAGGGAATCTGATCTGTGTGGGCCTTGAAAATGTTACTCCATAAAATGTTGACCAAGTTTGGATCAAAGGATCCTCCAGGAGGCCATTCTGGTAAATACGAAGGCCAGTCAACAGGTGGAGTTCAATATTGTGCAGTGTGGATGTTCCATCTGCATAAACATTTCAGCTTGCTAGACAGAACAATCCCCCCTCTCCTTCCCCTTGCACTGTTTGCAGAGTGCACTGGAGCAGAGAGTAAGGAAGCCCCATTGCAGGGCTTCCACTGACAAGGCTTTTCAGGTGAATCTTGCCCCCAGTGAAACGGATGTTTCTTAATAAATGAGTTTAACAACATCTGTATTAGATGGACACATGCCCAAAAGACAAGATTGGTCACAACACCTTACCATGTGTATATCAAAATAAAATAAATGTTGGTCAATATATAATGTCTTAAGTAAACCTTAGATTATGCTGTATCCTACTGTGTGAAATAAAAAAAAAGGGCTGCTCTGCTGCAGAAGTACTACTTGCTACTTAGAACTCTAATTTCTGAAAGACTTTCGGTTTTTAACAGCCTTGCAACTAAATACTCTCAGCATTTTACAGAAAGCAAGTCAAAGTGTTTAAAGGTATACATATGAAAATGTAGTCAAACTAGATATGACATGGAGAGCTAAGTGTCTTTTCCCTGGTGTTTTTGTGTGGTGTGTTAAATGAAAAGGAGCAATTAAAGGCTGCATTTGAGGAGCAGCAGTGTGTGAGAGAGCTTAACACTTTCACCTTCTTCCATTTGTTTGCTGAAATTGCTTTCTGCAATGTCACTTTTCTCCCTGAGAGTGAAAAGATATGGGCTCCCTATAGGTGAGCAAGCAACTGTTGGTGTAATATTATTTATTTCTCTTTTAGCAGACAAATAGCAGAAGCAGAAGATCAAACATCACACCCACTGATCTATCACTCGGCAAAAATTCCACTTCCATCAGGGGAAAGACAGTGAACATGTTGCATCTACTGTGGCCCTAAGGAACTTGTTTTGCGAGGTCAAGTCTAAAGTAAAATCAACTCCAAAAAACAGCTGACAATTGGTAGAGAAAAGAAGACTGGCAAATGTAATTTTTAAAAAAGGACAGAAGGGAAGCAAAGATTAAAGAGTATAAATTTCATACAAAAACTATTAAATTGCAAAATTGCTTAGTGATAGTTAAATCTCCTGTGGAGCACCTCTGAGCACCCTCCAGACACTCTTAGCCTCTCTCAGCAGGAGACTGGAAGGTTGGAACCTGTCAAGACGGATACTCTAAATTAGGAATCAAAACATTCCATCTTGCTCAGCAGAATTATAAATTCAAAGTGAGTCCTTGTCTAAGACAGCCAGTGGTCTAAGCAAGACGACGACGACAACTCCTCAAGAGTCCAAAATATACTTGAAACTTGTTTTCAGGTACTTTACACATTGCTTTAAAATTTCCATCTGACCACTCTGCAGACCAGCTGTTTTATTGTGAAACCAAAAAACAGCTGATACTGACTGTCAGACATTAATTATTTCAGATGCGAATAGTGGGCTGGTTAGGGAAGGTTGAAGAGAAATGCCCGTTTATCTTTTAAAGGGCTTTGTGCTGTTTGTTTCCGTCATTCACTCTGATTATCATATATTTTTTATCCATGCATCATTATTACTTATTTGTAGAGTTCTAACTGTCCATGATGGCATTTTAATGATGTAGAACAATGGAAAATTCACATAATAAAAATCTAACCATTCTTTTCTAACACAGACCTACATTTCTTGAAATTTCCTATCAAGGTTGCTAGGAAGAGCAAGGAAGATACTAAAATCAGTTTACATCTGTTCTTTTGCTTGCTATGGCCACCCTATAAAAGTTCGTGACAGCACTTGATGTGACATTTAGCAATAAATGAGCATCACTTGAGGACAAATTCATTTGGAGGAGCAAAACACAAAATGGCTGGAACAGTCACAGAGAGTTACACCCACAGCCCAAACCGGGTGGAACATATTTCATACTCTACCCATTTTTATTATGCCCAGGTCCATATAAAACCCTCAAGCTAACATGAGTTTTCATTAGTAATAACCATCAGGAAACACGGGTGAAGAAATGTTCCTTTCATATTTTATTTATTTTTTCTCCAGTATGTATCTTAAATTTCTCTGGGAGTTGCTTCCTACCTGCAGAGTATTATAATTATGGATTCTGAACACCCACATCTCATCGGAATTCTCCATTAGCCGTAAGAAAAGGCACAAAGACTTTGTTGAGTTTCACCAAAGCTTGAGCCAGGATAGCAAACACAGGATTTTCCTCCTTTGCTTGGATTTCAGTCAAATATCCAGCTTCTACTATGAAAGAGACCAGATATGTGCTTTAACTGTTCCACTTAGCCAATTAAAAAACAAAATCCTCCCAAAGAAGCCACAGGGTGGTATAATGCCATAATCACTAATATCCAAAGTTTATAAAGTACCATAATGCCAGTAATTCCCAACCGGTGCCTGAGCAGAGGGCATATAACTTAGCAACTGTGACTTCGGATCATTTTACTTTCAGATTGCATAGATATCCAGATAAAATTCCACTGGTACACTTGCTCTTGTAAAAAGTATTTTGGTAACTAGCTTTCCAACCCATATGATGACAAATTCACATCAAACATTTAAAGGACTATGTTCCATGAACTAGCTGGATGCAGAAAAGTGGGGGGGGGACCCGCTGGTGAACCCCCAAGGGAATAAGGCTCAGAGCCAGGGGATTGGTGGTGGGATGACAATGAGTGGTCAGAGGGAGAAGAGGGAGCAGACTGGGAGGAGGAGGTGTCAGAAACTAAAGAGGCAATAGGGTTTAGTGAGCAGGAAGAGGCTGTGGCTGAGAGCAGTCCAGAATCAGAGGCAGAAGAAGAGGGGGACGAAGAGGCAGAGATCCGGCAGGCTGCTGGAAAAGCCAGGGGGTCTCCCCCTGCCCTCCTGCGACCAGCTCCCCTCCCCTTTGGTCTCCCAGGACCCAAAGGACTATGAAGAAAGCAGAGCAGAGACAGACATGTCAACAGAGTCTCAGGTTGCTTGGGAAGGACCCAGGGGAGGAGGAGGCATAGGCAATTGTGGCAAGGTGGGGACCTTCAGTCCTCATAACTGCCTCACTGGGGGCAAGATCTACCGGGAAGAGTTGCTGTGCTCATGAGGCATGGCCTCCTGGCCTGTTTGTTTCTTTGAATAAAGAGTTAACTTTACTGACGCCATGTTAGTTATTACTGACATGCTCCTGGTACCCACCCCTGAAACTATGACACCACTTTAAGTACCAGTAGTCGTGGCTTTTCCCAAATAAATCCAGAGACTCTGGGTTTGTTGAGGGCACTGAGAGTTGCCCATTCAGAGCTACAATTCCCAGAGTTCCCTGGAATAAGGGACTGACTGTTAAACCACTATGAGAACTGTAGCTCTTTGAAGGAAAACAGAGGTCTCCCAACTACCCTCAGCACCCTTAAAAAAACTACTGTCCCTGGGATACTTTGGACAGAACCATGACTAGTTAAAGTAGTGTAACGGTGCTTTAAATCTATGGTGTGAATGTGGTCAAGATGTATGTCTAGGTACCACACTGGAATAATCATTTCTTTTGACCCTCTAGACATGGAAGGGCTTTGGCATCTAAAAACTCAGTGCACCCCAAATATGGTAAGAAATCTTCATTTGCATTGCTTCACCCTGAGCTATTCTTCACAAAATCCTTTATGCAAAGGCAGGCTTCTCAAAAGAAAAACTGTATATTGTAATGCCAGGTAAGTCTATAGTGAATGTCCACACGGTCACCATTTATATGTACTCTGCTACTCTGCTGGTGTGATTCTTGCTGTCTCAGAGGGCAGCAGAAATAGTTGATCCACTCATTAAAAAGTCCTGTATGCCTTCTAGCATAGGGAATTCTGATTCCTCTTCTGCTCCCTTCTTTTTGTATGCTGAAAAATTTGACAATACAGGGAGCTACGGCAGGTATGGCAAATGGACAGTTGCTGTTACTAGTGCCAACAATCATACCCATCGGCCCTTAGCCTCTAGACCGCATACTCGGTGCTCTATGTTCAGCAAATTAGATGGCCTCCAGCATTCTGACAGTGGGATTTAATTTGCTGTCCTACTTTCTTCTTTTTCATAGGTACTCTATTTCATCTTTTCTGCCTCCACTGCAAATCAGTATTCATAAATTTCTCTCCCTCCTGCACTCCTGGTTTGGGCACTGTAGCACACACACTTAGACATGCAAGAAATGCCTCAGGGAAATGAACATATGGAAGATGCCTCCCACAATGAATGCAATCCACCAGTTGTGTGTACTGCATAGCACTGCAGTAGACCAGAGGTAACCTTGTCAGTCATAAGGACTGAAAGGTTCCAGAGCAGACTAAAGCAAACAGGAGATCTTGGACAGTGGGTAATGGAAGTGCTGAAATAGTATTTCTGATGCCCAAAATAAAAATTTTGCCACCAGACTCAACATTACCATCCTAATCCTGAAGAGCATTCTAATGTTCTTCCTAGAACATTGTTTTAATGAGTTCATCTCAGATCCTCAGAGTCCAGTGCAGGATTTAATACAAAGAACTACTAAACCCTACACTATTCTCAAACTGTTGTTGTCACAAGGCCTATTAACCTTAATCTGCCACTGTCTAGATGTATTCAGATGTATGCCTACATGTGTGCGCTCTCTCTTCCTCTCTCTAATCCACACATGGGCCTCCCAGGGCATTATGGCATCCTGTGTACATCTAACTTAACTCACAGGAAGCAGAATGACACAATGCAACAAAAGAGTAACATCCAATCAAGGCATGTCTAAAGTAGCTCTCTATGCCTTGGCCGCTTTGGCAACTTGGAAGATTAGGGTGAAATAACCAGGGGACTCAGATATTTAATTTGTACATTTTATATTTAAATCCAACTTTTATTCTATGTAAAAAAGAATTTTAATAGATTTGACTGTGGCTTTACTGTATATGTAGTGACTGTTGATGTTTTTGGATGATGTCATGGCCTTTGGCTAGTGCAATAAAAGTTTAGGGTGATAAATCAAGGAGAGTGGGCTTCCCTTCTTCACTCTAGATCTTTTACCTGGTTACTTGGGCTATCAGGGGAGGAGCGAAATGAATTATGTTATGGAGTTATTTGTTAAAACAAAAGGCAAATACAAAGTGTGGGGGGGACCCAGGCGGGAGACAGCCATACTATTACTGCAAAGACTCACACTTTTCAGTACCAACAAACTACTGATCTAAATGGGGTGATGAATATACTCGGAAGACAATGCAGGATACATGCCATTATGTATTCTACTAACCCTTAGGTTTAAGATAGCACTTCCCAATATCTTGACACCCAAAAGTAGTTTCTTCAGATTTCCTTCCTTCTCCTTCCTCTGAATACCATCTGCTTGGGATCACAAGCAGGGGAGTGCTCTTGCACTCAAGTCTTGCTCGTGGGCTTCCCATGAGCATCTAGTTGGCCACTGTGAGAACTGGATGCTGGGCTAGATGGACTTTTTTTCTATTCTAGCAGGGCTCTTCTCATATTCTTATTTACACATGCTGTTGTTGTTTTGTCGTGTCCGACTCTTCGTGACCCCATGGACCAGAGCACGCCAGGCACTCCTGTCTTCCACTGCTTCCCAGTTTGGTCAAACTCATGTTGGTAGCTTCAAGAACACTGGCCAACCATCTCGTCCTCTGTCGTCCCCTTCTTCTTGTGCCCTCAATCTTTCCCAGCCTCAGGGTCTTTTCCAGGGAGTCTTCTCTTCTCATGAGGTGGCCAAAGTATTGGAGCCTCAGCTTCAGGATCTGTCATTCCAGTGAGCACTCAGGGCTGATTTCCTTCAGAATGGAGAGGTTTGATCTTCTTGCGGTCCATGGGACTCTCAAGAGTACACATGTACACATGAGTAAAAGAGAATAAATAAAAAAAGGAAGCCAAAAAAATGCAGGACCCCACTTTGTGCCCAGAAGGAAGCCAGTGCCTTCAGGTTAGTAGGTGTATCTTGCAGCTTCCAGAGGATACAGAAGGCTCCTTGGCACTGATGCTGTCAGGGGCATTGTGCCTCTGAATACCAGCTGCTGGGCAGAATGCTACTGTGCTCATGCCCAGCTTTCAGTCTTACTATAGACATCTGGTCAGCCATGGAAAGAACAGGATGCTGGATGAGATGGGACATTTGCATGATCCAAAAGGCTCATCTTATGTTCTTACAAATACTTTGAAGTGACCTCTAGGAAACTAGGATTTTTGTAAGGACACAAATTATGCCCAAGATTAGCTGGGGCATTATCACAGAGGTGAGATTTGTACAGAACAGGAAAAAAATGTAAGCAATGTTAAGTTTCTCTGGTTGCTACATGATAAATGACAGTGATGAGTGTAGAGTCCCTTTGCTGAGAACATACTACAGAGAAAAAGCAGATAGCTGTTCATTAATTGCCCAAAGCCCAGTCACCCCATGACACTGCTTTTTCTATGCTTCAGATGCTTCTACCACCAATGTAGGCTCACATTTCCTACCCATTCATTGAGCCCCAAAATGTTAAACCTCAGCTGGGTTACATTGGTAGGTCGAGTAAATCAGTGCTTCTGGTTAGCTGAAGAAATAGAATGCACCAGATTATGTAATGGTTTGGAAATTTCTCAATGAATGGTGGTCCTGGTGTGACATAAAAGAGGTAACATATATACCTGCAACACCTACCTACCATCCTAGCAGAGATCCTTAGAAAAATTATTGGGAACCTGTGAGGTAAACAAGGAAATGAGATAATCCTCAACAACTTGATATTAGCAGAGAATGAACAGACCACAAAGAAAGCACAATATCCTAGTCAATGTGAAGAAGGCCTACAGAGAGTACAGAAAGGATGAGTCAGGCAGCCGACATTATCATTACGATAAATAGTTTCTATAGTGCTATAACTGTACAATGTATGTCAAATTCCCCACAGCAACTCACAGTGGGATAGGCTAGGCTGAGAGCTAATGATTTGCTCAGACTATTCAGGAGACTGTGTAGCTGAGTCAAGACTGTGAGTCCAGCATCCCAAATCCTTAAAACTATGACCTTGGCATCCCACTGCAACACCTTTCTCCGATGTGGATTACTGCACATTTGGCTGACAGATGAATGTACGAAGCACTGCATTTATTTACTTATTACATTTCTATCTCGCCTTTCCTCCAATTTGCTCAGAGTGGCTCACATAGCCCCAGCCTCATTTTATCCTCATAACAACCCTGTGAGGTATAACGGGCCTAGAGATGACTCTGCTTCATGACAGAGCTTCATTTAGACCCATTATCTTCCCAGCAGCCAGAATAATTTATGCTCAGAGATGGAAAGAAGATTCTGTCCCAATCAAGGAGGAGTGCCAGACTAAATTAATGGACTCTGCCAAAATGGCAAAACTTACTGGAACAATAAGAAACCAAGAAGAAATAAAGTTTATCAAGGAATGGGGAAAATTTGTTGAATACCTGAAAAGTTTCTGTATACATTTACGTTCATTAGCAGGACTGACATAAAACAAGCAGTTAAATGTAATAGTAAAGAAAAATCAGGGAGTAACTAATAAATGGAATAACGTAGGAAATGAAGTATTAAAAATTAAAATTATAAGAAATCACAAAAGGTGTGGAGGGAAGTAAAAACATATATGTTTATTGGGAAGTTATTCAATTTGTAAGTTGTTGTTTTTTAAAAAATGAAAATGAAAATTTATTTAAAAATAGACCCATTACCTTTCCAGACCTAGTTTGAAACACTAACAGCCACACTACACTAGCTCTCATTTAATGTTATCACCTCACATTTGAGCTTACACAAGGTGATAAAGAGAGTTCTATCTCTAATGTTGTATCTGTCATGGACAACAGTGTAGTGGCAAATTCAGCCATGCCCTCTCACAGCCCTGTTCCACTTCTAAGATTATACATTAATATTTAAATTATACAATAATAATAATAATAATAATAATAATAATAATAATAATAATAATAATAATGGATGCATCACAATGATCAATGCAAATCTTCATGTGCTGACTTTCAGAGAGATCTACTATCTCCAGTGCAGGTTCATGGGCAAATGATTTTGAGTGCTCCAATGCCTCATTTCAGAGTGACTTGTGTTTTCCTTAAAGTTCCATTGTAAATAACAGAACTAGCATACCATTCTCTTGAAACTGAAGCACTTTGTGCTTTCATTGTCCCTAAATACTTAGCTTTGGAACATACAGAACAACTCCACAGTGTTCTTTCCATGCACTATCTCCAGACTAACCCTAGGAACCTATCCTCAATGGCTGACACACCTCCTTTCACTCTGATTGGCTTCAATCATTAACAAAGGATAAGAAATCTCCCCTTTTATGCTGATTGGGTGGCTCTACTATGCTGGAGACAGGGACCCTGCTGGGACTGCTGCATAAATAGTAATGGGTCCTTGACCACTACACAGCTTGTCACAGCCCATTTATACATGCAAGTCACCACCCCACGCTCTAACTGAATGATGAGCATGCATGTGCGAACCAGGCCATGGGGATTAGACTCAACCCTTTCTAGAGATTGCCTTGGAACAACTCAGATGCAGAGCCCTCTAGTAGCCCATGCTTACAGCTTGGGAAAGACCAAATAAATATATTAAAAGAACATAAATAAAGTTGCTTAAGATGGTTGTTTGCCTCCCCTCAATATGGGACCCTCTCCCCCGCCCTCCCCCTGCACTCACACCCTTTCTGTTTAACTTGGCGTGGAAGAGCTGGATAATTTGTTTCCATTGCAATGAAGTCCTAATTAACTGGAATAAACTTTTTACACTAAGTGTGTTTGTTTAATAAACTGGCCCTTTCAGAGCCTTACCGAGAGCTGATTGATGAATTTGAGGGGAGTGGAAACACGCAGAGTGCTTGGACATTAAAGCTGCAGTGTCTGCAGAGGCTAGCCCTGAAAAAAGCTCCCTCTGTGTTTGTGAAATCCAAAATGACACATCAGATGTCTGGCTGGAGAGGTGGACTTCACCTTCACTGTGATGTACAAATATTTAGCATTTTATTTTCTTCTCTCTCCCACCACCTATTGCCTACCCTCAAGAACTTTTTTGGGATTTATTTTGTACAATTCGACACTGGTGCTGCCATGTGGTCCCTTTGACTTCCTGCAGTTTTCTTTGCTTGAGTGTTATATTGTACAAACCAGGTATTTGCTTGTAGCTGGATGGTGTCAGAGACAACTCTATATAGCTTCTTCAGGAAGAAGCATGTGTATATTTATTCTACACCTAAAATATCACATTTATGTGATCAAAATATTCCAAGAAATACTTTGCTCTAGAAGGAATATGTTGTAAAATATGCAATTTACAAAATATATACTGGAGTTCCCCCCAAAATTGTGGCTCTTTTTTCAAATAGGAAAAAAGAGAGATACTAGCAGGTGGGGGGGAAACAACTATGAAGTAGAAGAATTGACAGAAGGCAGGGACAAAAAGTGATGGGAGGAGTAATGACAAGCTGTGAATGGTACCAAAATTTGATCTTAAGGGCTGAAAAACTAGCAACCCACACCAAGTTTCCCAGCCTTTTGGTAGCTGTTGGTTCCTGTTTTCCAAGTAGTCTAAAAATTAGATGTAAAGTTGAAATACGAACAGATTCTCTGTAGCCAAACTCTGCAATGGATTCCAAGTTCTTCCCTGCACAATGAATGTATAGACACAAAGACAGTACAGATCTTTGAGAGTAGTTATCTCATGGCCAAGATCAGATAACAATGCCTACTAAGAAGCAAAATGCTGCCAGAAGAGCAAATTTTTCTGAACTGGTTCACACCTCTTAGAGGCGTGGTGTGCATTTCAATTACGGTACTTTAAAGTGCTAAACATTTTTTTTAAATATTCTCACAATGGTTAATTAAAATGAATGGTACCCTTTCAACAAATGGTAGCAAAAAAATTCCTTATACCATCAATACACAAAATGAATTAAATCTGCTTAAACCTGAAAGTTCTTTTGTCCTTTGAAAATAAATCCTCTATGGTCAAATAATGAAAATTAGATAGATTATACCAATACTGGAGAGATTTTAATTTCAATTTATTTATTTTTAAGCTTAGGACTCAGGAGTT
Organism: Podarcis filfolensis; assembly: GCF_964270895.1. Lineage (NCBI taxonomy): Eukaryota > Metazoa > Chordata > Lepidosauria > Squamata > Lacertidae > Podarcis > Podarcis filfolensis. The sequence goes on along the minus strand of NC_139616.1, from coordinate 35,885,294 downwards.
ACAGGATGGTAAACCAGTGGTGACCTCTCCTGGAGAGGAATAGTCTGGCAACCATGATCCATGCTCTTGAAACATCCTTTATGACTGCTGCAATGCATTTTATGTGGTGCTGGCCTGGAAGACAGAAGCTGCAACTAGTTCAAAAAACAGCAGAGAGGTGCTGGGTAAAGCTTTAAAGGCCTTCATGGCATGGGATCCAGAAAACTTGAAGATTGTTTTCTTCCATACGAACAATTGATTTTAATTTATTTTTGCTTGGTTTTGGTTTTAACTGCATAGTATAAACCAGGATAGACATTTTGAAGCGTTCTTTATGTGTATTTTAAATTACATAAGGATACCTATGAAGTTGGTCTCTTGTAACAGGCACAGTGAGAAAGACATCAAAATCTCTCTGTCTCTCCTCTACAGCCTCCCTTCTTCAAAAAGTATCCAGACAGCAAGAGAAAAGCCTTTCAGACTAGTCCTCTGTGCATCTTTAACAATGATGTGGCATAGTTATATTCTGTACTGTGGAAGTGGTGCGATGTCACAGGATTAAGCCTAAGATCAAGGGCAGGGATCATTAGCAGAAAAGTTCTTCCAAGGACCAGAGATAAAAACACAGTCCAGGGTGAGACAAGGTCAGGAGCCAGGGTTAATCAGTAGTGTGAAAGCAAAGCATCTCACATGAAAAACTAGGTTGATAATTAAAGAATCTGTCAGAGAACTGGTGCAAGAGGAGTGAGGAGCAATATGCACTATAGGATAAGCAGGCTGTGCAGAAAAGAAAAGGGTAGCAGGAATATGGAAAACACAGTTTTTTATCCTGCTCTTCATTTGGAAGACTCAAAACATCAAATATCAAACACATTTTAAAAGCAGCAGCACCAGTAATCATAGAACACAACAAAAAACACCAGGTGAAATGAAAGTGAGGCTGTGTACACACCAGTCATTTAAAACACACCCACCTCACCACCACAGTAATCCTGGGAACTGTAGCTTGCCTTAATGGAGCTACAATTCTCAGCACCCCTAAAAACTGCAGTCCCCAGGATTATTTGAGCAGAGAAATGTGCTTTTAAATGTATGGTGTGTATGCAGTCAGAAATGAACACCAAGAGACCTGGGTGAATAGAAACAACTTCACTAGGGTAGTTAAAGAACAAATGAAGTCATACCAAAACAGACCTCCCCAGAGAAAGCATTCCTTGGTTGGGACACCACTAGCAAGAAGGTCCTTTCCCAAACCACCCACCTCATTAGACAAGGTAGAGCAACAGAGAAAGGCCTCTGAAAAGGACCTTGATTCCTGGGGCTGGCTGATGAGGCCTTTCAAGAAGCAGTGTCTGAACAGATTAACTAATCTACCGCTTAGGCAAAGGAGTAGGCTGTCATGAAAATATTTATGACTAGTTACAGTGAACAAGCTGAGCCAATCAGGATCTATTGATCTGGGCAATTTGCAGTAGATGAGTAAGAATGTCTGATTTCAACTGTTAAACAATAAAACCATTCTTTCCAAAGGCTGCAGTTTTCTTACACGCTTACTTGCCTAATCCATAGCATATTTTCAAGCCGCTCAACTTCAAGCCTCAGTGTTATCTAACTATAAAATTGATCTTATGCTTAAGAGTGCTCACACAACTGCTTCAAGAAAACGCCCATGGCAAAAAGGAGTGCTAGGCCCTGGTGGGCTGCTCCCTTACCCACTTGTGATTAGCCAAGCGGATAGCCAGGCAATCAGGATTTAAATAAAACACTAAAAAACAACAACACATCACTTCTCACTTCCCACTGTGGTCCCCTAGCCTCGTGCTATGGTCCCCCATTTACCCATTTTTCACCTGTGGCCCTCTTGGAATATCCTGGGGGGCCCCAAGGGACCATATGGCCCCACGTTGGGAAACACTGATGTTTAGTATCTCAGGTGCAAATTTGTACTTATGCAGGCAAGTTACTTTTCAGGGTTCAATATGTAATTGGCTATATCCCCCAACTACCATCTTGCATCTGGTTCTGCAGCCCAACCACATGCTGAGCAGTGATTTTGCATCAACTCTGGCAGGTTGACATCAAGCTGCTAATAAAAGAAGAAGATTCTGCAAGCCTGGTCTGTCCAGACCTGTTCTAGAGCATTCACACAGCAGTTTATTCAACAGTTATTCCCTGTTTATTTCCACACTGTATTTGAAATTTCGCACAGTGTAAAAAGTCGCTTCTGGAAAATTTATGGAATACAATGCATGTTGAGCACTCATTTCTGTGCTATCTGATTCCAGAAAGAAGTCTGTTCACATTCCCGCCCCCCCCCACCTCGCACACTCATGCCCTGCCTGCCTCTGGTGACCTGAAAGTTGAGATGGGGGTTGGTGGGTAGGTGGCTGGGTAGCTCCTGGTGCTGCGGGGTCTCTCAGGACTCTCCCTGTTAGTCTTGGAAGTTGCTGGAGATGGGTTTTTTCCCTTCACACCAAGAAATAATGTTGCTGCCTGTTTGTGGGGCGGTGAGGGCAATGGCTAGCAGAAGGCCTCTCAGATCCTGCCCAAGTAAAAAAAAGAAAAATGTCACAAGCGAGTGAGAGAGCAAGGAAGGGATGGGCAGGCAGGCAGAGATGTGATGCACCCATCATGCAACGGCTCTAATGGCCAGGAAGAAGAAAGCCAAGGAGAGCAAGTCAGTGGGGGCGGCGAGACACTTAGAACAGCTGTGCAAGCTGCTTTGCCCCACTCTCCATCTCTCCTCTGCTTTTTTTTTCATGCTGTTTTGGTGACATTTCCTGGTTCAAATCAGTTAATTTATTTATTTCGTGGTGACATGAGTAAATGTGGTCACGCATGAGCGGATTGTGTGTGGGGGGGTTGTATTTACAAAATGAAGAGTCTCTGTTAAATGAAATCATAGCTACTCTATTCCAGAACCATTTTCCTACCCAGAGGCCACTTCCAGTCTCATGTGATTCACGTATGCACAACCCACTTAAAGTGATAGTATCCTCATATCTTTCCCTTCTACCAAAAAACAAACAAACACAACAACCAACGGAACCTATCGATCAAGAGTTCTCTATTAGCCTCTGGGTTGGCTTCCTCGGTTTTGTAGATCTATGAGGTATAGGTAACATTTCAGCTTCTGCTTTCCTTTGGTCACTTCTGTCCATGTCAACTGCATGATGGCTTTGATCACCATCAAGATCTTTTGATTTTGTGGAATTGGCGGAAATGACTGGCAGAATCCGAGACCAGGGAGAAGAATCGGTGGAAGAAGATTGGAAGAAATTTAAGGACTATTTACAGAAACATTGCAAAATTAACGAATGTTAAAATGATGCTGGAATGAAACGAAGTGGTTTTAGTAACAATGTTAAAAAGGAGTATGTATGATTTATTAAATAGATGAAATTATAAGGTTATAATATGTCAAGATAAAGAACTAAGATAAAAACAAAGAGGGAAAGGATTTGCTGAATTAACCATTCGAAATGGAATACAAAAAAGGGAGGTGTGAGGAGGTCAGGGAAACAAGTGAATGAAAAATAAGACATTGAAAGATGGACTTATTTTTTCTTTTTTACTGTTTTTTCTATTTTCTTTTTCTTTTCCCCCCTTTCTATTCTGTATTTTTTTATTGTTTGTATTTTTTCTGTATTACTTTATTATCTTTGTAAATTCTTTTTCGAAACTTGAATAAAATATCACTTAAAAAAAACCAAACAAGATCTTTTGATTTTGCTGTGTCTGCAGCCAATTCTGTTCTTTGCTCCTGTTGAATCAGTTGAAGATCTCTTCTCTTTCTCCGATATCTGTGTTCTTCTTCTGTCATCACCTCATAAGATTGAGGAGATATTTCTTGAGTGGCCACAGCCTTTAGTGGCCACATTTCCCCACTATACATATGTACAATTTACATCAACTTTGTGCCTCAACTCCATGTCTAAGTAACCAGGCAACCTGTTTCTTACCTTTCTCCCAAACAAAGCTGAGCAGGACAGAGTCAAACTTTCAAAGGTGCCATTCTGTAATTCAGCATGGCCAAGTAAGGATCTGTGTTTGAATTCTCTCATTTTTTTAGCATTCTTTTGATGATCTTGTCTTGACACCATTTTTCACCAGCCCATTACACTGTGGGTATCTAGGACCTGAAGTAATGTGCCTGAAACCATACTGTTGTGCAAATGCTTTGAAATCATAGCAATCAAATTGAGGAGCACTATCAGACATGACTATGGCTTAGGTATCCTGAAAAAACAGATTTAAGGTGGAAAATGATATGCTGAGCAATGAAATTTTCAGAAAATGAAAATAGTAGTCTAGAACCGTACTTTTATCCAGAATGAAATAACAAACAATAGGTTTCTGGAAGCCACATCATAGGTTGCTTTTGCTGATAAACTTTGTATTTTTGACATGCTGCACAGTTCTGAATGAGTTTTTACATATCCTAATTAATATTTGGCCAATATAGGACACTGGGAGCAAGCCAATTGCATTTTCCATGTCTAGATGTCCACCATGAACCCATTTCAGCATCTCTTCCTTTAGAGAGCTGGGAACCACCAATTTGGTACCTTTGAACAGAATTCCATCCAGTACATACAACTCTGCTTCAAAATGGTTATAAAGACTTGGTATGTGTTTTCCACATCTATCAGAATTGATTGCTTGTATTACTTTTCTCAAAATAATATCATGAGCTGTGGCCCTGGCTATTATGAACCACATCTGGTCAGAGACTGGGATATTTTATTTACCGTATTTTTCCCTCTATTACACGCAGATTTTTTCTCCTAAAAAGTAAGGGGAAATGTCTGTGCGTGTTATAGAGCGAATGTGTGGTCCCTGGAGCTGAGAAGCGTGAGTGAAGGCAAAAAGCAGGCAAATATCAAATCGTCCGGAGAAGGGAGGAAAGAGGAAGCTGCGGCTTTCCTGCATTCTGCCTCAGGGTCTTACTGCCCACCCGCTTCTGTTTCCTTACTGTGTTTGCTCAGACGGAACAAAGAGCAGAGAAAACCCCTCCCCTCCAGGCAAGCAGAGTGGAAAACAGATTCCTCTCCGTGCGTCTGGGACTCGAAGGCAACATGCAGGTTGGGGGGGGGGGGAGAGAGAGAGCTGGTTGGCTTGTGGGGGGGGGGGACTTTTGCCTTCCTTTCCTCCCTCCGGTAAAACCCCTCTCCTGCATTCTTAGCCAGCTGCTTCTCTGCACACCCCTCTCCTTGTCGCTTCTATGTTTTTCCTTCCCTCCCTACTTAAAACGTGGTTCCAATCACGGATCCACATGGATCCTCAGGATCTTTGCATTGAGTCACCCCAAATTCACCATCAGATCACATAGCAATGATCTGATGCAAAAACAGGGCTGCAATGCTGCAAAAACATGGTTACAAAGCACGGATCCACATGGATCCTCAGGATCTTTGCATTGGGTCACCCCAAATTCACCATCAGATCACATAGCATGTCCATGGCTACAGCCTGCACCAAAAAAATCATGCACCCACTGTTTCCTGGGGCTGCAATGGTGCAAAAACGTGGTTACAAAGCATGGATCCACATGGATCCTCAGGATCTTTGCATTGGGTCACCCCAAATTCACCCTCAGATCACATAGCATGTCCATGGCTACAGCCTGCACCAAAAAAATCACGCACCCACTGTTGCCTGGGGCTGCAATGGTGCAAAAACGTGGTTACAAAGCATGGATCCAGATGGATCCTCAGGATCTTTGCATTGGGTCACCCCAAATTCACCCTCAGATCACATAGCATGTCCATGGCTACAGCCTGCACCAAAAAAATCACGCACCCACTGTTGCCTGGGGCTGCAATGGTGCAAAAACGTGGTTACAAAGCATGGATCCACATGGATCCTCAGGATCTTTGCACTGGGTCACCCCAAATTCACCATCAGATCACATAGCATGTCCATGGCTACAGCCTGCACCAAAAAAATCACGCACCCACTGTTGCCTGGGGCTGCAATGGTGCAAAAACGTGGTTACAAAGCATGGATCCACATGGATCCTCGGGATCTTTGCATTGGGCTACCCCAAACTCACCGTCAAATCACATGTCTGTGGCCGCAGCATGAAGCACAAAAATGATACATCCACTGTTTCATTCAGAATTCTTTTTTCTTGTTTTCCTCCTCTAAAAACTATGTGCGTGTTATGGTCAGGTGCGTGTTATCGAGCGAAAAATACGGTAGTCAAATTTACATGTACTACCTCCAGAATCAGAATTTACTTCAACCTCAGTCCCATTATAAGCTCTGGACAAAGTATACATAATTACTAAGTGTTTACCAGGACTATATTCCAATTGCAAATCATGTAATTGTAATTCAAAAAACAGTCTCTGCAGCCTAGAGGCATTGAAAATGCACAGGCATTGTGACTGTACATTCCATTTTTGAAGTGTGTGTTCTGTTCAAGTGCTGGTTAAATTGATCATATAATATTCAGCACAAAGACCAGCTGAGCACAATCTGAAAACTGCTACCAGTTTTCTGCCTCATTCTGACTTAGAGCAAGAGAAATGAGGATCAAAACTCCTAATGCATGAGTGGATTTATGATTCAGAAATGTGGCTTTTTTCAGATACAAGAAGGTTGTAGATCACAGATGTGAACAGAAGTTGAATGGGAGTAAGAGGTGGAAATTAACTGAGGAGATCTATTGCAACCTAGGATAAAGACTACTGAACAAATAAAATATAAATGGTTGGGTACTGGGAAAGGAATTTACATGACAGATGGATACACCTGTGAAATTTGATTTTCTCAGTTTTCCATTTCTGCATCATTTTGCAATTTTTTAAAAAGGGTCCACACAAAAATTCATTAGGGTTCCTGTGCATTTTACCCCTAATGTATGCATTTTTGCCTAATATATACATTTTGCAAGTATTATATATCTTAAAATAGTGTATTTTTGTATGTTATTTTCACCAATATAGGCATTTTTGTGTGCATTATTAGGCATAAGTACTGCATTGCAAAATATGGAAAATGCTAATTTCAATGGATAGTTCAGAAAATGTGAATTAGTTAGGTTTACATTAAAATGAGAACCAAATAAATTGTTTCCCATTCCTAACTGAAATTAGAGTTGGTTTAAAATCTCAGGAGAATTCTAGTCCTGTTTTTTATTCTCCCCAGAACTGGGCAGCAGATTTTTATCAGAAGAAATTACAAAATGTACTAGATATTGTGAATACTTCTTTGTAATTCTTGCACACAGGCTTAAGGAACACTTGTACATGTAAATATGCCATACAGTGGTACCTCGAGTTACAGACGCTTCAGGTTACAGACGCTTCAGGTTACAGACTCCACTAACCCAGAAATAGTACCTCGGGTTAAGAACTTTACTTCAGGATGAGAACAGAAATTGCGCGGCGGTGGCAGCGGGAGGCCCCATTAGTTAAAGTGGTATCTCAGGTTAAGAACAGTTTCAGGTTAAGAACGGACCTCCAGAACGAATTAAGTTCTTAACCCAAGGTACCACTGTATATCATACTGCAGCATGGGATGATTTAATAACCATGGCCAGCCAGCAAATGTTCTAAATGCAAATAGGCCTTGCAGATTTTGACAAAACTGCCAGAAATTTTGTGAGTGATGCTTGGCCCCAGCTCTGCTATTTTCAAATTGAAGCAATAGCAGGTGTAACTTCCTGCTGGAAAAATGAATGCAAAATTCTTATTGAAGTATTTTGTGAGAGGTAATATCCCATTTGTTAAGCTCATGCAGCAGTATTGTTTACTTCATATAGTACTATGGTTTTTTTTTGTTAATGTTGATAATCCACCCCACCTAGAACATTTCCCCCTTACAGTACATGATTATACATAGTGCGGGTATTATTCTCAGTAGGATATGATGTCAAAAACTTATTTGTTTAGAGTCATCATTCCAAACTAAGGGGACTGCCTTGCAAAAATGTCCAACCCTCCTCAGGCAAACTGTCCATATATTTTACTCTCAGCCTCCTGTTCCTTAACCAGTTGCTGATCCTTCAGTTTGGGCAATTCATTGTCCAGTCCCTATGGACCATAACCTACTTATTTTTTAATTTAATTTCTATGCCACTTAATTTATTAAAATATATCTCTAAGCGGTGTACAAAAAACTGAAACAGCAACAGAAAACATTACAAAAATGCACAGTTTCATATAAAAATGTTGCATTAACACAAAGTTACTAATATATATAAATCAGTATCATTTCATTTTTCTTCTGACATACCCTCTCAGCCTCTGGGTTCTCACCCAAGGTCCAACAAACTCTCAGCTCACCCACAAGTCTCACAGCGAGATGTATTCCTGGAAACAGCAGGCATCACCCTAGGCTCTCACTCTAGACTTGCCTTCTATAGGCAGACACAAGGTGGATGATACCTTCACCGGCTACCCACAGCTGTGTCCCATTAAGCTGAACTCTCTACACCCAGTTCCAGGTACAGCAGGTTTGTTGAGTTTCCCAGGGTGCCAAGGGGTGGGAATAGGGTCCTCCCTCTACTCACAGCTCTGTCTTCACCCTCTGTCCTCTCCTCCTCCTTCAGCTGTTTTTTCTCTCAGACCTTCCTGTAGCCATATAGGTTTACAATTTTTGTGCACTCATCCTACCTCTATCCAAGCAGAAAAACAAAGAAAACTACTGTCTGGCACCCCTAGACTAAGGATCACTGATCATTTTGCCCTTTGGGTTCCACTGCACTTTCCCTATTCATAAGGAAATATTTTCCATCACTTAGAGCCACATGGCTTCACTATTGGAAAACTCCAAAGACAATACCTTTGCATATTTTCCTGTACTAAACAGAGAGTAGATGTGAACAGATGTGGCCAATTCTAAACACCAAGCACAATATCCTTACTTTAGCTTAGTATGGACTAAAGAGCACACCCATTATTTGAAGGACTTCACTATTTTTCACTCACTGCAGATAAAGTGTGAGCATCACACCCATTACATCTATTTGCTTGATCACGTTAAGAATGAAGTTATGATAGCACTGTCTGCATTAATTTTGGTGATGGTTGTCAGATTTGACATAGGGATGCACACTTCCCTGCCCAGCCTCTTTGGTAGGCATCAATGCAATTCCTCATCACACAACCCCTGACCCCCTTTTTACGTTTTAATTCTTGGGTTTTTTATCACATACAAATGGTTTTCAGCCATGGCTTACAATGAATTCATGTTGGGGGTATAAGGAATCTACTGGAGTACACCAAGGTCTTTCTGCTAGCCATGCATTCTTTCATTTTGTTTCATTTTGTTCACCTTCAACTGCTCATTAACTGGCAGTGACCAGTCATTAACCACCACCACCAATGACCCCTGACTCAAAGAGAGGCCAAGACCTGAATGGCCAAGGAGAATGACTTCTCTGTTGTTGCTCTTCAGGGTGGTCCCTTTAGGATGGGTAGAGGGCAGCACGGCAGGAAAAAGTTCACCTTATGGTTTGATAAACCAGCATTCAAGTCTCCCTCTCTATGCCAGTGCAGCAAATAATAATAATAATAATATCGAATTGTCCTAGCCACTTATGGCAATGAGAGTCTTGGCCAAGCAGGTTTTAAAAAGTGGGTTGAAATGGTACTAAAAATTCAGAAGAGGCCATGTTTGTTACAAACTATGGAGGGGGACACATGTGTTTCTATAGGAACCAAAGCAGTAAAAAGTATCCCAATGTAATCTCAATCCATTCAAAGCTATAGAACACAAAACAGAGAGAGAGAGAGAGAGAGAGAGAGAGAGAGAGAGAGAGAGAGAGAGAGAAATTGAGCTTGATTAAACTAACAATTTTTCAAGATAGGAACCAAACTCTAGGCAGAGATATGACCTTGTCTTGAAAATACAATATGATAGAACAATAATAATGATATTATTTAGATTAATAGTTTGCTATGACTCAAGGCTTCAAGGGCTGACTAAAGACAATGCTCCAAGTTAAGTTTGAGCATCATAATTGTAGACATGGCTCAAAAGTTTCAAAATCGGTCTTTGTGCGGTGATCTTGATCATCTCTTCTAGTGCCTAATAGAGTGACATGCGTACATTGAACAAACTGTCTCTCCTATACTGTATAAAGCAACAATTTAACTGATGATTAAGGTTTGAGGCAGCCTTGGATATGGCAGGTATGCAGAAAATCCAGGCAGGTTTAACTCAGCTGTCAGTAATAAAAATGTAGGGTTAAGCTTCCAAGTGTTAGAGCCCCTTCTCAAAATGTCTCAGTCTGGTTTTATCACTCTGAACAGAAGCAAAAGATTGTGGAGGAAGTTTTTATTATTTCAACTGCCTGTTGAGCAAGTGACATCCTTGTCATGCTCCCCATTAGGAGACGGCCAGGGAGAAAGGGCAGGAGAAATTGCCAGCTGTCACCAGGGACAGCTTTTGCTTTTCTAAATGAAATATTCAACACAGAAGGTATGAAATATGAGACACAGCAGCTTACTTAATTTGCTGACACCCAAGGCTAACCATGCATGCTGTGCTAGACACAGATTGACCTGTTAACTCCTTTGTCCACTGCCTAGCTCAGAGACTAGGTTTCCTGAACACCTCTAAGTATCTCTCCCTACTTAAGCAACATGTTGTTGACAATCAATTTATTGAAACATACATAAGATTTCAGCTGCCCATTGTCTAACCTGGAAAATACTTTGCAAGCTGAGGAGGAAAACAAAAATAATGCACTGGGCTTTAAAGAAGACAATGCTATCTTGCCTCTTAACAATTCTACAGTTCAAGGAACAGTACAATCTATGCAACCAAGGTTTGCCCTTCACTAGAACATTCACTTCCAGGGACAGCATAACTACATGTAACCTTAAATGTAAATAAAAACCGTTTGGGTTCATAGATTTGTGGTACAGCACAGATGAGAGAGGATACCACTAAATGGCAGAACTGCTCTTTACCCCACTCCTGAGGCCAAGACAGAATGAACTACCACTGGCATAGGTGAGGGAGGAGGGCAAATCCATCAAACACTCCCCTCCACTCTGATGTTGAGGATTCTAATTAGAGATGCATGAGCATCCCAAAAAGGAGGCGTGCATTTGCAGTGGGCAATGCAGATCTCCAATGGAGTATTCAATCCCAGCAGTGAGGGATTGAATTATGTTTTATTTTATTCATTTCAACAGTTTATATACTGCTTAGCACCATAGGAAGAAGACAAGATAAGAGCACAAGAAGAGCCTGCTGGATCAGGCCACTGGCTCATTTAGTCCAGCATCCTGTTCTCATAATGGCCAACCAGATACTTATGGTCTGAAAGCAGGAACGTAGCCATCATAGCTAGTAACTGTTGATAGCATTCTCCTCCATGAATTTATCTAATCATCTTCTAATGCAATCTACTTTGGTGGTCATCACTGCCTCCTATGGGAGTAAGTTCCAGAGTTTATCTATTCACTGTGTGAATAAGTACATTCCTCTATCTGTTCTGAATCTTCCAACGTTCAGCTTCACTGAATGTTCATGAGTTCTAGTGTTATGAGAGAGAGAAACTTTTCTCCATACAATACACGATTTTATAAACTTCTATCATGTCACCTCTTACTTGCCTTTTCCCTAAACTTCAAAGTCCCAAACTCTGCAACTTTCCCTCATAGAGGAGTCACTCCATCCCCTTAATTGTTTTAACTTCCTTTTCTTAAACTTTTCCAACTCTATAATAGTCTCTGAGGTGAGGTAACCAAAACTATACACAGTATTACAAATGTGGCTGCACCATAGATTTTTTTATAACAACATTATGATATCAGCAGTTTTATTGTCAATGCCTTTTGTCATGATATTTAGCACGGAATCTGACTTTTTCGCAGCTGCCACACACTGTGTCAACATCTTCAATGAGCTATCCACTATAACCCCAAGGTCCAATTCCTGGTCATTTACCACTAGTTCAGACCCCTTAAACCTGTATTTAAAACTGAGATTTCTTTTGTGGCAACATGTATCACTTTGCCCTTGCTTACACCGAATCGCACTTGCCATTTTACTGTCCATTGGAGAGGTCCTTTTGGAACCTCTAAGTGGTGTACAGTAAGGTTACAAGATATGATAAAGATACAATAAGGTAAAATGAACTTTGACTGCACAGTGGGAAAATAAGGTTATTGTGTTAATTTTGCCACCAAGCATTATTTATTTGTTATTGCTTTTAAAGAAAAGAAAAGGGAATACCAGAAATACGAGGTGACAGAAAATGTGGATATAGTAGTGTGTGTTGAATGTTGCTGGTTGAGACTAAAGGTGGGTCCAGTATATGAAAAGGTTGAACACTATTGTCATATACAACGTCTTTACAGATGTCGGATGAAGATCTGTCTATAGGATAGCTGCAGGTAGCAAAGTCTTGCTAAGTAGGTAGGTATATAAGCTTGACTTACTGGGATGTGCAGGTCTCCTGCTTATAGAAAAGACCCAGTTCTGCCAAGAGCAGAACCATTCTGAATAAGCACATCATTAGGATCAGCATTTATTGTACATCTTTAAAATCCCAATGTCATAGTGATGCTACATGACTCAGCAAAAATGCCAAGACTGACTAATGTAGTTCACATCACTCAAGACAGTGTACCTTAACCTCCTGATGGAACCATGCTGCCAGCGGCATAGGAAGGGGAGCAGTTGTGAAAACTGCCAAGTACTGGAAGCTCTCACTCCCTTTCCCTGAACTAGCAATTAAAAAATGCCCCGAAGCAAGTAGACTAATAGTTCTAAATTTAAAAAATCCAAATGCTGATTTAGAAGCCTAATCTTATGTAGGTGGCATTTTTCAACATCATGATAATGGCTAGTTAGCAAGATTATTCTGAGGGGTAGGGAGAACCAAACTCAGGTGTACCTGCACTTCTTGCCTCACACCAAGTGCACACTTATGCCACAGGTGCCTGTGTGGCATTGTCAAAGGACAATATGCCCTATTTCACATTTCTCTGCTACATGTTTACATTTCCCATGTGACAAAGAGAGACCCAGAACAAAGAGTACTGAACAAAAAAGTAGATAAGAATATGGGTAGTTGGGAACCTCTTGTCATGCACATTTGCTTATGCTCCTCCACATATGTAAGAAATTGACTGTACAACAATATAAACATTAGTTCTATGCATTTAAATATAGTTGTTGTTATTTGAAGATTTTAAAAATATGCCACAAAATTAATTTCCATGTTATTTGGGGCAGCAAATGGATAACAGGCATATCCAGCAAAAGATGCTCAAGTGGAAACATTAAAAAATCCAGATTCATTTGTAATATTTTAGGAACATACTGTTACATTTACATCTGTATTCTGCCCTATATCCAAAATGTCAAGCAAACATTGTGTTTAAAACCAGACAGAAAAACAAATCTTAAAGGGCAGTGAATTAAAATAATGCCGCCAAAGGACTCTAACAACTTCCTTCTCTATTACAAAGTATCAAAAAGAAATGCTATACTTTCCACCAGAAAATACTGTAATGAATGACCACAGGAAAGAAGCTTCATAGCTGTGGGCCAATCTCTCTTGACAGAACTCTTCTGGTTAAATATCACACCACACCACAAATGCAAGGCAAGAAAGTCATGCCCTGCATGTGCAGAAGGAACTGGGAGCTGACACAAGAGCAGTCTTGAACAATCAGAACACTGAACAATTGTTCTGAAAAATCCTTGTTTGTGGTGACATGTTGTAACGGTCCACAGCAATTACCAAAGCTTGGGCTACTTTTTTTTAGTGCTGGGTACTGAATTATGGCTGCTCAGGTTGGCTGAACTAAAAGCAAACCTGTTCAGACAGCAGCTACATGAAGATGGCATCCCTGATTACAACAACCACCTTGTGTCATTTATGGTAAGGTTATCACGTTACTATCATGTCCACTGAGATAGATTCTCTCCTTCCTCTAATCCAGAGGTACCTAACCTGTGTCCCTCCAGATGCTGTTGGAATAGTCAACTGGCAGGGACTCTGAGAGTTGTGACTTAACAACTGGATAGCCACAGGTTAGCTATCCCTGCTCTAACATATCAGAGACAAACAATGCAGAAGAAAAACAGATTTTGCTTATACTATTAAGATTGAAATTATTAACACATTTAAATTTAAAATTTTAAATCCCATTGAAACCACACACAGAAGAATATAAAACTTACTTTGATGGATACAAGTCCTTCTTGTCTGCTGATCCAAGGCTCTGGAAGACATAAAAGGATTCAGTTAAGTCCTACTTTCTCCCCAGGTTCATGGAACACACAAAGCAAAGCATTACACAGTATTGTTGGGGCTGGTAGCTGTTAAACTTTTATCATTGGTTCTTTGATTCACTTGTGTCACAAATAAATGAGTGCTACTTCATGGAAGTATAATGAGACATTAGGGTGCTCTCATATGAGGAATTTTTCAAGTGCCTATGGTTGAATCAGCATATCTGACATATGCAAAGCATGAGGAGAATGTGCCAATACCTGTGGCCATATAACTGCAAGTCCAAGTTGTTAACTAGAGACTAGCAAGATCAGCATGAGATTAAAAAAATGGCAAACATGCAAGGGGAAGGGATGTAGCTGAGGGGAAGAGCATATATTTGCATGCAAGGAGCTTCATTATCTGGTATTATCAGTGTAAAGAGATTTTAAGAAACTGTTGCTAGGAAAATAGTTGTCTGAAATCCTCTACTAGTCAACAGAACCATTACTAGTCAACAGACATACACTACACCAGGCAGAACCAATGATCGTATTCAGTATAAGGTTTGAATAATTTCATGATTTATGCATTTGATTCAGTACGACTTATCACCTCTTCTTTGAGCTTCTTCCACTTCTGGATTTAGTGCTACAGTGTGAATCTAGCCATGAGGAAAGCTCCCTTCTTCACAAGTCCCAAGTCTTAGAGAGACAGGAGGAAATCTTGAGAATGCTACAACCATAAAAGCAAACATGGCTGCCAAGCGCAAACTGTACTGAATCACTAGCTAAATTAATGCACTTTCTTCAAGCACTAAAAACTGTCAGAGACCTCAGACATGAGCAACCCAGTATGCCTGCAAGTTTGGGAGAGATTCCCATGAGGTAATCTACCCAAAGTGAAACTCATCCATCATCTTTTTCAGGCTGACATCACAATGCCCAAGTAACTTAAGTCTTTGATAGAACCTTCAACTGCCAGTCAAAGAATATGTATATTTCTAAATGCAAACCCCAACTGGGAGTCCAAAAAGAGAACATGACAGATTGAATTCCTTGGAGGCCTGGCAATTTGCATACACATTAACCATTCATTTGCAAAGAAGTAACAGTTCACTGTGGACTCAGCAAGCTTCTACTCCCAGTTTGAGTTATGAGGATGTACTAGGTGTATACACACATCTGTGCACTTCCTTTTTGTGCACTTTCTAAAACAAGCAGAGATAGCAAAATCACAGCAATTTAAGTTTGAAAGAATGTGCCTGGGTACCTGTGATATATAAAAGGTTTATATTCTTTATCTTTGGCAACTTGTGTCAGTCACAAGAGACGACTGATTTGTGGTGCACAGAGTCATACATCTTTAACCTCTACCTACAAATGAAACCGGGGGGACGCAGGTGGCGCTGTGGTCTAAACCACTGAGCCTAGGGCTTGCCGATCGGAAGGTCGGCGGTTCGAATCCCAGCAACGAGGTGAGCTCCAGTTGTTCAGTCCCAGCTCCTGCCCACCTAGCATTTCGAAAGCACGTCAAGTGCAAGTAGATAAATAGGTACCGCTCTGGCAGGAAGGTAAACAGCATTTCCGTGCGCTGCTCTGATTCACCAGAAGTGGCTTAGTCATGCTGGCCACATGACCCGGAAGCTGTCTGCGGACAAACACTGGCTCCCTCGGCCAGTAAAGCGAGATGAGCGCCGCAACCCCAGAGTCGTCCACGACTGGACTTAACAGTCGGGGGTCCCTTTACCTTTACAAATGAAACCAGGGAGCAACTGCTCCCAATGAAGTTTCATTAGGCTTATTAGGTGAGGAGAAGTCATGATGCTACTGGAGGCTAGATCACTAGGGTGAATGGGACACTCAGTCTCAAACTGCCTGCAGCCACACTGCATCTGCCTACCTTCTGACTTACAACTAGTCAATGGAATGATACAGGTTATCAGTTTCCTCCTCTGTAGTCTCGTCGTTGTCTTTGTAGAACTCACCAGAGGGGATAATAATAATAATAATAATAATAATAATAATAATAATAATAATTCATTTATACCCTGCCCATCTGGTTGAGTTTCCCCAGCCACTTTGGGCGGCTCCCAGTCGAGTGTTAAAAACAATACAGCATTAAATATTAAAAACTTCCCTAAACAGGCCTGTCTTCAGATGTCTTTTAAAAATAAGATAGTTGCTTATTTCCTTGACATCTGATGGGAGGGCGTTCCACAGGGCGGGCGCCACTACCGAGAAGGCCCTCAGTCTGGTTCCCTGTAACCTCACTACTCGCAATGAGGGAACCGCCAGAAGGCCCTCAGCACTGGATCTCAGTGTCCGGGCTGAACGATGGGGATGGAGACAAAACTAGAATGAGTTGGTTCCACCTGTCATTGGTTCCAGCTCCATGGACTTTTGGTCTCTTTGCTTTCAGACACCACTATTTGATGCATCAATTCTCTTCTGCTGAACACTATCTACTCTGCTTGTGGGAAAGAAGTTTGGGAGGAAATATTTCCCAGAAATAAGCATACCAGAAATAAACATGCAGCTGTACAAAGGCCATGCCCTGTTGCCCTGAGAAAGGTGGCTTACTGTTATTTGACCTGAAGATTTACGGGAAAGAATGGGAAAAAGTCAGAAATAGGAAAGCAAATCTACGCCTGGCAAGCTCACTTCCAGAAGCTTATTGAATATTCTCACCAGCACATACATTACAGGGTGGGAGGAGTAAAAGAGGAAATATAAAACAGATAGACCAAACCTTAGTTCAGGAAGCCCCAATGTTCCAAAAGATCTAAAGGACCTTCTTGTGCATTCAACCTGTAGTTCTATTCTCTCCTTGTTTTATGTGCCCATGTGCCTTCTTTTAATCCTTCTTTGCCTTGCAGGAGAAAGATGAGGCTGAGAGTTACTTGCAAGCAGCATGTTTGCACTCCAGAGCTGCTGTTGTACTTTTACATTGTGGTTGCCAGGCAATGGCTACAAGCTGACTCCAAAGCAGTAGGCAGCAACCGGGCAGAATACTAATCAATGGAGCAATAAACCTGCCCTCCCCAAAGCTCACAAAAATGAGACCTGCCCCCTAAAACAGCAGCTTAAGCAACTAAAGCTTTAAGATTACCTATGTGCAAAGTAAATTGAAAAGCAAAACCTCAGGCTTCTATTCTGGAGGAATAGTAAGCTTGTGGGCAGGCCTGTGGGGGTTGTTGGGTTTTCAAAAATCATCATTTGTGTAGCATTGAGTTTTCCTGTAAGTGAGCAGCTTCTTACAATAATTGCAAATGAGGCTAACATTACACTAATACCCACTCACCTCCTTATTTGTGCACTACGCAATTGGTGTGTGTGGGGGGGGAGTTTATTGGTGACAAAATCTGCTAGCTTGCTCACTAAACCAGACTTTCAAAAGTACAGATACAGGCAACAGGTGCAGTACAATCAACAGCAAGCAACAATATTTGGAGGGGGGCAGCCTGAGGAGGTGGTAGAGGTTGATGGATCAGCACCCCACAAAGTAAACTCAAAGCAAATTCCACAGGCTGCAGCCAGTACTTGTTCCATCACTTTCCAGTCGCTCTGAAATTTTTATTCCCTTACAAAAGTGGTTTCTGCTTTTCTGCCTTATCCACAGGCCACTTTAGAATTTTGGTAGGTGCAGGCTTGAGTGTACAGCTGCAGCCTCCCTGGCTGTCCACACTTCCATCCCTGGTTGTCCACATCCCCTCAGTCACCTCAACAGTAGGGTAAGCACAACAAAAATATTGTCTTCTACCTATATGGATTTCAATGAATTGTTTTCGCACAATAGAGAATTATCTAATGTAATTTGTTTTGTCATTAATAGACAAGAGAATCATTGAGTGGGGCAGAAGACACAGAGAATAATTTTTTGACATAGAAGTGGACATATAAAATGGCAACTGTTAATCAATGCTCCAACCCTCCATGTAACACGTTAAAACACATACTGAAGGCTCAAGTTACAATACCTTGTTTCTTTTCTTTTCTTTAAACAAATTTTTAAACTTTTTCAACATAAAATATAATTTTTGATGGATGTGGAAAACTGATTTGAATGGTTATAGTAAAATATGCAGAAAAGTATGATATGTAAATGAACCATGGAAGGAGAAGTTTGTAAAGTTTGTAAAATGTTTATTTTGAAATATAAAAAATATAAAAAAAACTTAATAAAAATTATTATTACAAAATTATTACAAAATATTCAAAAAAATGCATTACAAGATAACACCAGGCTATAGTATATAGCTACTTCTCAATCTGCTAGGTGTTGTTTTCTTGATCTTCCATCCCAGGCATCTCAGATTCACTTTTTCCCACTCAAAAAGTCCAGAAGTAGCTCTTGAATTATTATTATATTATAATAATTAATAATATATCCAAGATGGTCCTTTTCCAGTCCAATGTGATAAATTTCTCTCCAATGATTCCAGCAGATCTTAATACTAGTCCTTCTTTCTCTGCTTTTTCCAATTTTTCCCCCAACATCAGTTGTTAGAGGTTTAGAGGCTTCTTGTTGTAGATTTGGAGCTGGAAGGGAAATGACCATCTCCACCATCTGCAATCGTCTCCCAACTCCTCTGGTTGTAAATCCATTTATCCTGGCATGACAACAGCTTCCTTTGTCTGTCTTGGTCTTCTGGACAGCTGCAAAGACACACAGCCTGATCCATCATCAGCAGGTGTCTCCCACCCAGAAGTGTGAGAGGTGTCAGTTCCTCTTTGACATGGAGAGGTGTCAGTTCCTCTCTCTGACAGGTCTTGTGTATTCTCCAATCTGAAATTTCTCTGATGCAATTTCTCTTGAAATTCTCCACACAGAGCTAAAATTCCCAGACTGGTTTAAGAGCCAATCCTTATTCCCAGGGAACTCTGGGAACAGCTCTGGGAAGGTCTCACAAGACCTGGTGGGGCTGTCCAAAATCTTGCAAAGACCTCCAGAGCCTTCACAAGACCTTCCCAGGTTCCATTAAGCAAGGCAGATTGCTTAAATTCCCTTTCTGTGCCAAGTTCTCCCATTGTGGAGAAAGCTTTTAAGCTCTCTGCGTTGTTGTGTGGGCTCTAGGAAGTCTCATGGGAACCTTTCAGAGCCCACTAATCAAGGCAGAGACCCCAAATCTCTCCACCATGCATAGGTGGCAAGGCCTGCTTGGCACATAGGCTCTGGGATGGTGCCATGGGAGTGGTTCCGGGTTTGTTCTGGCTATATGCAACTTTGGCTTCATGTGCAATCCCTGGAACATAACTCCCACATAAATTCCAAGGTGACTGCACTTCCATAAATATTTATGAATGTCGCAAAGTAAATTTCATTAGCAAAGGCATGTTTTCTCTTAATTGGAAATTCCCTGTCTTATTTTTAAATCAGAACTCACCATCTGACTCTTCAGCTACTGTAATGACGAGCAAGTTTCTATCCCTGAGAGATCCCTGCTCTCAGAACAGGACCTTATGGCAAAGTCTAGGGTTGCACTCAGCCAAATGAGCAAGAGGACCCCCAAACACAGCAGAGCTAGCTTTTCACATTTTGAAACAAGCAAAATAATACTTCTTACCATCTAAAGAGCGGTCCCTGTGAAACTATTACATCCAGAGTTTAAAATTACCAAACAACACAACTGTACCTCTTGGCTGAAGTCGAAAACCTACATATTTGCAGGCAGGTGTACCTACGGTAAATACTTACATAGAAACATTTCTGTTTCCTCAGCTGTGATTTAACTAAATATCTGTTCTCATTCAGTATGCTGCAGTGACAAATTAACAATATAAAAGTTCTACTATCCAAATGTGATTTGGAACAGGAAAGCAGAAAGTAAAAAAGTCAAACTTCCAGACTGGGCTCTAGTGGCCATGTATGAGAAATACAAAAACACTCTGCATAGATAAAAATTACTCACACATATATAGAGTTGCTATCAGGGCAGATAATTTTCAGCAGGGAAAAAACTAATACTATTGTACCAGGGAAACACAAAAAAACATGTATTGGAAGATTTCTCTGCAAGCATTTGGGTAACACATGGGAGTAGGAGAAAGTTCCTTCATGAGGTTAACATGTTGTAGCCATCAAGATAGTCGTTTCCCCAAGAAAACATAATTTAGGAAGCAACATAAGGTTTATCTACACATGCATAATAAGAACACAGTATAGCCCTCCTAGGAAAGTGTCACCTCAAAATGTACATAAGGAAACCACATAAACCACTGTGTGTCTGAATGCCCCTCATTTCAATCCCAGGCTCTGCATGTAAAACATAACAATACCAGGGAGAAAGGTTATAATCTACTAGTTTCATTGACATGCTAGTTTTCATTATGAAGTAGGTAAATTAGGGGAATGAGCATTCAAACAATATCTGTGTTGGCATTCTGATTCTAAGTTCATAAATGAGCTCTAAGATTCTGATATTTTTAACTTTGGAACTACTGAGAATTTACAGAGCATCTGAGGAGCTATCTGGGGATTAGGTACTTTGATTTATTTCTCAACTTCCCCCTTCTGAGCATTCAAGCTCCGCCTCTGGGTTCCTTGTGGCTTCTTATGACTCACTACCAAGGTTCTGCATGTTACTTTTTGATTACTCACCTCATTGATGAATCAGAGTGTAGGAACCACATATTAAATCACTTAACAAAATAATGGGGAAGGGAGTCGTTTTTATTATGCTGTGGGTATTTTCACAAAAGTATATTTCTGGATGATGCATTTGCCTGTCTCCATAAAGTGATTTTGCCTACTTGGGAAGAGGACAGAAAGTTTTCCCAATAGCAATATATTGACTTCATGTGTGGCACATAGGGAGATAAAGTGTCAGTTGCTCGTAGAGGCAATAGGTACAAAACACTTGTATTTAAGAATGGATAATTCTGTCAATTTTGGTTTCTCTCAATTTATAATTTTTCCAGTCTTCAGTTTGAAAAACTCCCACTTCAGTTTGAGATTTTTTTTAAGTCCTCACAAAAATTCATGAGCATTTTAGTGAACATTTCTTCTTTTACAAACATGAAAAGGTCAGCAGTGGGCAAAGGTATTCACTCACTACTTGTTGCTGAGCAGACACCACCCCCATCATCCCGCCCGGACACTGAGGTCCAGCGCTGAGGGCCTTCAGACAGTTCCATCGCTGCAAGAAGTGAGGTTACAGGGAACCAGGCAGAGGGGTGCCTGCCCTGTGGAACGCCTTCCCAGCAGATGTCAAGGAATTAAACAACTATTTTACTTTTAAAAGACAACTGAAGGCGGCCCTGTTCAGGGAAGTTTTTAATGTCTGATGCTGTGTTGTTTTTAATATTCAGTTGGAAGCCGCCCACAGTGGCTGGGGAAACCCAGCCAGATGGGCGTGGTATAAATAAATTATTGTTAGTAGTAGTAGTAGTTGTAGTAGTAGTAGTAGTAGTTGTTGTTGTTTAGTCGTTTAGTCGTGTCCGACTCTTCGTGACCCCATGGACCAGAGCACGCCAGGCACTCCTGTCTTCCACTGCCTCCCACAGTTTGGTCAAACTCATGCTGGTAGCTTCGAGAACAGTATCCAACCATCTCGTCCTCTGTCGTCCCCTTCTCCTTGTGCTCTCCATCTTTCCCAATATCAGGGTCTTTTCCAGGGAGTCTTCTCTTCTCATGAGGTGGCCAAAGTATTGGAGCCTCAGCTTCACGATCTGTCCTTCCAGTGAGCACTCAGGGCTAATTTCCTTAAGAATGGATGTGTTTGATCTTCTTGCAGTCCATGGGACTCTCAAGAGTCTCCTCCAGCACCATAATTCAAAAGCATCAATTCTTCGGTGATCAGCCTTCTTTATGTTCCAGCTCTCACTTCCATACATCACTACTGGGAAAACAATAGCTTTAACTATACGGACCTTAGTAGTAGTAGTAGTAGTAGTAGTAGTAGTAGTAGTACAGTGGTACCTCGGTTTAAGAACGATTCAGTTCACAAATTCCGCAAAACCAGAAATAGTGTCCCGGGTTGAGAACTTTACCTTGGTCTAAGACAGAATCCGAATGGTGGAAGGGCACTGGCAGCAAGAGGCCTCATTAGGGAACGGTTTAAGAAAGGTTTCAGTTTAAGAACAGACTTCTGGAACAGATTAAGTTCGTAAACCAAGGTACCACTGTATTATGTCCTCAAAAATAGTGGGACACAGAAACCAGCCTTCACGTTGATAAAGCACTTTTCTGCATTAGTGCTGTTAAACTCAAGTTCTGATGATTTTCTGCCACCCTGTGCACTCTAAATGTGACCATAAGAAACTAAGCATGCACACATCAATAATAAATGCACAGTTGTGTTGTAGCAAATTACAAAATGTTATATACCTCATGCATGAATTATAACATGCTCCAGCAAAATTCCTGGGGCCCCACAGAGAGAAAATTTCTGGATTCAACCCTAGTTTCAACACAGAAGACATTATGCAAATGAATGGTAGGACATACTTGGGATACCAGTATGCGTGCTAGCAATGCTGCCAACACACAAAAGCTCCATTTAAAACAAAATTAAGTGAATGCTGCTGATACCCTTAGAATGGAAGGTTTTTCTCCAAGGTGGTCTTCTATGAAACAACATTGCACAGTCCTAGTGCTAACTTGGAGTGGGCCATGACTCAGAAGGGAGTCTGCAAAAAATGACCTGGTTTTGGTTTCATAATTATCTCAATTTCCACATTAAATTCACTCCATTAACAAGTCTTGTTACAATTTCTTTAGCTGCTTGAAATACAGGGTTGGCAGCATGAAAAATTAAACTTTGGAAAGAAGGTTTTTTGCCACTTTTAGTACAGCCAGAAATAAAGATTATGTAATATGAATTCAGCTGACTCTGCTGTCAAAGGCGCGTGAGGAAAATCACTATATTGGCCTCGTAGAAAATCTGAAGGGGAGAAAAACGAGTTTGTTTTGGTCAGTAAAGTGAGTAGATGTGACTCAGCCTCAGAGGGAGCAGAAACACTGAGTAAGAAGGCACTATTTATACCAAAGGCCCTTTATGGATCTTAACCACTAAATTATACAAAAAAATCTGGTCATGACTCCACAGGAAAGAATGAAACTTAAGGACTATTTTTCTCACACTTGCCACACACACGCACACACATGCACACACATGCCTAATAAAGTAAGCCCTTTCAGGCTGAAATATTACTATGCTTTTAAAAACAGGCCCTGAAATCCAGCTCAATATTTTAAAATCTGAGGACTTTTTAGGAATGGTTCTATGACTTACCAAGCATGTAGCTTTAGTTCTTTTTTCAAAGCTATCATCAGAGCAAAAGGGGCAAACTAAACATTAGAAATACCCTTTGCTACCCCCCAAAAAAATTCTTCACAGAAAAAGCAATGGGGAGATGCAAAACAGCAGATGAGGTGTGCTAAATTCTCTTCCTATGTTCCACTTCTCCATCCCAAAACACCTCTGCAGCTGCTTTCATCGCTACTAAGTACAGTGGTACCTCGGGTTAAGTACTTAATTCGTTCCGGAGGTCCGTTCTTAACCTGAAACTCTTCTTAACCTGAAGCACCACTTTAGCTAATGGGGCCTCCTGCTGCCGTGCCGCCAGAGCACGATTTCTGTTCTCAACCTGAAGCAAAGTTCTTAACCTGAAGCACTATTTCTGGGTTAGCAGAGTCTGTAACCTGAAGCGTATGTAACCTGAAGTGTATGTAACCTGAGGTACCACTGTACATGCCCGTAAGGGCAGATTTGAAACCTCATAGAGGGAACAGCTTGGAGGGGGTTTGAAGCAATAAACAGGGTAGGATTTAAGCATCAAAACAGATTTGAAATCCATAAAGGACAGAGTTTTGGGATAAGATTTGGTCGGGAGAAGCAATGGGTGGAAGGCTTTCATCTCATCCACCATAAAATTTGGTCCACATATCTAAAATAGATGCTTCACTAGGATCAAAACAGATGACATTTGCGTGCACAGGCTCAGGAAGCACGCATGTGTGGGGGCAACCATGGGTAGAAATAAGATATAGGACATTAGTATTGGGTTGAAATAGGGCACAACTTTTTATTAATAACAGATGTAAGTGGGTCTTGGCGAAGACATTGGATATGTATCTAGTATCAAGTAGTCCACCTGCTGGTTGATCAGTAGGGTGGATCAACCCTGGGTTGAGGATTGCCCCTTGACAGACATCAAATGTGATGATCCGAACAGGGCCGCCTCTTGGAAAGATGCTATGGCCCATTGGAACAGGCAGATTTAGGGAAGCGTAACCTGTTTGGCTGCACTGGGTGCCGAGCCAAGAGGGTGCTACAGGAAGCACCGCAACAAACTTGGAACAGAAGGTGAGAGACAGGCGGGTGCTCAATTTTGGCATCACACAGGGTGCCACTGAGATATGAAATCCCAAAGTCTGGCACTGCCATTGGCCCCCATGTGGACTTCCAGACAGAGACACCCAGGCCCATGCAGAGCTTGTCTGAGGCCCGGGGTGGGAGTCTTGTTACAATAAAGTTATAAACTCAAACAAAAAAGCAGCTGATGCCTGGCAGGGTTCCCCATCCAGCTTAGCCCTTCGAGGCCCAGGGCAAGTGTACCCAGCTCCATCCCCCTGCACAGGCTTGGATACACCTTTTCCTGAACCCCTTTTAACAGGGTACCCAAATGGCTAAGGATCCAACCTAATGCCTTAAGCGTTATGCCCAAAGTTACTTGCTATGAGGTAAGCAAAAAACCTGCAGAATGGCTAATCTGAGTGCAGGAAAAACTACTCCCTTGCCCCAGATGTGGAAACTGAGTATTCCATAGCAATGTCTTCACACTGACCTGACCGCTCACCTTCGGGCAGGACACATATAAACAGGGCAGGAGGGTGGGGGATCTAACAACATTCTGCACAGGAGGAGCAGGGTGTGTATAAGGAATCTGGCTTCTGATTGGGCTGTTTGAATGAGCTTTTTCGCTGAAGCCCCACATCTGCCAAGGAAGGTTGTGGCATTTCCCAAGAGCCATGTGGGAAGAAAATTATCCAGAGACCAGGCCACAGTCATGATGGGCAGATGAAGAACAACTGATGAAGGCCAAAGCTGAAACATTTTGCTATAAGAATTTCTTTTTTATTATTTACTGTAATAGACAGACAGACAGACAGACAGAATTTCCACTGACAAACTTCAACCATTTGAAGTACACCAGGATTCAGCTGCTACAAATTCAGCACAGACATAGCAGAGGCTCAGTTCTCAGAACTCTCCAACATTGCCTCTCGCAATATAAACACCAGGCATTTGTTATACAGTGGGAAAGCAAGTGCTATGGGTTCTGTGAGAACTTTAGAATTTGCTTTGGGGGCAACTTCAAAATGTAGTGGATTTATTTATTTGCAGCATTTATCTGCCATCCAATAGCAAGATCCCCAGAGCTGGTTATGAATTGATAAAATATAATAATAAACCTCATAAAATAATAAAACAGCAGTTTTAAATGAGTTTTAAAAGATTTAAGAGAGATTAAAGTATCTTAACAGGCCTGGCATTTATTTTTATTTTTTAAAGATTTCTTCCTTGCACTAAAATGGCCCCAAAACAAAGGACAGGCAAAGCTCATCAGGAGGAATATTCCACACCAGAATCTATGGTATAAAGACAAGTCCGTAGAGGAGAGGAGGTGATCCTTCATGTAACCTGGCTACCGGATAATGAGCTTGTACACTAGGAAGGCCAGTAAGCACATTAACTTGGATAATAAGCTATGGACCAGAACGTCCCTTGTTCAAATATCATCTTAACAATGAACTGGATCCTCTTATGCAAGCCAGCCTCAGACTCCATGGTGATATAATGAAGAGAATGACTTGCCTTATGGCTGTTGTATTGGTTACTGACATAGATACATGAAGTTCTTTGAGAATCTGGAAAGCACTACAGAAATACCAGAGATGAAAATGACAGCTTTAATAGTTCACATTCTAAAGAAAGTCATAAGCTTTGGCCTGTAGCTTCAGACTGAACAACAGTTCCCTCCTAAGAAGAAAAAACTTCTTCACATTAAGACTTGGAATGATGGGAAAGTGGGTCATCCTGACAGAAGCGGGGTCCCCTTGGTAATTGTATTACTTTAAAATTGTGCCTCATTTCTAATCCGAATGGGACTAGCTTCAGCAGTTTATAATCCGCAGCCATTTATTTTCCTATAAAGTGCTGTACTGGCACATAACCAAATCACCAATATACCTGTATACACTACATAGCTTTTAAAACAGGAATGGGCATATTCTGTGACTATGAAAAGTAAGTTCAGCATTTACAGCAAGTTATGAAACTCTGCATAATGTTTATTTATTTTATTAAATTTGTGTACAGCCCTTCATCCAAAGATCTCAGAGCAGTTCACGGCATAAAAATACAAGATAAAAACACAAAATACATAATAAAACAAGAACAAAACAAAACAATACCTCCCACCCCCACCCCACACACACATTGCAGCATTTAGAGTTTCATAGCTTCTAGAATATTTTGGGAAATAAGACAGAAGAAGAGAAATTGGTCATGGGACAAGAAAATCAACCTTGGGAAAGGGATAGGGAGTTGCTTTCCCTGCTTTCTGAGACTTATATTAGCAGACATTGTTGTCATAATCCCAGAATACAGCAGTGACCAGGATACCAAGTGAAAGGCTACAATTTCACCAGGAAATGCTACAGTGGCTCCAGCTAAGGAACCAGACAAGGTTCCTGATGGTATTGATGATAGGCTAGCTATAGATGGGGTCTTCGTTGGTGCCATCTTTTAGTTCTGAAGAACTGAGTGCCTCCCAAACTGCCTTGCCAATCTAACAGTGCAAGACAAGAAGCACCCAAGGTAAGAGGCCATGGAGGACAGAAGTGCCCAAAGCATTGTCCCTTTAAGAAACTTTAGTGCTTCCAAAGGAAATGGAGGCAAGGAGTGGCAGATTGGAGGTAGGGTGTGAAAAGGCCCCAGTTCACTTCCAACTTTTGTCAGAGCAAACTTCTCACTAGGAGCCTAAGAACACAGAATCACAGAGTTGGAAGGGACTATGAGAGTCATCTAATCTAACCCCCTGCAATGCAGGAACATAAGAGGCAGCTGCTGGATCAGGCTAACAGCCCAGTTCTCGGAGTGGCCAACTAGATGCCAATGGAAACCCCACAAACAGTATCTAAGTTCCATAGCTCTCCTGTGATTTCTATCAACTGGTATTCAGAAACAAACTGCCTTTGACAGTGGATGAAAAACGCATCTGGAAGGGTTAGTAGTCACTGATAGCTTTATCCTCCTCCATTCATTTGCCAAATCGTCTTTTAAAGCCATGGAAGTTGGTGGCCATCACAGTCTTGCATGGGAGTAAATTCCATAGTTTAACTATGTTTAACTATTGGTGCTACAGCAACTGACCCACCTTGCTCCATGGGACTATCAATAGGTCTAGAACAGGATAATGGTATATACATTTTCACACTGTGATTCTTATCAAGGAAAGACAGAAACTAAAGATCTTCAGTCACAATTTGCTTAGAGCAGGAACGGGGAACCTATGGCCCTCCAGGTGTTGTTTAACTCCAGCTCTTATCAATCCCAGCCAGAATTGCCAATGATCAGGGATGATGGGAGCTCTACTCCAAACAGTTGGTGGGCCACCAGGGATTTACAGTGGTACCTCGCAAGACGAATGCCTCGTAAGACGAAAAACTCGCAAGACGAAAGAGTTTTTCGTTTTTTGAGTTGCTTCGCAAGACGAATTTCTCTATGGGCTTGCTTCGCAAGACGAAAACGTCTTGCGAGTTTGTTTCCTTTTTCTTAAAACCGTTAATACCCAGGGAATCTGTGCTTCACAAGACAAAAAATTTGCAAGACAAAAAAACTCGCAGAACGAATTAATTTCGTCTTGCGAGGTACCACTGTAGTGAACAATGGCTCAGAAAACCAAATTCTCAAACTGGTTTTGAGTTGTAAACGGCTTAGTGTTCTTATTGTAAGAACAGTGAGTGTGAAGCCCTGGTGGATCAGACAAAATATCCATTTTGTCCAATATACCACTAGATGTTGGTCCCTTGGGGATAGTAGGCCACCGTACCATCAACTTCCACCTTCCTGCCTTCTTACTCACAATGAGTGCAGATCGACCCTGGCTGTCAGCTTTTTCCATCTCCTTACGGGAAAGGGGACAAAACGAGAATTAGTTGGCTCTGCCTGTTGTTGACTCAACTATCTGTTTGCACTCTCTGCCTTCTGACTTACCAGTCCCAATGAACAGCAGCCACCATTACAACATCCTCTTTCACAGTGTATTCAACAGGAAGTCCACAAGCAGAGTTTTAAACCAACAGATCTCCCTCACTGCTGTTTCCCCCATCTCCCTCACTGCTGTTTCCCCCATATTGGTATTCATTGGCATGCTGCCTCTGAAAATGGAGGTTCCATTTAATTAGTAGGCAATAGATCTAGCCTGCATGCGTTGTGCCTAATGCCCTTTCAAAGTCATCCAAACCAGGGACCATTAGCTGTCATTTCTTGAGAGAACAGATTGACAAAGTTATCTATCTAGTATGTGAAGAAGTACCATCTTCTGTCTGTCTAGAATCTATTGTTGATCTACAGTGGTACCTCGGGTTAAGAACTTAATTCGTTCTGGAGGTCTGTTCTTAACCTGAAACTGTTCTTAACCTGATGCACCACTTTAGCTAATGGGGCCTCCTGCTGACCGAGCCCGATTTCTGTTCTCATCCTGAAGCAACGTTCTTAACCAGAATTACTATTTCTGGGTTAGCAGAGTCTGTAACCTGAAGCGTCTGTAACCCGAGGTACCACTGTATTGTTAATCAACTTCATTGAGAAACAAAAACAAAAATCACTTTTATTTGCTTTCTTCATGCCGTGTCACATTTTATAAGTGTTAATAGTGTCGCTGATCAATCTTTCCTTGCATGGAAGGTGCTCCAAGCCCTTGATCACTCTGGTTCCCTTTTTTGCACCTTTTACAGATCCACAATCTTCATTTTCAAATGTGGCACAGAAGAATGTATTGCATTAACAGCACAATCATATGCATGTCTATTCAGAAGTAAGTCCCACTGAGATCAATGGGGATTACCTCCAGGTAAGTGTGTACTGGATTGCGATCTAATGTATTTGGCATTGTTCTATATGTGTGTCCCTGTGCAATCTGCCCCAAATCACAAAAGTAGACTATGGCACAGCAGGGTGCTAAACCAGACCTCCTAAAGCCCAGTGACATGAAGCAAGTATGAAATACTGAGTTGTACTGTGCTAGATGAGGTATTGGATGGAATTTCAGCCTCACAGATATCAAATTGGCTCTTCCAGGCTTGTAAGAGCTTATCTAAAACCTTTTGGCTATAATCCTATGCACACATCCTTACAAGTTAAGCATCACTAAACCCAGTGAAACTTACTTCTGAGTAAACATGCATCAGATTGCTCTGTTAAGTTGTTTATGACCCCAAATCCTATTCACTGTCCTTTTTTTAAAAAAGGCAGAAGTAGACATTTAGCATCAACCAATGGCGCCAAGAGCAAATGATTTGCTATTTATACAGGCTCCAATCTCTATTAAATATTTAGGCACCAAACTGTAAAAAGGAAGCACAAGACATACTAGTGAATAATTTGAGTGCATTATAAAAAGCCTGGAGGGGGAAAGGGATTTTTTTTTGGGACACGTTCCCAATCTTATTAATTGGGAAGACAGCCTTGAAAAAAAAATCTCTTTTTCCCTGAATCATTATCCACTCTTCGGAATCTATCATATGAAAACAGTTATATAAAAGAATAAATTATATTTGTAATGGCAAGAACCCCAGAATAAAACTAGAAACTGTGATGTTCCCATATAAAGATAGGAGACAGCTATCTGTTCCAAATTTTAAAAGTTTACTACTGTGCCAAATCAAATTCACTACATACCAATATTGCCATATAAAAGGGGCTCCACCCAAGCAATCTTGGAAACAACTAATAATCCCTCCCCCCAAAAAAAAACCCAACCCTATCCGTTTAATGTATGCGACAGCTAGTCAACTTAAGAATGCAGGAACAGTTCTAATAACCCATTAAACACATGGCAACAACAACAACATGGAGATTGCTAGTGGAATGTTAAAGTGTTACTATCTATTATTTATTTATTTATTTATTTATTTATTTATTTATTTATTTTAGAAAAACAGATTTCCCAACACAGGGATTCTGTTTTATGAAAAGATAAAAGATTTCCAGAATTCTGGAAATATTTTTCTTATTTGTATAATCAGCTTATCACCCCTTCAGCAGAGACTGTGCATTCTAATTTGTTACACACTAGCTGCTTGCGTGTGTTTAACTTTCAGGTTTTCAAAAGTCTGATAGATCTCAGGAAATATAGAAAGTAATTGCATATAAACAAAACTGATCCAGGGAAATGAATGTTCATTGAAAGTCTGGGAAGAAATATCTAATTAACCTTCTAGCGGAACTCTGATTACCAACACTATACTGTACTGAAGTACCTAGATTATATAATTTGTAATGCTCATCAATAGGAAGTCAAGCAATCTACCCACACATTTTAAAACTTGTCTTGCTCTTAACTTATTTAAGACTAGCATGCAATATGGGGGAAATTACAGTATTCTGCTGATACATTATAACCTATGGAAAATGTGGCTCACTCTTTCTATTCCAAATCAGGGCTCATGAGACAGTGTGCTAGGGAAAAGCATTTAGAAGAAAACAGATGCCAAGATTGCATTGAGGAGAATACTATGAAGATTACTCCCCATTATATTTTTATACATAATGTGCGGGTTCCCATAAGTCATTCCCATATTTTAAGGGGGGGGGCTAGGTAATGAAGGAAGAACTCATACATATGTGTATTTCCCATACAGCCATAGGCATCCATAGCTTCCAGAGTGGCTTCGCAGACCTCTTGACTTTCTTGGGATTAGACATGTGAACAAACTCTATCCTAAATTACACTTAGAAACATTCCCATACTGAAATGCTCCTCTGGCTTCAATGGGAAGCATGGGCAGCAACCCTGCCAGATATTTATTTATTCAACTGAATTCTTTGATTGTTTATGGACTTTATTTCTTTATTATAAATTTCATTTATATCCTCACTTTTTCAGCAGAACTTCAAGCAGCAGTGACCAAACAAGCTTAAACTCAGCATGGTCCTAGCATCAGGAAGAAGGA
Organism: Podarcis filfolensis; assembly: GCF_964270895.1. Lineage (NCBI taxonomy): Eukaryota > Metazoa > Chordata > Lepidosauria > Squamata > Lacertidae > Podarcis > Podarcis filfolensis. The sequence goes on along the minus strand of NC_139616.1, from coordinate 35,853,940 downwards.
TAAGGTTGCTTTGGGTAACTGATTTTGAGTGTCATCTAAAGGGTAAAAAATTGCATCCAGCTTATTCTCACTGTATATTTACTCTGGAGGGGATTTATGTCTCAGAAGCCAAAGTAACTTAGGCACCTTGACTTGGGATGAGGCACACTATGTACGGTTTTGCCTCAGGCAACAAAATGTCTTAGGCCAACCTTGTTGGTTCTAATTTTATTCTATCCCAAGTAGCCTATAATACTTTTAAATATGTTTTAAAATATTTTAAACCATAAATTTAAATTATAAATTATTATAGAGTGAAAGTGACTGAACAAAGGCCTTCTCAGTAGTGGCCCCCACCCTGTGAAAAGCCCTTCCATCAGATGTCAAGGACATAAACAATTGCTTGACTCTTAGAAGACATCTGAAGGCAGCCCTGTATCAGGAATTTCTTAATGTTTGATGTTTTACTGGGTTTTTATATTTTGTTGGAAGCCAACCAGAGTGGCTAGGGCAATCCAGTCAGATGAGCAGGGTATTGTTATTATCATCATCATCATCATCATCATCATCATCATTATTACTCTTTCATTGGCCAATGACTTAGCAAAAATGAGCAAGTATGTATAACAAGATTAATAACAAGATGTTATTACCATAACAAGTTTTAAAAACAAAGTTTACCAAGTCGATTGCAACTTATGCTTATTTTACTTATGACAATCACAACCTTACGCAGATCACAAATAAATAAATTAATAGAAAGGGGTGGAAGAACCTTTTTTGCCAGGCTCTAGAGGCTCTTCTGAGATCTCACGGGGCTGTCTGAGAGCCTGCAAGATTCTGTGGGAGCATCCTGTGGCCTTGTGTTACCATCCCAGGTGCAAGGCTTAAAAGGCTACTTCCACAAAGGGTTTTCCTTTCCAAAAATAGCTTTTTGAGTCCTGTGCCTTGCTTGCAGGGCTCTGGATTGGTCATGAAAGGCCTCCAGGAAGTTCCTGCGAGATCTCAGGCAGATCTTGTGAGATCTTGGACAGCTGGCGTAGATCGGGGTGTGTGTGTTCTGACTTTGAATGATTTTGTGCACAAACCCCTGGAACGTAACCTGAGCATAAGTTGAGACCTGTTATTACCATAACAGGTTTGGCACAGATGTAGTTTTTAGTGATGTATTATGTGTACTTGAATAGTGGACATAAATAATTATTTACTGATCTATATTTGCTGTATACATTATGTACCATTCGTTTTGTTTGATGCTTAAAATATTGATTTCTTAATTTTTGGTTCAAAAAAATAGGAGTCGTCTCATAAATGGGGGCATCTTATACATGGAAAAATACAGTACTCACTATTCGATGTTTTTTAGCAACTAGATGTCAAGTGTGTTTTATCATATTAAAAATGCCTAGCTGTTTGTAATCTCAAAATCAATTTGAATGAAAATGCCATTCACTACACACACACACACACACACACACACACACATAAACATAAACACACTCACCATAACTGTTCATTCTATTAAGTTGTTATAACCCCATGCAGAATTCAAGTGCTCTGGAAGCTTTTAAAACTGTTACTGAAACAGATCAAAACACACCCAGCCTTTATTTTACTGGCATTCGTTACTGGCTGAATAAAGGATAAAAGAATTTGAATATGGAAGTTTCTGCCTACCAAACAGTTCTGCCTGAAATTCGAATATTGTGTGTTTCACCCAAATAAAATCTACTGAAAAGAATAAATATGAATGCATTCTGCATTCTTTAGGGCTTGAAAAGTTTTTCTCAACTTCTTTGAGCCTGACACATTGATCAAGTACCTGAGACCCTAACACCAGGGAAATGCCAAGTTTCCACTGCCACAACACAGTCAATGAGATATTTGCTCTCTGGAGTGCTTCTGCTCACTGAACAAACAGTGGGAACAACAACCATAAATAGGCATGTGCATGTTTACTACATATTGTACAAAGGTCCTTGTCACATTAAGGTTTGACTGGGACACAGGGACATCCAATACAGTCCAGTGTGGAGACAGGTCTGAATTTCACCTTAAGAGACCTGTGAGCATAGCTGTTTCCTTGTAACTGATATTTGAGTAGCCTCTCCTATACATGCATGATGCCAAAGGTAGAACTGCAATGCACAGCCATCACAAAGAACAGTGCATACAGTCTCCTTCTCTCTGAAATGAGTAACTGTTATAAGTAACAGTGGACATCTACTGAATAGTGACTCTTTGGGGAGATTAGCAACTAAACCTAAGAAATGAATATTCTTGCTAGTTAGCATGAAAAGGGATGGACACTCTTTGTTGACCAGCAGGTAATGGCTTTTTCCACCTGCCGTGCTCCACCCTCTAGCCCTAAGAGCCTTCATAAGAGAGCTGTTTCCAGAGGAAGAACTGTGAGGATGGAGAGACTCTGCCATTGGGGTGGAATGGGGGTGGATTCACCTGCGCTGCCCCACCTCCAGTCCAAGGAACCTTGAGAATGGAGTTGCTGCCACAGGCATTATGTCTATATGTATTTTAATGAGCTGAACAGAAGAAAATATTATGAGTCATGGGGGTGTGAAGAGTGCTTAACAGTGCTTAGTTTATTTTTTGACTGCTATTTTGGTAAAGTTGTTAATATTGTTTTATAGATTTGATTTGTTAATCATAGAATATGATTTTTGCGTTAATTTGGATGTTTAGCTTATTTTTAGTTGTTGCTTTGTTAACAGAGTTTAATAGATTGTAATTGTTTCACTGATGATTTGTTAATTATTCTATATGATTTATACTGTATTTGTGATATTCTATTATGTTCTACCATGACTGCCTGGTATGATACCACTTTAAGTATACAGGGGCTTATGTCTCAAAGCCAAAATCTAGGGAGCTCCCTTATTTGAATATTTGCATGCTATCAGAATAAAAAAATCTGAATAGCTGCAAGCTATGTTGTGTATGTTGTATGTATGAATTTTGTTCTTATATTAGTTTGCATCTATAGAATTTTGTCCTGAAAACATAAGGCTCTTTCTATTTGCTGGCTTTATTTTCTGGCTTTCTAGTTTTGCTCCAGTGATATAAGCTATTATGTTTAATATATCAAACTTGCTGTTTTATAACAAGATACTCCCACCTGCTTCTGTTCCTTCAACTCCTAAAGCTCGTCGTTATAGCTTTATTTATTTTGTGGTGGTTGTTTTCAAGTAGGCTTTGTTGGGGGATGGGATACTATTTTCCTTAGATTCAACAAGATGTTATTTATGCTTTTGTCCTTGGCTAATCACATATTGTTTCTTCCTTAATTTTGCACCATTATTAGAATTATACTTTCTACCATGAATTGTATTTTATATCAGTTGTGCTTCTAAATATTCTAACACTGTAACTCTAGAATGCAAAATCAAACTTTGAGAGTTCTTTCCAAAAGGTGTTAGTTATGTTACATGGTGTAGTGAAATGGGGGAAAGTGAATTGGTTCCTCCTCTTTTGCTAGCTGATGTCAGAGGCATTGAAAGATTCAGGTCGTAGGCCTCTGAAACAGATACAATGTAAGCCAACTTTCAACTGGAAAGCTGCCCTGTAAGCAAAGTTTGACGAAAAATGAAGATAAGGGGCAGGAGGTGAGGGGCCTGCAGCAAAAAAACTTTGTGGTTCAGACCCCCACGAACCCTAACAATGCTACTTGCATTGAGGTAGATAACAGTCCTTCTACTTGAAGTTTGTTGGCATTCGTCTGTCTCGAGAAACAATGGAGTGCGCCTCCAGGGGTGAAGTCAAACTGCTCGGAGGTCCTAGGCTTCGCAGATGACAAGACCTCTGTCTCAGCCTCACTTATGTGGTCCAAAAGAATGCAGAGCAAAACATTTGGCACCAGCTTGGCTGCAGGAATTGCTGGAAGGAGGTATACAAGATGCCATCCAACCATCTTAGGGAGTTCACTCAGGTTGCTAGCACTGATGATTAAAAGAAAAAGTGTGTGGCAGGCACTGAACATATGCCCACTAAGCAAGACCATATCCGCCCCCCTCTCTCCAGGGATACCATCATCTCTGCCTCACCAGCTGAAGCTTGACCAACCAAAACTGTGGCTTAGAATAATTGAATATTCTAGTGTTGGAAGGGACCACGAGTGTCATCTAGTCCAACCCCCTGCAATGCAGGAATATCCTGCCCAACATGAGACTTGAACCCACGACCCTGAGATTAAGTGTCTCATGCTCTACTGACTGAGCCACAAATCACTCATACACAGCCGGGGAACAGGATGCATAAACCACCCTAACCACCCTTAAAATAATACAAGCTCAGTATGAACACATAAGATTTCCCATCCCACCTGCATTGCCCAAATAGATAACTAAGGGGAAGACTTGGAAGGGTCCGCATCTTAAGTGGAGGAATCTCAGCTAAAGCATCAATGAGAGATGGCCATCCAATCTCTGCTTAAAAACCGCCAAGGAAGGAGAGTCCACCACCTCTTGCGGGAGTCTGTTCCACTGCTGAACAGCTCTTACTGTCAGAAAGTTTTTACGAATGTTTAGTCAGAATCTCCTTTCTTGTAACTTGAAGCCATTGCCTCGAGTCCTACCCTCCAGAGCAGGAGAAAACAAGCATGCTCCCTCTTCCATGTAACAGCCCTTAAGATATCTGAAGATGGCTATCATATCTCCTCTCAGTTTTCTCTTCTCCAGGCTAACCATACCCAACTCTTTCAAACACTCTTCGAAAGCCTTTGTTTCCAGACCCTTGATCATCTTGGTTGCCCTCCTCTGCACACGTTCCAGCTTGTCAACATTCTTCTTAAATTGTGGTGCCCAGAATTGGACAAAGTATTCCAGGTGTGGTCTAACCAAGGCAGAATAGAGTGCCCCTTGATCTGGACACTATACTTCTGTTGATGCAGCCTAGAATAGCATTAGTGTCAGGGGTTCAGGAGCAGAGGGAACGGATGGCGAGGAATCGGAAGGAGAGGTTAGCGATGATAGCCGTCCGAGATCTCTAAGTCTGTCCAGCGAATCGGAGGATTCACAGAAAGGGGCTCCCGTGGGCAGAGCTGGGGGGTTACCAAGAGGGGCACCCCAGGAAGAAGGGACCAGAGGGGATTCAGAGAGCAGCAGCTGGAAATCCGGACCAGCTACTCCACCAGAGAGCAGCAGGGGGGAGGAGTTCCAGGCACCAGCGACAGGCAGCTCTCCGGCAGCAGCCACGCCTGCGTCAGAGAGCGAGGAAACGGTAGAGAGGAGGGTCGGAGACAGCGCGCGCGCGCCAAGTTCAAATGTACCAGAGGGAGGCGCAATGAGCAGCCCGGAAAGGGAGCCAGGTCCTAAAGCCCGCCGAAGGGAGGGGGAGGAATCCGAAGGGTCCGCATCCGAGGCATCCAGGAAGGAAGGAACCCCGGGGGGTGGTAGGACCCAGAGGCGAAAGGAGAGACGCAAAAGGTGGAGCAAGGCTAGGGTCTTGAACTGGTGTACAGGAGGCGGAGATTCAGATGGGACTTCGCCGATCTAGGGAATAGACGTAGAGACGCACGCTAAGATGTGGAAATGGAAATTATACTTCAATAAAGACTTTATTCCGTTCTACCGGCTAGCGTTGGTCCTTTGTGAGCCGGGACCTAGAGGCAGTCTCTGACAGTAAGTCCCATCTCTCAGAAGTTTTCATCAGTTCTCTTTGACTCAAGCGGCGTGTGGGGAGCGAAGCAGGGAGGAAAGAGGACTGGTGCCTTTGGAGCTCGCAAAAGTCAAGCGACATGTCTACTGAAGAGCAAATTGCTTCCCTGCGAGAAGCGGTAACGCAGCTCAGCGCAGAGATAATCGCCTCCAGGAAAAGAGAGGATGAAGCGGCTGCTGCATGCCGAGATCTCCAAGCCAGGTTGGAAGTGCTTGCTAAGCAGGCACAAACGGGTTCCAGATCCGAGGGAATCGGGTTGGGAAGGACTGGAGGCAGCATTGTATCTCACTTTGATGGGAATTTGCAGCAGTACCCCAATTTCCGAGCAGACGTGCAGTTTGCGCTGAAACTGCTGGAGAAAGAGTTTAGAGATGAGCAAGAAAAAGTGGGGTTTATCTTGTCTCATTTGCATGGAGACGCGAAAGCATGTCTGCGCAATCTGTGGAGAGATATGGACCCAGCGCTCCAGAGTTCAGCTGCATTCATTAAAGCGATGGATTCTTGCTTTCTATCGAAAATAGACATTGACATTGCCCGTAAGGACATATTTGAGCTGAGACAAGGGAAAGCCAGCGTGAGGCAGTATCACTCCCGCTTTTTTGCATTGGTCAATGCCTTGGGGTGGGACAAGGATTCCCCCCCCGTTAGAGATCTTTATTGGGAAGGATTGAACCCCCAAATCAAGGATGAGATAGCGCGGGGGGAGAGACCCAAAAGCACCCAGGAGGTGGTGGACAGATCGCTTGCAGTGGGGGTGAGGCTGGAGGACCGCCCTTGGGACAGAGGAGAAGGGCGTTGGGGACGCACACCAGCCAGAGTGCCCTCCCTCTTGCCCAGGAATGTCGCGCGTGCGCAATCAACGCCTCCGCAAGCAGGGGGGGAGGAGCCAATGGAGATCGGCGGTGCTAGAGCTCAATCAGCCACCAGAGCCTTAACACCGGGAGCAGTCAAAACAAAGCAGCCTAGAGGGAACAGGAAGTGTTACATCTGTGACAGTTCGAAGCACATGGCGAAAGAGTGTCCCCAGAGGCTCCACAAGCACACTGCAGCTTCAATAACAGTAATGGGAGCAACTCAGCAAAGTGAACCACGGCAGGGAAACGGAAGCACTGGGGGCCAGCCAGGCGAGTCAGTGAAGAAGTCCCCAGAGATTTTGAAGCCCACGGATCCCCTCCCGCCCAAACCAGTGGTGCAGCTCACCGCATCGCTCCAGCTGCCCAGTGGTCTCACTTTAGAAGTGCCGATTACGATTGACTCTGGCAGTAATGCGGACTTTATCGCACTGGAATTCCTTCAACAACATAACATAGCGCTACTGCCAGCCACACTGCCCCTGAACGTGGTCACAGTGGATGGCAGGGAACTGCTAGGGGGGCAGGTGGTGCAGCAGACACCACCTATGGTGATGCAAATTGGGAATCACCGAGAAGTCATCAGCTTCAACGTCACCCAATTGTCGGACACGCCCATAGTGTTGGGCATGAGTTGGCTGGATAGGCACAGCCCGGCATTAGCGTGGTACCAGCGGCAATTGACCTTCTGCTCTTCCTACTGCGCAGCGCACTGCATCCAGACCTGCCAGGAAGGAGAGGGGCGAGAGGATGCACCGCAGCTACACCTAGGCATGGTGCAAGCGGTGCCCAACAAGTACAAGGAGTTTTTGGAGGTCTTCTGCGAGAAGGAGGCGGACAAACTGCCCCCCCACAGACCCTATGACTGCAAGATTGATCTCCTGCCGGGGGCAACGCTGCCAACAGGGAAACTGTATTCCATGTCTGAGGACGAACTGCAGGAACTTAGGGAGTTCATAGACCACAATTTGAAGCGCGGGTTCATTCGGGAGTCGAAAGCTGTAGGGGGCAGCCCAGTATTCTTTGTGAAGAAGCGAGACACGCCCCAGAAGAGGCTTGTAGTTGACTTTCGAATTTTGAACTCGAAAACCAAGCCCTCGTCCTTCCCCATGCCCAAAATAGACGACCTGCTCGCGACGGTAAGGAAAGGACGCGTTTTCACCAAGTTGGATCTGCGAGGCGCGTACAACCTGATTCGTGTGCGGGAGGGCGACGAGTGGAAGACGGCCATGTTCACACCACTGGGCACCTACGAATACAGAGTTATGCCCTTCGGATTACAAAATGGCTCTCACTGTTTTCAAGCCTTTATGCATCACGTGTTGGCGGGACTCCTTTACAAGAAATGCGTATGCTTCCTGGACGACATCCTGATATTTTCTGAGTCGCGAGAAGCGCACGAGAGGGATGTCAGGGAAGTTCTGCGGAGACTAAAGGAGCACAGGCTGTACGCCAAGCTGGAGAAGTGCCAGTTCGACGTGACGGAGGTGGATTTCCTGGGCTATAAACTGTCGGACAAGGGGCTCGCCATGGACAGCGCCAAGGTTCGCTCAGTATTGGACTGGAAAAGCCCGCGCAATAGGAAGGAAGTCCAGCGGTTTGTCGGCTTTGCCAACTTTTATCGCAAGTTCATCAAGGGGTTCGCTATGCAAACGGCGGCCATCACCGACACGCTCAGCTCCAAGAAGAAGAAGTTTATCTGGACGGAGGAGGCGGAGCAGTCCTTTCAGAAACTCAAGCGTCTCTTCGCTTCCGAGGAGCAGCTGCTGCATGTAAATCCCAGCAGACCGATGAGGGTGGAGACGGACGCCTCAGACAGAGCCGTGGGAGCTGTACTGTTGCAACAAGACCAGCAGGGGGACTGGAGGCCGTGCGCCTTCTACTCAAGGAAGCTCAGCAAGTCGGAGCAGAATTACACCATCTGGGACAGGGAGTTGCTAGCCATCCATGCAGCGTTCAAAGCGTGGCGGCACTTCCTTATCGGAGCCAGGCACACAGTGCAGGTCCGCACGGACCACAAGAATCTAGAGTACTGGCGCACGGCGAGGTTCCTGAATCAGAGGCACATTAGATGGGCAGAGTTCTTCGCGGACTTCGACTTCAAGATAGAGTACATCCCGGGTGACAACAACATCATGGCGGATGCCTTGTCCAGAAAGCCGCAATACCTCGAGGAGGAGGCACCGTCGGCAGCCAAGCACATTTTCGCACCGGAAGCGTGGGCTTGCGCCTCGGCGACCGTGGATCTGGACGCCGTACGTCGAGCGTTGCGGGAGGACCCCTTCGCGCTAGCCAAGATGGAGGAGGTGCACAAGGGCACGGTGAGGGACGACGAGTTCCAGATCAGAGACGGTTTGCTCATCCGCAAGGGAGCACTCTACGTGCCGGGGAATGACCTCCGCGCGAGGGTGCTGCAGCAGCTACACGACGCCCCCACTGCCGGGCACTTTGGCAGAGAAAAGACTGTAGAACTAGTGACCAGAGACTTTTGGTGGCCCAAGATGCGGGGGGAAGTAGCGGATTACGTCTCGAGATGCGACACCTGCCAAAGGGCCAAGTCAGTGCACAAACCGCCGGCGGGATTGCTGGAACCGTTGCAGACGCCGTCTGAGCCGTGGGAACGGGTGGCCCTGGACTTTGTCACGGATCTGCCCGGTTCGAGGGGAAAGACGGCAGTGCTTGTGGTGGTGGACATGTTTACCAAGATGGCACACTTCATTCCGTGTGCGAAGGTGGCCACGGCAGAACAGACCGCCAAACTGTTCATAGACCACGTGTTTAAGGTCCACGGTCTGCCACGATCTATTCTATCCGACCGGGGGCGGCAGTTCATCTCGAACTTCTGGCAAAAGTTGATGGGCATCCTGAACGTCAAGATCAATCTAGCGTCGGCGAGACACCCGCAGACCAACGGACAAGCGGAGAGGGTCAACGCCATCATGCAGCAGTACCTGAGATGCTACGCCAATCAGCAGCCTAACACGTGGGTGGACTACCTGCCCCTCGCAGAGTTCGCTTACAACAATACGAAGCACGTGTCGACGGGGGTGACGCCGTTCTTCGCCAACAACGGGAGGCATCCCAGAACCTTCCCAGGTTTAGAGAGAGTGGGGGAGGGGGAGCCGCAGGCAGCGGAAGAATTAGCGTCAGAGTTGCAGGAAGTCCACGAACAGCTTAGGAGGCAGTTGGAACTGGCAAAGCACGCATACAAACTGCAGGCTGACAGACACAGGAGAGTAGGGGAAGACATACAGGTGGGAGACTGGGTTTGGTTAGCAGCGCAAGCAGTGCCGACCAGATCGTTGGCCAAGAAGAAGCTAGGGCATAAGCAGCTAGGGCCTTACCAAGTCCAGGCACAGGTCAATCCAGTGGCCTTCCGGTTAGCGCTTCCGGAGGGTTCCAGAATGCATCCGGTCTTCCATAGATCGGTGCTCACGCCCTACAAAGCACCGCATAGATTTCACGAGCCAGGCACAGCACCAGATCCGCCCAGAGAAGGACCCAGGGAAAGGGGGTCGCCAAGAGGGGAGCGCATCAACGAAGTCACAGAGATTTTAGACTCGAGATGGGGGGAAGAGGGAGTAGAATACCTTCTTGCCAGAGAGGATACCCCGGCCAGCGCCAACAGTTGGGTGCCGGGCTATGCCTTGGACGAGCCTCTTCTCAAGGAAGAGTTCCATGCCATTTTCCCACACAGGCCCATGCCAGCCGAGTATTTCGATGACTGGCTCTTCACACCCACACTTTCAGGCAGCACGTTCCAGGGGTTCGACTCGGACGAGGAGACGGCACCACACATACGCTCTCCGGAAGGTTCACCCTCGGGTTCTGCCTCAGACCGCTCCTATTGGTGGGATAATCAACCAGAGGAGCAGTGGCGCAGAAAGTGGCTGGGGGGTCCCTGGCAGGCATCACCCTCAGAGGGAGACGGGGGAGAGATGGACATGGACGTGTTGGGGGAGGACGTGGGATTTGAACACGAAGGCAGGGAGATGGAAGCAGAGGAGATCGACGTCGACGAGCGCACGGAGGACGAGCCAGACCTGCCAGATGTGATGTACGACACGAGGGAAGAACTGTATCCGGCACTCACCCCTGCCACGACGGAGCACCCAGAACCCACACCGGAAGGAGGGGAGGGGGGAAGGGGGGGCTTCGAGGGGGGGATGGATGTCAGGGGTTCAGGAGCAGAGGGAACGGATGGCGAGGAATCGGAAGGAGAGGTTAGCGATGATAGCCGTCCGAGATCTCTAAGTCTGTCCAGCGAATCGGAGGATTCACAGAAAGGGGCTCCCGTGGGCAGAGCTGGGGGGTTACCAAGAGGGGCACCCCAGGAAGAAGGGACCAGAGGGGATTCAGAGAGCAGCAGCTGGAAATCCGGACCAGCTACTCCACCAGAGAGCAGCAGGGGGGAGGAGTTCCAGGCACCAGCGACAGGCAGCTCTCCGGCAGCAGCCACGCCTGCGTCAGAGAGCGAGGAAACGGTAGAGAGGAGGGTCGGAGACAGCGCGCGCGCGCCAAGTTCAAATGTACCAGAGGGAGGCGCAATGAGCAGCCCGGAAAGGGAGCCAGGTCCTAAAGCCCGCCGAAGGGAGGGGGAGGAATCCGAAGGGTCCGCATCCGAGGCATCCAGGAAGGAAGGAACCCCGGGGGGTGGTAGGACCCAGAGGCGAAAGGAGAGACGCAAAAGGTGGAGCAAGGCTAGGGTCTTGAACTGGTGTACAGGAGGCGGAGATTCAGATGGGACTTCGCCGATCTAGGGAATAGACGTAGAGACGCACGCTAAGATGTGGAAATGGAAATTATACTTCAATAAAGACTTTATTCCGTTCTACCGGCTAGCGTTGGTCCTTTGTGAGCCGGGACCTAGAGGCAGTCTCTGACAATTAGTCTTTTCTTTTCTTTTCTATTTTTGCTGCTGCATCGCACTGTTGACTCATGTTAAGCTTGTAGCCCACCAAGACCCCTAGATCCTTTTTACGTGTACTGCTAGTAAGCCATGTGTCCTCCTTCCCATATTTATGCATCTGGTTTTCCTGTCTAAGTGCAGAACCTTACATTCGTCCCTAATGAAATTCATTTTGTTAGCATTTTTAAAAATGAAGTGTAAAAATGGAACATTTCTGGGACATTGTTTAGCTGGCTACCAAGACATGCAATTAACCCACCTTTGGGGTGGGACAAGTTGTGGGTTCTTCGTTGCATCTGTAAATCACACTATAAAATAGGCAGTCATGCTAAGTAGTATGCAAAATTTATATATCTCCTACTCTCTATCCCTTTCACTTCTGAGCTGTTTTCTTATATAAAAAAACATATTTTTAAAAATGTGTGGATGCTGTAGACCATAACTGGATGTTTTCTAATCTTCCTAACTGTCATAGAATGAAAATCAACCCCAGATGCTTGCTGCATATCTGAATTATAAACCCTATTCATAGAAGGAGGAGTCCTTTCCAATTTTGATGCCAAGGAAGAGGTGGGACTCCAGAATGAAAATGTACACAGGGGAAATGAGGAAAATGAGATGAACACAGAAATGGAACAGGAGTTGTGGAGAAAGAAGAAGAACCCAGACAAGGGCGTCAAAAGCAGAGAGACAGAAGGCAGGAAGTGCCTAACTAGGATGGAGACAGAGATACTACAAACTCATGGTGACGTCATGCTGGACTTAGAGCAGTTTCCAAAACAGTTCCAAACTGTGGGAGATGAGGGGAAAAACTTGAGAAATAATAATGAGATGAGTCTTTATTCTTGGAACTACAGCCTGTCAGATTTGAAGAGCTGACTAACTCTGCTCCAGTTTTCCTTCTGCTTCATTTTAATTGGCAGAATGTGCTCTGGGAAATAGGAAGATGGGGATGGGGGAGAACATGCTGTAAGATTTTGAGGCAAGATCAGAAAGGTAAATAGCTATATGCTATTTTCTATATCAACATTCATAAGAGAAGTTCAGTTGCTGAGGAGGATATAATGTACCCCCTGTTTTTACCCCCACCCCAAACACAGCCTGGGTTAAATATATACATGAAAACTGAGAGCGCACAGGAAAGCAAATGAAAAATAGATAAAACCCATACAGGCTAAATAGTTCTGATGCTTGTCATTCTTGTTTCTCAGGCTGTTCCCATTAGCACTTTACTATTCAGTTTTCAGGGAATAACTGGATCATGATAGTTATTAATAAAAATGTGAGGACTGGAAGGATGTGGAAAGTTTTTATTTAAATTTGGAGACAGCAGGGTGGGAGCAACCCTGCAAAGCCAAAAATACTCCCAGATTATTCAGCAAGGATGAGGAACTAGTGGCCCTCTAGAATTTGCTAGATATCAGCTCCCATCATCATCCCTGACTTTTTGATAATGCTGGTCTGGGGCTGATGGGCATTAGGGAGTCCAACATAAGCCATCCAAATATAAAAGAAATATGAAGATGGTCTGAATGTAATGATAAAAATTGTTATTGTTACATGCATGAACCTCAGGCTTATGCATTCTTCTCTAGCACAGCTACAAGGAAGAAATTGGAAGCTTTTGCTTCTGTTTTCAATTAATCTTTGTTTAACGTTGCATCTGAACCCTAAACTGTGGTTAATTATGAACTATGCTTAATTTTAACTATGGTTAATTTTTTAAAACTGGCAATATAATTCATTGTAATGCTACTAGAGATTCAGTTCACATCTGCACCCATATCACTATGCTATGTCTCTTGGTCTCAGATATGAGACAGACTGTGTATAATCATTCCGGACATAGTACTAGGATGATGAATTCATTGCATAGTCAGTAAAAGCAATGATTTGTTGTACTGGTGGGTGGGCAAGATGAACCCAGCTTCTATGCAGTTATTAATTTATTATACTAGGTTACTCAGACATACAGAACAAGAAAACAGACCCAGGGATTCTATATCAATAATTAGACAGCATTGACTCACAGACGACTGCAGTTAATGCTCATATTTAACCATATACTGGTTACACAGATGACTTGACCCAAGTTCATCCCAAATATAGAGTAACAGGTGATTCCGTGAACATGAAAGCAAGCCTCCACTCCTATTTTACTATTTGCCTCAAGCAGAATCAACAGCCCAAAGATGCTTATAATGGATAGTTCTCAATTTCAGGTTTAAGCAGAGTTACAAAACTATGTCATAAATAATTCTCAGGTCCAAGACAATAAATGTGCTATACCAAAGCATATGTGAAATAAGTATATTAGCTGAGGGAGCAGTTTTGAATGGGGAAGCAGTGTAAAAATGAACACATCACTTTCACAATATTTTTGCAAACTTTTTGACCAGTCAAAGGCCATTTAGACTTTTTAAAAACCCTACTGCTGTTTGGTAGTAGTTTACCCCCTGCTCCTGCACACACACACACAAACCAATCTCTAGCCATACTCTCAAATGAAGGCCAAAATGAAAAATGTCCCCTGCTCAGTGCCAGATACTTCCGCCCACATTCAGATTGCCAAAAACCCAAATAAAATATCCACACCTTTTTGGGAGTCAAAATCTTTCCAATTCCCAGCAGTGAAAACCTCCACTCTCCCATTTCCAAAATCACTTTCCCAATGGAGCAGTCACTGCCAATATAAATAATCACAGCATCCTAAAAATTGGGAGGGGAAATAACAAATTGAGCTTAGTATCAGAATAGGTAAAAACAGGGGGTCTTAACTGATGATATCACTGACTGTTCAGTTCAACAACATTCTCAGTTTAATATCCAAACCCTCAATCTAATTCATGTCTCCTGGAGAATGAAATACTTGGAAACTGTGAAAGGAGCCTGAAACTTGCCATGGTCTCCATCAGCTGTTAACTCTGCATACATAAGAGAAGCAGTAATCATGTTCAGCACAAGGCAGGGCTCTCCAAACACAGTAGATAAGTTTTGTTATATAATTCTTATTTGTGACAAGTTGAACTGAGGGCCAGGCACCTACTTCTCTAGTCACGAAGCCAGTAAAGAGACAGCAGTTGCCCAGAAGAGTTTATAGGTTGAGACAGACAAAATATACAACCAATGCAAGTCAGCATTTGCTACAGTGAGGAGGTTTATGTACTCTGGTTATAGTAACAACTGTTTTTTGGAGGTGTTTATATACTGCCTGGTATTTTTCTATCAAAGTTCAACCCTAATGCCAGGAGCATGGACCTAGGTGTGGAAGATTATAGTGGTTGAGAAACACTTGGGAGACTACTGCTCCTACTACCCCTTAGGTACTTAACAGGGAGTGGTTTGCACAGAGGCTGTTATTGAGGAGGACTGGAGTGGATGAGAAACACCTGGGAGACTGCTGTCTGAAACTGAGTTTGTGCTTGCTCCTCCCACCCCTCAGCTGATTCCTCTTCTACGAACAAGGTCAGAATACCTGCTGCCAGTGCTTTTTTTCAAGGGATACTCAAGGGTACGCAGTACTGGTACCTTGTTTGTTTGTTTGTTTGTTTGTTTGTTTGTTTGTTTGTTTGTTTAAAAGTGTAGTAGTTACTTTAACAACTTTGTGCTAAGTACCGGCAATCTTTTTTTGGTTATACGTGTGACACCTACTGTAACAACTTGGATGACTGGCACTTATTTTTCTAGAAAAACAGCACTGCCTGCTACTGTTGATGGCATATGAAAAGGTCATACTCTCTTAATTAGGTACTTGGAAATGGGTGGTTTCCAGCAGCAGTGAAAGTCAGCAGAACCTCACAACAAATTATAACACTAGAGTTAAATGGTATTTGGAATAAGCTCTATCTGTAACATCTTAATGACTAGATTTTTAGCCAAATTGTTTGTGTAGCTTGACTCCTATTAGGATGTGTTCTTGATTTATTGCTCTTCAGGCATTGGTGTTTTTTTTTAAAAAAAGAAAAGATGTTTTCATGTGATTGACTGGGATGCTCCCTGTGATGAGGGGAAGATCAAGTGTGCTGGTGACTGTGCTCAAACTCCCAACTAGATGAGAATCTATTGGTGAGGAAGGGCTCTTTGGTGGGGAATCTATGAGACAACTGGGGGTGATGATGTTTGCATTGCTCAGGTGATGCTGTTAATGGATTGCTTTTATTCAACATACTGATTTTTCTGTACATGATTATTGGTTGTTGTATGTACTGAATGTTTTATTTTAGAAAGTATTGAGTGGATGGAGCCTGTGGTTAAGGGAAGGAGATGGTGATTGCTGAGTGATTGGGTATGTGGGGATTGTGTGTTTAGATGCATTTTATGTAGTGTGAATGATTTTGATGCTTGTCTTATTACAAGTAAGGGATTTAATAACATTTATTAGCTTTTCTAGACATATGATTTAAGTTGTATATGATTTGCTTTTGTGGTTTATTTTTTATGTACATTTATGTACTTAAGAACTTGCATACATTGTTTTGAGAGAGAGTTTATGTTACTTAAAATGTGGAATTCACTATTAGCAGCAGCACTTAGAATAAGATGTGGAACCTATATCATATTAAGACTTTTTAAAATACATTTTTGTTGGGATATGTAAACTATCTGTAGACTTGTTAAAATAGAAAATTGTATGCAAGTTAAATAGTAATTAAAGCATTCCCTGATTTTTTAAAAGGTTGATTTTTCATCAAAGTGAGGATGCTTTCATTACCACTGCTCCATTGCTGCTGGTGGTTCACCTTTACTAAACATAATGATAGCATTGCTGTGCCATACCATTTTATGATGACATTATGATGCATTAGAATGTGACTAGTCAATACAGTGCACATGTGTAGAGATCAGTTAGAAAGAGCTCACTGAATAAAATAAACATTTAGCCTGTATTTATTTAATGTCACTTATTTTTGTGGTTGCTGACATGTCAGAAATGAAATGAAAGACCACTGAGAAACTGATTGCCATTGTGGCAACTGCTGAAAGTCAAACAAGCCACTGAGGGAAGTTTAAGCACAGTAATATTTTTAACATACTATATAATCTGGGGATACAATTCTACTTCAACAAAACAGTCTATGTTTCCAGTACACTGGAAAATCTTAACTTTTACATTCCTGAGTGTACACTGCTTTACTATAGGACAATTTGGGTCAGACTAATGAATGGGACATTTAGTCCATTCTTCTGTCTGAAACTAGCAGATCCAAAGCATTAGAGTTTTGTGTTGTTGTTTATGATGCTCTTGTTCCTAATGAACGTATTTTGCAGATGATAATATGGTAGCTCAAAAAATCAAAACAATAAGTCTCTTTGGCTTGGCTTTTAGTGATCAGGATTAAGCTGAAGTTGGATGGACTTCCACTGGGCATTTCTTGCCGGCTGCTGCTTCACATTTTTAGTCTTAAAAATGCTGAAGTGAGACTCAGCTGATCTGTTCTTTCAAGGATCATACTTGGAGTGTGTGTTTGTGTATACACACACACACACACACACACACACACACATTCTATCTTTTTATCCTTCTAATATAGGGAACTGAGAAGCAATATGTTCAAATACCCATTATACAGTCCAAAGTACTTACCACCTGTAACTCAAATATACTCTTATATTATATACTGTACTTTCCCATCTATAAGACGCTCCCATGTATAAGACGACCCTTATTTTTTGAGGCCTCAAAGTTTAGAAAATGGAGGGATTGAGCTTTACGGGAGGGTTATTTGGGGGGAATGCCGAAAATCGCTCACCCACCAGAACGCAGCACACAACTGCTCACATTTCAGAAACCTGTTTGTCGCCATTAGTCCTCCCAAATGCCGCTGTGGCAGCCAATAAACAGCTGCTCTTGTCGCAGCAAGCAGGAGCGTGATTGGCGGCGGCAATCGGGCAGCGGATAGGTGGTTTCTGTGATGCGAGTGGTTGTGTGCTGCATTCTGGCGGGTGAACGATTTTCAGGATTCCACCCCCCCAAAAAAAACCAATCAAGCGGCCAATCGCCGCTTAAAATCACAGGCTCGCGCTTCGTTCAGCGGTGAGCAATTTCCGGCATTGGTCGCTTGATCGTTCCAGGATCCAGGGAATGCCCGCTGCACACAGCAGCATCAGGGGAATTTGCACTCCCACCAGCCATCCGGTGGGCAGGAGCACAACCTCCCACAATGCCGCCATGTGTGGGAAATGACACAGGGAGCGCCCCCCCCCCCCCCGCACACAGTGGCCCCCCGCTCGCTGCAGCATCGGGAGAAGCCGTGCTCCCGCCAATCAGATGGCTGGCAGCGCACCGCTTCTCCCCCCCCCCCCATGCCACTATCCAGTGTATTGGATGACCCCAGTTTTGACCGCAGAAGGTCAAACAACAGAGTAAAAAGCAACTTAAATTCTTCAGAATACATATCCTTTAGGCAGGCACCAGAAGCTTAATAACATTAAAGCCATCCATACTGTAAATTATAGAAACAAGGCACCACTACAAAGAAGGCCCTATCATGTTACTGAACAGTGTCATGCCTCCAACTAAGGCCCGTCTACCAATCTCAGGGCCTGAGATAATCTATATAGGAAAATGAAATACCCATTGTTTGACCTCCTTCATTGTCTGGTGCTTCTGTATAGGAAGTTTCAATCACATCAATTGGAAAATTCCCTGCAGCATTCAATGATATTTCAAATTCCATAAAACTCTGGGGACAGACCATCTTAATCTGTCCTGCACTTCGATGCATTTCCAATTTTTTGGCAACGCGCAAGTGATCACCCTAATTACCTCTAGGAGCTAGTTTTCCTTTTAAAACTTTACATTTTCTCTGATGCCTTGAGATCTCCTTTGTTTGGCTTATGGGCCATCCCCCTTCCCAGTGCTGAAGCAACAGCTGCTTGAACTCTTCTAATAAAACAGGTCAGTGTAACCTCTTGCTGCCCCCAGTAGGTCCAATTAACACATCTTCTCTAGGCACGTGCTCAGAACATATTGTGCTGGGCTCTGTTAATTTTATATGCAAGGTTGTTTCCCCAAGCCCTCAAATAACAGTCCAGTAACTTATTTGTAGCCCCACATAAAATGTTGTTACCTTGCACATGTCTGTATTTTGCCTAGTAACTGTTGATGTATTTGCAATTGCACCCTAACAATGAAACTAACTTTGAAAATGTGCACACACAGATGAAGGAAATGTATAGGGAAGTTAGACAAAAATCACCTTCCCTTTCCTCTGTCATGTATAGCCACACTGGCAGTGCTTCAAGCATGTTTTCCTTCACAGAGAAACCTTCATCTACAAAATCATTGTTATGAGGCCACCCTGGGAGTAACTGGCTTCAGAAACCACAGGAGTGTACATTCATATATTGAAAAGGTGAGTAAAGGATCTGGAACTTGTTTACTACATCTAGCAAATCTGTTGGGAACTTTATTCTTAGCTTAGCCACCTGACCATCACATTTCAAAGCACCAGGCTGTGTTGTGGTATATAGAGGAAGCCGATTCAAACAGAAAGATTTTGCTTGTTATAATGATTGGAGAGACTCAGAATTCCTAGTACAAGTCATTCCCAAGTTCATAACACGACACTGAATCACTTTCTATGGACAACCAATAAGAGGAACAGAAAAGCATTCCTAGTTTCTGATGGTGTTACAGTATACATGTGTGGCTTGGGTTTTTAAATACCTAGCATTACTCAACATTATTGAAAACAAGATCCTCTTAGTGATGACTATCAAATCGAAGAAAATTGATTCAAATGGAGCTAGGATGCCTCATGTTTGAAGGTAGAGTGGTCATAAGTATTATTCATTTGTAGGTGTTTGTACAGTAGAATACACATTGTGGGGGGATTTCCCCCTTAGGCAAGACAAAATTAGATGCAAGTACCTTTCTCCAGCTTCAACAAAAACAAACAACACACAAGTCTGTGTGTTGGTTTTGGCAAACATTTCAGTTTTGACTGCTCCACCAGTTCTTCTCATATCATTGTAGAACACTCCCTGGACTCCCTTTCTTAGAAGAACCATTACCTCCTTGTTCGAATTGTTTATTTGGAGAACTGAAAAGCACTCTAGAAGCAATAAGCTTTACTCATGAGAACATAAGATGAGCCTGCTGGATCAGGTCTGTCACAGTCTGGTTTACGGGCAGTCAAAGTACCAGCTGAGGACGTCAGGACCGGCGGCAAGACGGCGGGGTGGGTGCAGGAATGAGAGTCTGGAAGCCAGGAGTCCAGAAGCCAAGAGTCCGAGGGTCAGAGAGCTGGGAGTCAAGAAGCCAAGGGTCTGAGGGTCAAGAAGCCAAAGGCAGGAAGTGTGTTGCTGTGGCAAAGAGCCAAAGGGAAATGTTGGCCTTATATCCCTTCCCAGCTCTTGCCACCAGGTGCTGTGAGTTACCAATTGGCCTCACCTGTGAGGCCACGTCTTGCCTCTCCAGAACAAACTTAGGAAACCCCCAGTTCTGCGAAGCCCTACCAGTCACAGGGCCTGGCTCCTGCACACACTCCTGACAAGGTCAACTGGCCTTTCTAGTCCAGCATCCTGTTCTCATAGTGGTCAACCAGCAAAAGAACACTCTGCCCACCTGTGATTCCCAGCAACTGGTATTCAGAAGCATAATGCCTTTAATAGTGGGTGTAGGCCATCACCATTGTGGCTAGTAGCCATTGATAGCCACCTTCTCCATGAATTTGTCCAATCTCTTTTAAAGCCATCCAGGTTGCTGGCTATGACTGCTTCCTGTGGGAGCAAGTACCTCAGTAATCTTTACAATACCCGACGAAGATAGGTTAGTATCATCCCCTTATTACAGCTGAATAGCTAAGGTGAAGAAGACAGAGGCCTGCTTAATTCCACCTAGATAATTGAATTCCCACCCTGGCCCCAAACTAAAGGGGAATTTAAATTAGGTTCAAACTTTACCCAATATTTTGATTATGAACCTCTGTTCATAATCTCATTTACTGGGCACTCACTATGTTTCTGGTAGGGTTTATGGGATATTAGAGGAGGGGTAGTACATCTGGTGGAGGGCATGTCATGATCCTTCTGGGGTAGCTTGTCGACCTTTGGTTCCCACTCTGTACTCAGCTCTCACCTGTGGCTCCTAGAAGTTGTCGGCATATCACAGTGGCCACACCTTGGGAAATTGCTTCAACTGGCTGGCTATGCCAGGTGAAGGTAGTTGATTAGTTTCAAACCCTCGGTGAGTTAGGGACTTCATACACGTTTTCCAGAGCTCTTAGTTTGTTATAAGATACTGCTGCTTGATGTGTTCTTTCTCAAACCAACTCCATACCAAATACAGTCCTTAAGCCATTTCTAATCCACCTCTAGCCAAGATGTGAGCATTTTTGCATAGGGTAGAAATAGCTCCTCCCTGTCAACACCCCTGGTGTTTACATAAACAGAAACAAATTGAAGGCATACTGATGTGAAAAGCTGAGGGGGGAAGAGGTGTGAAATGCATGGTGGTGCTAAGTAAACAACTTTACTGTGCTCTAGGGTGGTAATGGGAACACATCCTAAATCAGCTCTCACGGTAAGCTCCTTTCTCAACAGGACCATAATTTGCTATAAATGAGTAAACACACAGTTGCACACTTAACAGACAAAATGCTACATAATTCTTATCTCACTATGTTACTGTAACTGGTGGGTGATGAAGCTCGTGTTTACTCCTACTTTACAGAGTTTATAGATGTAAGAACTGAGGACAGTCGTCAAAAAGTAGATCATTTTTCAATTGGTATCTAAAGCATTGTCTCCTAACTCAAACCTACGCTGTTTTGACTAGAGTTAACAGGACTTGGATGTGGGAACAGGTGCATTTTAGCCTGACACCTGCTGTCACAAAATCCAAAGTAAAGGCTTTTGACCCAGTGAAGAGTAGTGCTGCTAAACCTGGCTGAGATCCAAGCGAGGGGCTTAATGTTTCTGTAAAGTCCCACCATGGGCCTTTTGCTAGGACACTTGGGTTAAGAAACTCCTGTTGTGCTCTTTCAGAGGGAAACGAGGATGTTTCCTACATTCATGAAAAGATGTGTCATGGATACATGTTAACTCTGACATCCACAAACACCCCATTACAGGCACCCTGCAGACAAGTAAACAGTGTTGCAGACTGCTGCACACAGAGCACACTATGTGCATTGAATGTAACAGAAATTGAACATTATTCTCTTGAAACTGAAGCACCTTGTGTTTTCAGTGCTCCAAAATGCTTAGCATGGGAGCATACGGAACAGAGCAAACCTAAAAGCCAATCCTAACTGTCTGACACACTTCCTTCTACTCTGATTGGCTCCAGTCAGCAGAAAGGGTGAGAAGTCTTCTTCTCAAGTGTTAAAATGCCCTCCTTTCATGCTGATTGGGAAGATCAAGGACGTGGGTATACTGGAACCCTGTTACAGAAACAGAAACAGTAACAAGTCTTTGACTACCCCAGACCTACACCTCTGCTTGGCAAGCTGAAAACAGCACATCACGCAAGGGACTGGGAAAGAATATCTGATTTGCCACTTTTCTATTTGCATGAGGTGTTTTGATTTGTTTGTTTTTATATGGAGGAGTATTCAAAACTGGAATCCCCCTGTCCTGCAGTTTGAAGTGACACATTTACCTTCTCATTTACCTGCAAGTGTAACTCAAGCCACCTCAGGGGCCCGTTTGAGGATAGTCCTGTGCATTTGCCAGCTTTTTCAATGGCACTTGAGGTGGTTACAAGGGAAAATTTCCTGAAATGATACTGGGAACTGTAAGCAATCTAAGATTGTATTAGCAAAATTTTGTTTGAGAAGAATGGGTTGTTATGTTATGGTTTACACCAGTGACTGCTCTAGACCTCTTTTCTTTACAGGAGTAAAAGAACCAACCGTAGCAACATCTGACAATTGATGCTGGATTCTTATAATGAAACTGAAGCAGTTGGTGGGCATTTTGATCTATAGAAGGGGGTATCTCTAGGAGTTTAGCTATGTTAATGATTTTTAGTTATATAGATTTTTGTTGAGGGAAGGCGTATGTTTTAGTGTGATTTTTTAAGTGTTTCTGTGCACCTTGGCAAGGAATGCAACCAATTAATTTTAAGAACTAAAAGAATTAGCTGTGCTGCTACTTCCTCACAACTTTGAGGGTCAGCATCTCCCCTCCTACCTGTATTAGCTTTCCCACCCAGAGAATAGGGAGTAACAACTCTGAATCAGCAGCAACTCTCAGGGACTAGTGGAACCAGGTTTGGTTCATTCATGATTATAAACCATACTATATTATTATTAGAACCTCACTGAACATATGAGAGGAGGCATTCAAAACCACTGCTGACTTGGCCCTATAATGGGGTAGCAGATGGATAAACTGCTGAGAAGCAAACAACTTCCTGCTTTCTTTTCCAACATGCACATGCTTTCTTTTTCCCGTTTTATCCCCCCCCCCCGTGTTAATAGAAGTTTCAGAATGGAATGCCTATTGCACTTTGTGGCCAGCCCTTCTGGAGACAACCTCCTACTTGAGGTTGGTTGAGTATGACATGTGTAAAACCACTGGCAATGTTGTTTATTTTGATTCCACTCCTTCATTCAACCATTCAAAATTCTTTAGGAGATCAAGACATTTCACTAAGATGGAATTTTGCAATATGAAAATAAATATTCCAGCCAATGTGATGATGACTGGCTCGGAAACTGGCCAATCAAAAGGTTAAAATTCTTCATGTGTTCATATTGTAACTCTAGTTTAGCTCGCTCTACCTCCTTCAACAGGTGCTCACAAATGAAGCGAACAGGCAGAAAACTGTTGAGATAATATGGATATAGTGAGGGACAGAAATCAGATGTGCTAGCTATGGAAAGTGGGAGTAGTTACTCCACTCACACATGTTCTGCCAAGGGCAGCTGTTCTTTTAGATTCAGAGTCAATAAGAACTCTTGTGGGTAAAAACTATGGTTTGTATTGGTTGTACTATATTAATGCATAACAAGAACAAAGTGTAAGGCTACCAGTCAAGATCACCATTCTTAAACCCCTTTAGTCCATTCCTTGACAGCAGCTGGACTTGGTTGATACATAACACAATCCTACAATCTTTCTCTCCCCCCCCCCGCCCCCTCGTGCTTCCAGCTCTCACATTTATAGGCCTCACCCTGATGAGTAAACTAACTGGTGCATTACTCTTGCCTGTGCAAGTCACACGTCTGAAGTCCTAAGGTCCTCCTATAACGACCACAGAGATGTGTCTGTAAGGGACTGGCAAGAATTGGAGGATGAAGGGGTTGATAAAAGAGGGGACAAGAAAGGGAGTGAAGTTGATGGTGTAGCAGTGGTGGAATGAGGAGGAGGATCTTGCAGAAGTGACCAGTGAGTTTTGGGGTTCAGTGCCCCCAGTGAGGAAAAACACTCCCCCATCAAGAGTTCCTAGTATCTGCGAGGCAGTTGCTGGTAGAGTCAGAAGACAAAGATTGGGGGGCAGGTGAAGGTCAGCAAGAGCAAGGGAGAAGGAAGCAAGGTTCAGGAGTTGAGGGAACAGCCTCCAGGGATACCAAAATTCTTAGAGCCTTCAGAGCCCCAATATGAGACCATGCCACCAGCATTCCCTGGAACCCCCTCCTGTCTCCACACTTGAGGAGGCATTTGAAGAGGCACAAGCAGTTAGACCAGCCTCTTAGGAGAAGCCAGCATCTATTTGAACACAATGTGTCACCAAGGGTTTAAAAACAGTTATCTTTTGGACTTCCGGGTTGGCGCCATCGCCGAATGGCGGACTCCCTCCGAGCTCCGGAGGGAGTCTGCTCGGCAGGGGCTGGGTTCTACCGCACCGGCGATGCGGGGACCCTTAGAAACCACGGCCACGGAGGCCGTGGACATGGAGACTCGGCTTGCACCGTTAGCGCCCTCCCGACTCGTGAAGGAGCCTTTTTAAAGGCTACGGATCGGGTGCCGGGGAGAAGCGTGGTGCCTTGAGTTCTCTGCTTCCCCTGCTGAGCGAAGCCGCATGCCATTCGGCGGAGAGCGCTGACTTCTTCCATTGAAAATTCGGACTTTTCAACAACAACCCGTGAGTAAATTTGGAAATCGGGTTCAAAAGGAGGAAAAAAAAATTTTTTTTTCGAATTGGATACGAGCGGGGGGGATCCAAAAAGGAAGTCAGTCCCCTCCCTATTGTAAACTTTCCAAAACAAGGACGGGGAAACCAAGACCCAAAAAGGCTTGCATTGCTGATAAAAATCCAAAATTTCACGATGGGGAACTACAAGAACTGTGCTGGAGGAGGAACTGGAGAAGGGAAACGCAACCCCCCCCCCCTGGGAACCGGGGTGACTGAAGAGAGAGCCTGGTGAAAGGAGTCGGAGATCTTGACAGCTGTCAAAATAGCTGTCAAAGTCGAAAAGCGGAGTGGATTTTATTATGAGAACTTGGCTGGTTAAATTTGATACAATTTGCTACAACTTGTTAAAATTTGGATACAAAATGGCGAATATGGATAACAAATTGACTTTTGGATTAGAGGAAACAAAGATACAACAATCCCCCTTGAGGAGTTTCGGGACATTACAAGGATTGGGAAAGTGGAAAAACACCAATGGAACTTTACAGGACTGGTTATCTTCTGGGAAAGCTGCAAAACGGAAATAACATCTCGTCTTCAGGGTGTTTTCTTTTTTGTTTTTTTAAAGGAGACAATAGATTTTTCTATTGAAGAAAGGAAGGGACTGAACGTAAGGTTTTGCCCCTGAATAACAACCATCCCTGCAGACTTACCAAACTTTCGAACTACAACGTTTTAGCAGCGGAACAAAGGGAAATCAGACTACAACCTGGAAAGAACAATGGAGGGAGTTCTATTACAGTTTTATTAAAGACTGAAGTTAAAGTTTTGAAAAATAATGATAATAATAATAATTTTGATTTTCAAAAAAATTTATTTTTAATTTTAAAAAAGAAAAAGCCAGCAAGGAGTTGGGGAAAAGTTGTGATTTATGGTCTTAAGAATTCCAGGCAGACACCAGGGGTTGATGGTCAGGGGGAAATTAAACCGGGGACAGGGGGGGGAGAACTAAAACTCCAAAGGCTTGCCAACTTGGTTATTTTTTGCTGAATTGGTCTATTATTCATTATATTTTTTTTATTCTCTACCTTTTCTGTTTCTATTATCTGGGGTGCTTCTTTTATTAAAAAATGGAAATTGTGGAATGACATGGGGTGGGTCTTGGGGAAAGAACACTGGGTTTTTTTTTTTCTTTTTTTTACTGTAAAACAAATTAAGTTTCAATTTGAATGGGGAACTTGTTTGGCCAACAATATGAAAGGGGAATATGGTAGGGGTGGGGGAAGGGGGGAGTCCCGTAAAGTGATATTTTTTGTATTTTTGAAAAATTTTAATAAATATTATTTAAAAAAAAAAAAAAAACAGTTATCTTTTGCGTCTAGTGTTTTCTTACCTTGTACAAGGGGGGTTCTTATCATCTGGGCAGCCCAGGACCTCTATACACATTGGCCAGGCTTACACCCTAGGGAGGCTACTTTGGTGCTGCTAATGCAGCAGTTTGACTTCACCTCTGGAGATGCACTCCATTGTCTCTCAAAACGGATGCCAACTTCAAATTTTAAATCTTTCGCCATGAGGCCACCCCGACCCCCCGAATGTGATCATCCTGGGCTAGTGCACCAGGTATCCTCTCCTTTATACATAAATGGCTTGAAGCCCTTTTTGATGGGTTTCCGGGAAGAAAACTATGTCTAACTCATTTTGATAATATGTGCAAACTTTGTAACGCTTTATATTATTACCCAACCCCCTAACATTCCATGTGCACATACGTAGGTCAGTCATTTGTATAATCAAAGAAGGATATGGGATCAAAAAATAATATGTATCTGAAGCAAAAGCGTTCCCAATAGACCAATTCTTGGTCTGCTTCCAGAAAGCAAATCTTCAAGACCTTATCCATGTTCCAACCATTCATAAGTTGTCCCCCCTCTTTCTTGGATAATAGAACAAGATAGCAGACAGAAAAAACAGTAACCATATACCAAACGCCAAAATAAAGGCACAAAACTTTCTTTTTACCCATAGAGCTGGCTTCCCTCCGCAGCCCTATGTGGAGGTCATGTAAAGGTCTCTGAGGCTAGAACATGGATATGGTCTTGAGAATTGATGGGTTTGGAGGAGAGTGTTGTAAGACATTTATGCCTTTTTTTTTTGATACACCTTTTCAATAGTATTTTGGAGTGGAGGTGGTGGTCCCAGGGCCATGGCTGGTAGTTAAATTGAAGCCAGGAAGATATTTGGGGTTTCTGGGATCATACTGCTCCACTGCGTTCCTAAATCAGGATGCTAGGCTATTTTAGTCTATTTTAGCCATGAGGTTAAGCCACTTTGTGACTAAATGCATAACAGTAGATGAGCTGGGTTTATACCAGGGCGCCACCTAGCAGATTCAGTATGACAAGTTCTTAATTTAATCCATTATAGTGAACAGCAGGAAATTCCCCTGGGTTTGCTGCTTCTTGATGTTTTCAACGTGTCTGCCTGGAGTCACCCTTCATGCTACAACAAAAACATTTGCCCCAAGTTTAGCAGTGTCTTGAAGCGACCCTACTCTGGCTCCATGATGCTGGATACCACTGGGGAATTGCAAGAGTTCCAAATTACTAGGGGAAGCTCCCCATTCCCACTCATTTTTGCAATTGCAGTGAAGGCACTGGCTTCTTCCATTGGATCAGACCTGCCCCAAAGCAAATCCAACAGATGTCCCAAGTCACAATTAAATTTGGCAGTTGAAAGTGGTTTGGGATCAATCTCACAAATGAGATCAAACAATGTTGTAGCATTGTACTTAAAATGAGTTGTTCCTCAAATTCTCATTCTTATTTCAAACTCTCCTGATAAGAGAATCCAGTCTATGAATTTCAAACATAACAGAAAATGTCGGACTCTCTTAGTGGAAAGGGGGAAATAGTTCACATAAGCAAAGCTTTGTTTAGAGCTAGCAGTAAAGGCAGAATCCAACATGATATCATACATACCATGATGCTTTTCAAATCTGGCAATTGTTCAAAGTAATAAAAGATGAATTGGAATAGAACATAGCCCAAATTATCCTACAATTAGGGCAATCCCTTTCTTACCCTCACTGAAAAGAGAACTCTGAGGGATTCAGAATCCCTTCATTCTACCCTCCAAGTGTAGGGATCTTGGTTACACAAACTAATCCCTGAATCATCACTGCTTCTGGATCTTCTATAGTATTGTGACCACTATGGATACACTCAATATAAGGGATAGGAAGATGACTTATCTTCAATAAAAGATCTGTTTCAGAGGTAAAACTTCCCTCAGTCCAACTGTTAAAGAAATTCCCGGAAGCCACATGGTCTCAAAATTACAGCATGTAGTACTGATCAATCTGTTCTCCTCTTTGTATTGTTCAGGTACATGTTCTTTCTTCTTTGGATTATATCATCTTTTATTGTTTATTTCCAAATTTCTTCCCTCTTTCTGTTGTCGGTAGGTATTCCTCAAGAATCCATCCAGGGTGGCTCACTGTTCTTTTATTTGCTCTTTTTTCCACTTGGGTCTGCTAGTCTTTCCTTGAATACTGTTACAGGACACCTGTAGCAATCTCTGCTGAGCTGTGCATGAGATTCCAGGGATATTGGCACTTAACCAGGGTTTGTGTTTCCTTTGGGAAATTAGGCACAACAGAAGCTTTGGTGTCTTTATGATATATGGTTTATTTACATAAGCCTGAAGCTTTCGATAAAGAGGCTCACAGCAGCAACCCAAAACGTGGCAGCTTACTTCATAGTAGCAGCATCAGCATCCTTTCTTTGCAGCCTCTCTTGCTCTGCAGGGCATATCTCGCCATCCCTCTCTGCTTCATGATTACTTCACTACGTACTCCTTCCCTAACCTACGCTGGCATCCATCTGTCTCAAGAGACAACAGAAGAATGCACCATGGGGAGTAAAGTCAAACTGTTGGAGTTTGGAGTGTTACATTGCCTGCTGTGGCTGTACAGACCAATACAGCACCTGGCACAGCACATATGGAAGGCATTGAGGTGTCACTCCTGGTGCATGTAAGTTGCCCATGCACCCCCCCATAAAATATTGTGTGCAACATGCAAGCCTGGTAGACCTTCATCTTGGTATTGGTCATTAGCATCACATTCTCCCACATCATTTTGGAAAGGCAAGCCATTTCCATACCTGTCTTATCAATACACTTCTCCAGCTCAGTGTCAATGGTAAGATTGCTGGTTATGGTGGAGTCCTGGTAAACTAAGCCCTCTACATCTACAGAGGGAGGAAGGATCAAAGGATTTTCCTTTGATCATTGAATTCCTAATGGTTAATCCCCCCCCCCCCCGGCAGTCACCTCACAAAGAAGTTTGCTTGGCTTCATTAATACTTGTAGATTTGGCTTGAATGTCCAATACACAACCCAGGAAATGTACCAACTGAACTAGCTTTTACATGTGCTAACAACAGAGGGTTAGCAGTGGGTCCACCATAACTCTTACTACCTCTAATACAAACTTCCCGGTTCTAACATACCACTTCTAATTAATTACTCTCATGTATGATTTACTCCTAAGTAATCATACAGGCTTGATTACAGGCAAGACTGTGAAAATGATATAGATAGATAGATGATAGATAGATAGATGATAGATAGATAGATAGATAGATGATAGATAGATCGATAGATAGATCGATAGATAGATAGAGTTAGTTAGTTAGATAGCTAGATCAGACAGACGACAAGATAGTCTACGAGGAACTGTTTCATCAGGACTTTCTGTTGCCACTTTTAGCTAATCCAAAAGGATATGAAGAAATCACCAACCAGCCTAAAGCTGGTCAGATTTCAGGATCTTACTCCTCTAGTTTCAACTTGTGCCTTTTTCCCATCCTTCCTCACTGCCTTTATGTAGAGTCAGTTTTTCCTGCAGCTAAGAAGGATCACAATTCATCTTAATGTTGCTGCCAGGTTTGTTAGCTTTCACCCATGATTCTCCATAATAAAGCAGCAGCAAGTTCATTCCTGTTTCTATATCAAAATTGGCTAGAAGCACACACTGAGGTACAGAGCAGCATGTTAGCTAGCTGTCACACTGAATGGAAGATTATGTTTTTTGCTTTCCAGGCACCAAATCAGATTCAGCACCCTATCAGCCAGACACCAATAGCTGCTATACGCCACCACTGTGAAAACTACTTAGGGCTGTTCTATTAGGGTATGATATCATTAGAATTTGCAATGTTCTTTGAGTTCAAACTAAGATGGTTCAAGGATTTTCCCTTCTGCAATGAAGGGCTCACACATTATGTTAAACGCAAGCACTAAAGGATTTAGTGTACCTGCTTCAATGCCATAACGGATGATATGGCTACAAGTCTTTCCCCACCACCACATGCAAAAACAGGAAGCTGTGATGGGTCCCAGCTCCCTGATACATTTTCTACATTATCAGTCTAGTGAATAAACAAATTATGTAGCTCTGTTACACATTACGAAGCAGAAGAATATGTTATGCATATGGAACAGTAATAAATTCCACATCTGCAGACAGAACAATTTATCTCAACCAATCCATATAATTTCAGATGGCAGCTTTTTAAAAAAGCAAAGTTTCTAATCCTACCAAGTAAAAAGTTAATACTGAAAACCTGAATTATAAATATACTCTATATGCCCTGGAACCACAAAGAGGCACATGTGTGCTCAATGGTAAAACTGAATGCTGGTTTAGGGCTATCTCAGAATGGCTTAAGCCCCACAAAGTTGGGAAATGGAAAGCTAAGGCTCATATGTGTGCCCCATGATCAGTAATGTTATTAGGCAATGTCACAAATCGTGCCTGCTTATACTTTATGCTTAACATGCCCAGACATTTCCTTGTTCCCCATCATCCTCCCCATCAAAAGCATCCAAGACCAGCAAATTTGCCCAACATTATCCTGGGCCATTATTGTCTTATGAAGCATCTGGGCCTTACTATTTTAGTAGAGGAATCTTCCTGCGAAGTGACCCATGCCTGTTTGTTGCTTACATCAGCAGCTGATATAGAGCAATAAAAGTTGAGGATCCTTGCATAAACACGTTCATGATTTTGCAGTTAAATTATATGACACTATATAGTATGAATAAAACTCAATCAGGTGGATATTCAGGACTGGTTTTTCTTTCCACTAGCTATGTGACCTTTGAAAATACATAATTCCTGTGCTTTTTACCTTGTTTTAGATACTTGAAGTAGTACAGGCAAGTACCAGATAAGCTGCTAGAGCTGTAGCCTGGCTGTGTTCCTTATGTATATACTCCTTACATATTTGATTATATAAAGTATAAAGTTGTATAATGAAATGAAAGTTTTGCAGACTTAAATCTCCAAATACCCCAGACTGCTATCATGTGGACTGCTATTTATTGAACAAAATTCTTAAGTTAATAGTATTCCTGTGGGCTGCTTATCATGGGGAGAGTGAGTAAAAAACCCTTTGATTAAACTGAGTCAAGTGTCACCTCCTGTAATAGGAGGGATAGCCCAGTCTGCGGTCTGCTCTCCATTCCTAGCAGCTTATTTTCCTGTGACCCCAGCCAAATCTCAAACCACATTTTTCCTCATTTTAAAAAACTTCAGGCCAAATGGACAATAGACAGTCATAAATCAGTGGTTCCTGGCACAGTATTCTTGGAGTATCTTCTATTGGACTGTCACTCCAAAATACCACCCATGCAAAGAGACTGCAAAGCCAGAGATATAGATCCAGGTTCTAGCTCATTAACAACCAATTACAACACTGCATATACATAACACTGATGTCTCCAAAATGGAAAATAATAGAATGCACATAGGCTGTTTGTGTTGCACATTCATGGGAATAAACCAACCAAGGACAGAGGCTTGGCTGAACTAAAACAGTGAGTTCAATACAGATTTCACTATTGGTGTGGTGTCTTTCATAACGGAGGCATCTTCCTCTCGCACAGAAAGCAGATGTGAACGCTCAGCAGGAAAGGAAGGAGGGAAGCTGCTACTCAGATATCAGTTTATGTCCCAAATATCTGAAAGTCCACCCTTATCCTACAGACCCTTCCATGTGTTCAGATCAACAAAGCAGGTCTTCTTGGTGTTTCCACCTCCATCCGTAGTTTTGAGGGTGTGGCCCAAGAGAGGGCATTCTCCAAAGCAGCCCCTAAGTGGTGGAATTCGTCCCCCACAGAGATGCATCTGGCTTCTACACTATACAGCTTTCAGGAAATACTGGAGATGCACCTCTTTACCCTGACCTTTGACACTTGAGGTGTGTGTTTTCAGGGTCCACCCTGTGACTGTAATCTGTTTTAACTGTGTTTAATTTTGACTCCACACCCACCCACTGTAACCTGATGGTGAAGGGCAGATAATACATGTAATACAAATATAATAACAGTAGTAATAGTAGAAGTAATATATCACCAATAAGATCTGCTGACTCACTTGGCATATGTGTCTCTAACCATACTGCTTTTTAGGGTATGTGGAATGTAGAACATTTAGCCAGTGGATAAACTTTGTATCGTGTTTTAAATTTCAACAAGATTTGAAGTCACCAATTTATTTCAAAAAACCAAGCAATGACTTGGTATTTCTTTTTGTCAAGGAGTGCAAGGCTATAAAAAATAATCATAATTCATACTTTATTAATATTACTTTTATAACGCACAATAGATTTTCAGAAAATTTACTCTGATTTTCACAACACAATGCATAGTGTAGTATCTGCAAATGACAAAGGACTTGGTCTTCCTCAATACTGGCCAGAATTGAGTTTTCCTATGCCCACATGCAAGGCTGAATTTTAAAGTATTTTTAGGCTACCATTTATCCACCCAGTGACTTACAAAAATATACAACTATATGATATACAACAAAATACAAGAATCATAAAAACAATACTTACAATACCAAAAATTACAAGTATCAAAAATTCCAAAGAGATGACCAACAGCAATACCTAAAGCTGAAATTATTTTTAAAATAGTTCAAGCCCATATTCATGTTTTTAAAACCCACAAAAAGACAGACAGACAGCAGCTTGGTCAATTAAAAGCTACTTGAAATATGAGCCTCCAAAGCCCTTTTATAAAAGCCAAGCCATCACAGATGGGAACAAGCATACATATTTCAGAACACTTTTTTATGAATTAGGCACCAGCACTGAGAAGAACTTACTTCTTATGCTCACTGATCTGATTGATCTTAAAGAAAGGCAAACAAGCAGGGCCTCTGCTGCCAATCTCAATGTATCAGCAGGTTTGTAGAGCTGCAGGCAGTCTTACAAATAACCGGGCTCCAGGCTGTTCTGGTAAGTGAGCAGCTCAGTCATCTAAACACTTTATCAACTTTTTGCCACAAAGAAGTAATCTATCTCCATACAGGATTGGTGTACTGGTACATTATAAAATTACATTGTTCAAAGTTTAGAAGTACAAAGCTGAAATCCCTTCCTAATTTGTAGTGCAATTTACAACAAATTTTGCGCCCCCCCTCCAGAACATAAAAGAAAATCGGGCATGATACACTTCTACCATGTAGTATGGTGTATGTACATCAATCACCCTGCTTTTGAGATTTAGTTTATCTAGGATAAATAAATCTTGGGAGAACCCACAAACACTTGCTAAATAACATCATATTGAGTTGATTATTATGTAGTTAAATCACAAGTAAAGATTTTTTGGTATATAAGAGAGCATTAATTATCCATTTCTGTAACCATGTATCAAGACAGACCATCAGGAAGCTAAATTTTTAGAGTTAATTACTTTGGCTCCATTATTATTATTATTATTATTATTATTATTATTATTATTATTATTTTCTACAAAAAGAGGTGCTAGAAGTCACCATGAAGTCACTCACTCATTCTCTTAGAATGGCAATGGTGCCCATCTGAGAAGTGCCAGAACTGAGCTCCAGTGAAAAGTCCAGATGACGATGGTGATGATTTATTAAATGTGTATACTGCCCTTCATCCAAAGATCACAGGATGGTTTACAATATAAAAACTCCAAAATACATACCATAATAACAAACAAAAACAATACCCCACACACTTCTGATCTACCTTAAAAGTATATGCCCAGCCCCACCTAATGCCCCAAAAGGTGTATGAGGTAACAGAACTAACTCACCAGCATAGTTAGTATAAATGCTTATCTGCCATCAACTAAAAGGAAAATATTTTATTTTTCTGCTCTAAGAACTTTAAGAGAAGCCTCCCTATGGTGGCAAAGTTGTCAGTATGAACATCATAGCCAAATAAGAATAGTGCCCCCTGCTGCAGTTTCAAGCTTAGTATTGAATATGACCCAGTGGACTTGGCCAAACAAATAGAGTCAATGTTCTCAATTTATCTGTGATTCTGCCTGGTCTTTCAAAGATCAATAACTGCAGCCGCAATCTCTGCACTAGTGTTCAGTGGTCTTGAACCTAAAAAGTTCTAAATACTTTGCACTCTCCATGCATGGTGATCCAAACTTCTCCCCATATGTGCAATACCAATGTTATGAGATCTGAAGCATGCCATCTTGAATGAACAGCCATGCACCAATTACTAACAGTGTACACACAGAGGGGCACTCTCAGTGGCCACTCCATAGCTTCCATCATTTAGAATCTTTTCCAACACTTAGTATTTTCTGGAAGTGCCATAAGTGGAAGTGCCATACTTGTTTGAACTTGCAGTTTTACAGCCAAGGTTAAGCAGACATAGTGACATTTTAATCCATATTTAAATATGTACCATTTATAGCTGGTATAATTTTAATTGCATTTTATTATATGCCCCTGAGCTACAGCACTTGGGTGGAACAGAAGCTAGAATAAATCATATAATTTATATAATTGTAGCAAGACAGTTGACCCGGGAACATTTTAACATATACCCAGGAACATTTTAACATATACCCAGGAACATTTTATCATCTGAAGTTTAACATATACAGTAACATTTTAATTAGATTCTAATGATGGTAAGCTGCAGCACAGATCAAACAGGGGGAAAGTAGCTTTAAGGCCATACATGGAGGAGGGAAAACCCCAAAAGGAGCAACACTGTGAAGTGCAGGAAAAGACCAAAGATCCAGCATATG
Source organism: Podarcis filfolensis (assembly GCF_964270895.1). Lineage (NCBI taxonomy): Eukaryota > Metazoa > Chordata > Lepidosauria > Squamata > Lacertidae > Podarcis > Podarcis filfolensis. The sequence goes on along the minus strand of NC_139616.1, from coordinate 35,819,403 downwards.
GAACTACAAAATGAAAATCTTAAACATCAACACCCACCCAGCACAAAAAACCCTTGTATTCTGCATTTCCCTTGCATCAGGGAAGGGACAGGAGGCTCAACATAACTGAAAATGCCTTAAAAATTCAAAGGTCTGCATCTGTATTGAAATAAATGTTAAGTGATTTTATAGATGGAACTATTTTTCAAATGCTTGCATTGTTTTTATATAAGCAACTTTTTATTTGTTTTTGCACTTTCTCGTTTTATGATTGTAACTGTTTTGTTTTTATAACTGTACATTTTATCGTTACAATGCATCCTGGGATAAAGAGTAGGTAAGAAATCTAATAAATAAATAATCTCTTTTTTTTCTGGCAAATGTCCATGTTTTTATTGATAATTGGATATCACCCTAAGTCATAGCATAATTCCACTGACACTAACTTCAGTGGGTCTACCTCTGTGTATGATTAGTACTGGATATCACCCTGTCTTTAACCTCTGCTGAAGGGAGATATACACATTTCAATAAAATAAATGAACAATAGTGTTTTTCCACATTATCGATTTTTCCATGCAATATTTCTTTGAGTATGTTATGTTTACACAGAAAAGCAACCAATACATTTCCAAATACACACAGATACATTACCTCCTGAGTCATTGTCTTCAACTGTTTGTGAGATGGGTCTTTATCCATCAGAAATAACATCACTAGCTCCTACTATGTGAAGAGAGATAATTCCTGGCAATTTCATAGGACAATGTACTTAAGATACTTGAGGTTTGTTTTGTTTTTTTGGTTTTTTGTTTTTAAAAAGGTTAAATGTCCCGTGGCTTCCATCTTTAAAAGGAAGGTAAAGAGGGTGATGGGGCTGTTGGAGGTACCATTGCTAGTGTTGGGAGTTGGAAGCAGTCCCCAAAATGGCAGTACTTTGTGGTGATTGATGAGGGCTATGGAAGCTTCATGGAGGCCATGAAAATGCGAGCAACAGCTGACATTTCTGAAACAGAATTATCACTATTGTATAAGAAAAACATCTCTGTGAAATTTCTTGTTGGGAGACATGATACACTTTTACCTGGAACAACATGGACTGGCTTTTAAAAGACAGCCGCAGGATCCCAATGAAGGCTCAGACATTTATTTTCAAGCAAGCACCGGACGTCAGTCCTATTTATAACACTTCTGAAAATATTTGTCATATTTTCAGTGCTACAGCTCTTCAGATGGAGTAAAATAGAAAGCAACAGAAATACAGTATTAATAGTGTTTATCTTGTGTGCTGTGAATGTTTGGTAAAGTTCATGGGGAGTTTTACAAAGTGAATTCATGTAGTACAGTCCTTTGCAACTAATTTGAAAACGGTATCTGTGATGTATCATAGGAAAAAACAAAGAGTCCTGTAACATCCTTATACCCCAATGTATATGTGGACACAGGTGCAGTGAAATCAGTGAAGCCATGAGTGGGGGAGCAGGTGTTGGATTAAAGATTAGTTTGCAACTTTACAGAACTGGTGTGGTGCAGGCATCGTGCACAGAACTATTGTTCAACCTGCCCAGCTACCAGTTGTTACGTTGTCCATAGACTGATGCAGTTGGTTCAGCATAAACAACTTCTGTTGAACCTCATTCAGCCAGTGGGAGATAACAATGCCCCCAGCTCCCAGCCCCTCTAGACGGTCCAGATGGATGTTATGGTCGATGGTATCAAAAGCCGCTGAGAGATCCAACAAAACTAGGAAACAGCTCTCACCTTTGACCCTAGCCCGCCAAAGATCATCGACCAGTGTGACCAAGGCAGTTTCAGTCCCATGATGAGTCCTGAATCCCGACTGGAAGGGATCCAAATGATCCACTTCTTCCAGGCGTGCCTGGAGTTGTTCAGCAACCACTCACTCAATCACCTTGCCCAAGAATGGAAGATTTGAGACTGGGTGATAGTTGGCCATATTGGCCGCATCTAAAGATGGTTTTTTAAGAAGCAGTTTGATAACCGCCTCTTTCAGCGGGTCTAGAAAGGCTCCCTCACAGAGAGAAGCATTCACCACCCCGCAGAACCCATCACCCAGCCCTTCCCTGCTAGCTTTTATAAGCCAGGATGGGCAAGGATCAAGGAGACAGGTGGTTGGTTTCACTCGTCCAAGCAGCCTGTCCACATCCTCAGAGGTAACAGATTGGAATTGATCCCACGCAACTTTACTAGACAGGACTCTAGCACTCTCCCACCCCGGCCCTGCTCCCATGGTGGAGTCCACCTCTTCCCGAATCTGAGTGACTTTATCTGCAAAAAACTTTGCAAAATCATTGCAGGAGATCATGTGGCCTGTACTGAGCCCCGATGGAGCAGAAAGAAATAAAAAAATCTGACACTTTTCTTTTCAAATGATTTGAGGACCCTTAGCCTCTATTCTAGATCTACATTAGGCCAGGAAAACAGAATTATCTGTTAAGTGAAGAATATCAATAAGACTGATTTTTATTTATGAAAATGATAGCATTCAGATTTACAATGCATGATTTAACCATCCAAATAAGAAAGGGAAAGCGATGTGAGATTACTTCCAGAATTGGTGGTATTAGCATATTCACAATAGATGAGGAGTTGCAATTTCTCAAGGATTCACACAGTAATCCAGCACATCTTGGATATTTTAAAAATGAGGATTGTCTGCAGGTAGACTGTGAACTCCACACTCAGTTGTTCCAGAACCACTGATATACCTGTCTTCTCTCCCCACACTGCAGCCCTGTAGTCTATTATATTAATAGCACCATGGGCACATTTTAAAGGGTCAGACATTCATACAGAATGGAGGTAAATTTATGCTTCTTTCTGTTACTTTTACAACCCCCTCTTTACCACTTGGTGCACTACCTATCCTTTATTTATAAATTTGCTTTATCATTAAATCTCAGAGGTGTCTGGCACCCTTAAAAAAAATATCTTACAAATCACACTTTTAAGAAACAAGTCTACAAGTCCCCCCCCTTCCTAGTTTTCCCTCCTAAATGCCCACTCTGCCCTTCTTTCTTCAAGTCCTGCTCAGAACCACATTGGTTTTGAACTTATGCTTAAGAGCCTGAAATAGGAGCCTCAAAACTGACTTGAAAAATTATGGGAGTAGGTCAGTCATTGCAGCTTTGTGTCCCTGAAGGAACAAGTGTGGTTAGGGGCTCTTCCTGTTAATTGCTCCAATACTTCTCCAAAACATTCAGTGGAAAGCAGAGTCTAATTAATGCAAATACACACCAGCAAGGAGTTGGACCCAAATGAGTCTTTTCCAACACTGATTTCCATGGCTCCAGCTAAGGTTTATACAGCAGATGTTTCCATGGCTCCCTAAGCAACCGGCACTAGCTGCAAAGGCACTTTTGATATAACAGTGACTTCCTTCACTCTCCCCGCCCCCAAGCACATACCTCAATCCCTGATTAGCAGCATAGGCACCAAAATGGCGCCTCTCTGGGGAACTTGAATCCAGAGATGGAAAAAATACAAGCTGAAGGGAGTGGAAAGGCAGGCAGTTCCCAAGCAGTGGTCTAATCCCCACAAAGCCACTGCCTGAGGATGGAAATCCCATGACATTACAGCACTCTGGTCTGCCACAAAGCATTTGTCTCTCTTCAAAGCCTCCTCAGAAAATCGAAGGCTTTACAAGTCATCCTCAGCTGCAGTTGTCAGCTGTATCGGAATTTCCAGATTGCCACCAGCCTATTCTCGACAGCTTTACTGTTGCCGCTTTACAGGCCAAAGTCACTTGGAGCAAAGCCCAATAGCCTTCTCATTTACATCAGCTTACCCAAGTGAAATGGCCACTGGCTTGTAAGGCAAAGACCTGAATTTGCTGCATTCGCCCAAGGGGAAATCCAGAGACCGATAAGCTGAAGTTCAGCAGTGGAATGGGACCAGTCCAGCTGTCGTAGATTTGAACTGGAGATATGAGAGGGTGACTACAAGCTTTTGGGACCAGATAAAAAGGAAGAGCAGGGAGGGGATCCAGAACATCAAGGTGACAGGTGTTTGCTGACAGAGATGGACTGTAGCTCCATGCTGAGGTGCAGGGCTGGGAAAGACCCACATTTCTGCCATATTTAGATTGGGTTCAGGCCTCCAAGACTAGACTGAATCCCAGCAACGAGTCATACCTGCAAATTTTGTCTAGAAGAAGAAAAAGATCTTAAACATCATGCTTCATCTGCTGATGTGTAAAATGTGTCCTTAATTTATTTGAATAACAGAAAGCAGTAACCTCATATCAGCAATGAAGAGAATTCTCAAAAGCCTCTTAAAAGTGGCGCCACACATACTACAAGCTGCCTTTTTCAAATTAGAAATGTCTTTTCCAGTTAACTAGTGAGCTGGTGAAAAGAGAGGGGGAGGAGGGATGCGTCGGAGCAAAGCACAGCAACTCATAAGCACACCCACTCCACCTAGAGGGATTCCACACACAATTCTTTCCAAGTTCCCTTGTTGCTGCATTCTCAGAGCATCCCAAATCAACAGTTTTATTATTCATTTGGATATGTCAGCTAAGTTCCAAAGCTAAGCATGTGAGCACAGGAATCATGGCAGAGTCATTTCCCCTGAGAGGGCTATTCTAGCCCAATCAGGCATTTAGGGAGAGCCAGGTTCATCTGTTTTTTATCTCACCCCTCATGATAACTGTCACAAACAGTTTGCAGCCAGGGTAAAATATGCCTTTATGTGGCTTACAGTAGACACTCTTTTAGCACCATTTAAAAGGCAAGCTGTAGCAAAGTGTAGTGGGGACTGTCATTAACAGGGATAGACATACCATATGCATGTACTAGGCTGGCCTCCCTATTCTGCACAGCAGCCCAAATGGGGAGGAGAAGACAACATTACACCACTTTTAGAAGACATCTGGGCAGCCCTGTATCAGGAGGTTTTTAATGCTTGATGTTTTTATTATGTCTTTAGATATGCTGTAAGCCACCCAGAGTGGCTGAGGAAACCCAGTCGGATGGGTGGAGTATAAATATTGTTTTTGTTTGTTTGGTTGTTGTTGTTGTTGTTAACATTATCCAAACACTGTGTGCTACAACTTCAGAAAATTTATGAGAATTTCAAGTATTAGCACTATGCATGTAATAAAATGTCCCACCTCAACACTGCAATTCAGCCAAAGGACACAGCGTAATAAAGAGTGGAAAGTTAGTGGAGCTGCTCCAAGGGCACTGCACAGGGACTGAGCAGCCACAGAGCTGCTCCAAAAGGCACAAAGCCAGGATAGACCAAGTGCCTGACCAGTCAAGGCCTCAAGGAGCTGTGGACAGCTGCTTGGGAAAGGATGAGCTCTGTCAGTATGTGGTGTTTGGGGTCAGCCCAGACCTCCTGGAGGTGGCATTCCAAGATGTGCAGAAATTCACACTGGTGACCCAAGAGAAGATCCCTTCAATGGCTAAGAGTGTGGACAGCTCCTCAGGAGAGAACAGAACAAGGGTTGGTTCTGGTAGCTCCATCTGCACCAGTGGTTAGTATAAGGGGGATGCCACCATCAGGGCACCAGAAAACAACGCAAGTTCATCTATTACTTTCATTCATTATTTTCATTCACCCTATAACCTCTGTGTTCTAAAAGAACATGGGCTAGAAAACTTAAAAGATGCTGCTTCAGAATGATTGTTTACTCTTACAGTTGTATCTTGGTTCTCAAGCAGAATGCATTCCGGGAGTCTGTTTGACTCCCAAAACCAAGGCGCGGCTTCCAATTGGCTGCAGGAGCGTCTTGCAGCCAATCGGAAACCGCGGAAGCCGCACCAGATGTTCGGCTTCTGTAAATCATTTGAAAACGGAACACTCACTTCCAGGTTTCAATCGTTCGGGAGCCAATTTGTTCGGGATACAATGCGTTTGAGATCCAAGGTTCAACTGTGTTTATTTAAAACATTTTTACCCCAATTTTTAGCCAAAAAGGCTCCCAGAGTGGCTTACATACAATCAAAAACAAAACTGTCTCTACCTGCAGACTTACAATGTAAATAAAAACAAAAAACACAAGGGAAAGGGGGCGGGGGAGGGAAGAGGAAAATAACAATCTAGTCTCAGGCACCTTTTTCTAAATAGTTGTTCCTATAACAACCAGCTGGCACAGTAGAGGAGCAGGAGGTACCTGATGATGAGCTGGGCCTCCAGAAAAGCTGGTGAAATGAGCCCTGCTTCCTATCTCTTCCACTGATGCAGTCTGGTGGAATGGCTCCCCCCATATAACTCTTGCCTAGGATATGTCCATAGATACTATAATAAAGTGGATGGACCCTATGAAACTTGTACCTTTATGGAAACCTGGGTCAAACTTCACACATGCCAGCACTAGCTCCAAGGAGAATGCAACTTTGGGAGTAACAGAAATACTTGCACAACATTTTTAACTTAAGAGTGTTGTGAATGAACCACACCCTGATTAGTAAATAATTCCTTGATCTACAGGCATGTGTATGGCATCAAAACATAGCACATCGCCAGCTTGCAAAGGAACTGGATCGTACAATGTAGTGCAAAACAAAACATAATGAAACAAAGAGTGTGCATTTGTAAACTCCAATAGAATGATTACATCAAATATGTATTTCAAAGGAATCCTTTCAAAGAGTCCCATGAGAACTAGTTGCTGCACAAGAAATAAAGCTTGACAAATAGCAAAAGAAAAGGGGAAGAAAGTGCAAAGTAATGCACTCAAGTTGAGCAGTGGGTTTTCATGTGGGAGTCCTAAACTGAAAACTTTGCTCAACTATCAAAACTAACTAGGTGATCTTAGAAAAATATTACTCCTTCAGGAAATTTGTTATGATGATAAAAGGCCATAAGTCCATGTGTGCTACCCTAAGCCCTTTGGAGATTCATATATTATGAATATGGCTAAATAAAACACATTCATGAGACTTAAGGCAGATATAAGTGGCAGCTTCCCAGGCTGTATGGTATAATTGCATATATTTTTCCTTTGTGGCACTCTCATGCTCACTTACAGAAAGCTGAATGGACTGCATTATCTATGGTTGTCATGGACAACCACACTTATAGACATGAACTAGTGCAGACTGAAGTACTCCACAGATAGCAGAGGTGGCTAACCTTTTTTGGCTCCCAGCATTGCATGTCAGCAGTAACCAAGTCCTGTGCACGTTTGCTCAAATGTGTGCATAGACACCACACTTGTGGGCTACAAAAGCATGCATACATAGCCACCCCACCCAGAGGTGTACCTAGGGTCCCTTGTGCCCTTGGCAAGGAGCTGTATCTGCAGCCCTGCAATAACCACATTATTTGCCTTAGAATTACTGCTAAAATGAAATTAAATATTGTTCATTTAGTTGTGAATGCTTTAATTTCATTAATTAGATACCTCATGTAACATAGGTGTGTAAATAATTAAGTACATAAATCAATTATACACTATAAGCAGTAAACCAATATACACTATGAGCATAAACCAGTTATATTTTGTTAGCTTGGGCCCAGCTTTCTGATCTGTTAAGGTTATTTTGAATTCTGATTCTGTCTTTTGAAGCATTAGCTATCCCTCTCAGTTTGGTGTTATCTGCAAATTTGATTAACAGCCCCTCAGTTTCCTTCATGCAAGTCATTTATTAAGATGTTGAACAACAACAGGCCCAGGACAGAACCCTGCAGCACCCCAATTGTCACTTTTTTCCAAGATGACAAAGAACCATTACTGAGTACTCTTTGGGTTTGGTCAGTCAACCAGTTACAAATCCATCTAACAATTACCCCACCCAGTCCACATTTTACCAGCTTACTGAAATCAATATACTATGTCCACAGCATTCCCCTGATCCAGCAAGCTGAGAAACGCATGCTGGGTGTTAGTAATCACAACATCCTTTTCTAAGTGCTCACAGACTGTTCTAGGACCTTCCCAGTATCATGGTCAAGCTCACTACTCAGTAGTTACTGGGGTCTTCTTTCCCCTTTTCAATGATGGGGGCAACATTTGACCGCCTGCAGTTTCCAGTCTCCAAGAATTCTCAAACATTATAGACAGAGGTTCTGAGATTAGATACACAAACTCCTTCAGTACCCTTGGCTGCAGTTCATCAGGCCCTGGAGAACTGAATTCATTTAAAGTAGCAAGGTGTTTCGTTACCACCTCTTTTCCTATCTTGAGTTTCAGCTTCTTCCTTGCATTTTTTATTCTTTTTATCACCAGGTTGGGCACAGCTTTCCTTTTGGGAGATAAAAAACTCAGAGATATTTAGGTGGTCTTCAGAGGCACATCTGTAGGACCTGAACCAATTGCTTCAAGTTACAAGAAGGACATTCTGACTAAAACATCAGGAAGAACTTTCTGAGTAAGAGTTGTTTGACAGTGAAATGGACTACGTTGGGAGGTTGTGAATTCTCCTTCCTTGGAGATTTTTAAGCAGAAGTTGGATGGCCATCTGTTATGGATGCTTTAGTTGAGATTTCTGCACTGCAAATAATTGGCCTAGATGACCCTCGGGGTCTCTTCCAACTCTACAATTCTATGATTTGTATTACAACCACAAGTGTATTTTTTTCTTTCAGATTTCTTGTCAAGGAACTGTTTTACCTCTTTGTCTGGGAGCAGCCAAATGTTAAGCCTTCCAGATAAAGATGTAGTAGTTTTTTTCTCTGTCTCCTTCCAGCTTTCTAAACACACTAGCCAATGGCTCTCAGGTTGCCCCTCATGGGACATGGCCATTATGAGTCTGTTATTATAGCAGAGCACTCATGAGATGGAACCCTCCCCAAAACTGTCCTTTAAATGCAGTTAAATAAAGGGAGGAAGATTGAGGTGGATCCCATGAAGTGACTCTTAAGAGGAGGGTCCCCTCTGGGTGGGAGCTTTGGAAGAGAACACAGGGGTCTTGGAGAAGAGGTTGTGCTCTCTAGGGTGAGAGATCACTCTGCTCCCTACTGCATCAGAGTTGCTTCCCTGCGCCATACTTGCTGGGCCCCAGAGACAATGCAAACCAGAAGCCCCATATGTGTAGGGTCCTTTCTTTGTGGAGCTTCCTCTGGGGAGCTTTCCCCGGGAAATCCATTGGACACTATGATATACACACAGAGAGAGTAAAGGATTTGAAGTTTAAAATGCAAAATAACAGCACATCCTGCCCTTGAAGCTGTTTTGGAGTCAGAATCCTAATTTTGGTTTTTAGCTGCCAGAACAAGCTTTTGGATAAAACAGACAGATTCTTGTTAAGATTTACAGCCCATTACTTTCCATAAGGTTCTCAGGGGTGTGGAGGTGGATTTAGGGCAGTGTGACAGGGTACAGCAGCCAATGAGGCACCTTCCCGCCTCCTTCCCAAAGCCTAGTTAGCGCTTCCCAGCTTTGGGAAGGAAACAGAAGGGCTCTAGGACCCTGACAGAGTCTTGCACCTCCCTCCAAAACCTAGCACCTCACTAACCAGGCTTTGAGAAGTTGGTTTTAGGCTGTAGGGTCAGGGGGAAGGGAGTATCAAATTTTGGCCTCACACAGGGCACCATGTTACCAATGTTTGCCCCTGAAAGGACTTCCAGGAATAAGTTTATTCACATGTGACACAATAATGGAGACACCAGAAGAAGCTCAAAAGCCAAACAAAACCCCACATATCTAGTAGGAGAAGAGAGGATTGATAATTCCATTTCCCAAACTTCCTTGCCTGGAGAACAATTACTCTGCCTAAGCTCAGAGGAGGACTGGATGCTTGAGGAGGGGGTGGGGCTTGGGCAGGAGTTTTTCCCAGGGCTGAGTGGAGAAAGTCCCAACAGAATTGGCTGGTGGGGAGGAAGAGAGAACGATGAAGCACTCTGGTGCTGCATGATAACTGGAAACAGATAACTGGGATGATTTTTGTGCCCCTGGGCTTGCACCCTTATGGGCCTGCACTCCCGATTGGGGCCAGATTCACCAAACCCCTAGGTATACCTCTGACCCCACCCTCTCTCTCTCTCTGAAAGACAAGAGTCAGTGTTTCCTCTCCTCCTCATCATAGCATTGCAGTTGGTTTTAGGGGTGCCATCTCCTGCTCTTCAGCCAAAGATAGCAGAAGAATCCTTAACAAAGATTTTCAGAGCACAGCAGAAATATTAGTGAATAAGGAAGTGGCAAGTGGCTTTCTAGACATCATGCCATTGCCACTTATAATGGCTTCTTGGGGGATTTAAGAGTGCTTTGGGTCCCCTGGGAAACCCATGGAACTTAGTATGACAACAGGAAAGTTTTTAAAAGTAAAATAAAAAGTATACCACAACTGACAAATTTTAAGGGGTTCTGGGGGACACAAGGAACCGTGTGTGTGTGTGTGGTTGCAAGTACAACCTTGGGAGATATGTGCTAGCCACCCTTGGAGTATGGAGCAATGTTTGAGTCACATAGCAAGGCCTTATGAGTTGCTTCATATGAAGTCTTGGTAACTAAATCACTGCTGAACACATCCAACTACTCTGTGTATTTTCTCACCCACAGCCCTAGACTATGGACCTACATCTTCACTCTCCCCTGTCAATAGGCCATTTGCTCTTCTGACCAACTACCCAGCTACTTTTGAATCATCTGGAAAACAGCCAGATTTTATAAGCAGCTGTCACATAAAAGTAAACATTTAAAACCATTACATTTTAACAGTTTATATTTAATGCTGCCTAGGTTTTTGACTTTACTCCATTATGATTCAGTTAAATAGTTTCCCTCTGGAGTTGGCATCTCCATCCCACTGCCTGGCATCCACTCCTGGCAGGCACGCACTGAACAATTTCCAGGGCTGTGATATCACCTCATCCTCCCATCCTGAACATAGTTATGAGGTCACCGCACAATAAGTAATGATACAAATATCAAGCAAGTTCTCAGGCAAGGAGAGTTGGGAACGGTGTAGGAACAGGCTTAGCTTTTCAGTAAAAGCTTTCCATGATGAGGGAGAAAAATCTTTCTCTACCCTAGATGCTTCAGGGTTGATCTAACATTTCACAGACATCTCATAGCTAAGTGAAATGAATTCAGTAAGAATTGCAAAGTCAGTACCTATACCATCAGTACATTATAAATCACTTTAGAGAAAGAGTTAAATGTTCTAGGGAGAAGAAAGAGTTCTGTTCATAATGTAATCCAATCAATGAAGCTTAGTTCAAAATTTAGTGCCAAAACTTGACGAGCGTGCAAATCTGCAATCCAAAGGGGGGGGGGGTATTAGTGGGAATACCAAACAGCTTAGAGAAGAAAGATGGACGTGAAATATAGACACCTGGCTACACCTTCAGCTCCCAGGTTGTGATCAGTCTTTGTAATTTGGGTCAGAAGATCTTTGTGTGTCTGGCTTTCTCTTCATGTGAATCTTTGCATGACTGTTTATCTGATTGCTTGCACTACTGAAATACAAATTACCACCATCACACCTGCTTTCCTGCTCAGGCAGTGACGTATACTAGGAGGATACAAAGTTTAACCCATGTGCCAAGCATGACAACATGAAATGGCATAAATGTTCCTTCCATCTCCATTTCCACCCAAGCCTCCGTCTTCTGTTCTAATGTGCTTACTTAAGTGGCCAGCCCACCTGCTCCAGCTGACAAAGGGAGAACAACATCTTACAGCTGCTGGACTGACTTCTTTTCTCCCACTCTGCATTTACTAAGCATTATTGCATGCAGCAGCAATAGCAGGGTACTGAGGGAAATGATCCAAATATGCAGGTTTGTTTATAACTGAGAAAGAAGGAAGCAGGAAGTTCTGATAGCCTGATCCCCAATAGGCACAGTAACAGAGCCCAGTTTCATGTTGCTTATTAGCCATTTATCCCCACTATTTTATAAACATCAGCTAATTCAGACAGTGGGTGCACAAGCCTGTGTTAATTTGAGGGATAAGCAATACATATTGGATGAGCTTAATCTGTTCTATTTTAATGGGGCTGGGTGAGTAGTGGAAGCACAGTACCATCACACTGAAAACTGTACCAGCTGAAAGGTTGAAATATCTCTGCTTCTGTTTCTCAGGCTATAAATTTATGGGGCTGGAAATTTATGTGATTGTCACCTGTGGGCAAAACTAATTATATGATTACTTCCCTTGATCCTTGTTTTCCATGCCCATCCCTTATATTTTTAAAAGAGATCTTTAAAAATAAATGATAATAAATTGCTCCATAATAACCCAATGAATTATGGCAATGTATGTAAGAGCTTTTCAACAGTAGAATAGACTCCTATGAGAGGTGCTGGACTCTCCTTCCTTAGAGGTTTTAGAGTAGAGGTTGGCTGTTCTCTGTCATCTATTATCTAGTTGAGATTTCTGCATTGCAGGGGGTTGGACAAGATGACCCTTGGGGGCCCTTCCAATTCAAAGATTCAATGGGGGCAGATTCTTAAGGAAATCAGCCCTGAGTGCTCACTGGAAGGACAGATCCTGAAGCTAAGGCTCCAATAGTTTGACCACCTCATGAGAAGAGAAGACTCACGTGAGTGAAATGATTCCATACATAATATAAGTTCACATTTTAAGGGATATTTAAATTAAATTAACTTGAAAATCATCGTCAAGCAAATATAATTATTTCCCACCCACTATATTTATTTACTGTATGCTGGGAAGCCACAGGGCAGGCAGAAATGCTGGATGCAATGCAGTTGAGAGAGGTTATCAAGGATATATGGTTTAAGGACTTAATTTCATATTTGATAATTCTAGCCAAACAAACCATCACTTGACAATGGGAACTCTGGAACTTTTTGTACCTTGAGAAAGCCATGATGTGCCTTGTAGATTGCCCCGGTCCTTTTGCAGTATTTTCCCCATTTTTTGCTTGTTTTTATATTGTATTGTTTATACTGTATTGAGGAGATTTGCTTGAGTAAACTTGAGTAGTTATTGAACTAAGGTTACTCCTTTCCCTTTCATTTTAACTAAACTAAGTGTAGTCCAATGAGTGTCCTAAGAATGCAAAAATACAGGAATGATAGTTACATCCATACAACCATCATCTGGCAATTATCAGAGCAAGAACCCTTGACTTTGCAAGCTTTGTTCTCCCCTTCCTCCATACACTTCTGCTTCTGATTTGCTGCAAAACATTTTTGCCAGGTTTAGGCAAAATGACAAACTATGGTTTGCTGCAAATTAGAAATGAAAAGTTCTTATCATCGCCCCCTGCATGCGGAGGAAGGGAAGAGGGAAGCTTGCTAGCTCAAGACTTCTGATAAATGCAATGCCAAACCACTGCATGACATTATTTCTGAAAGAAGTCTATAGCTCCAAGAATACAGTTGAGCTCTCTAAAACAACACCTTTGTCAAAATCATGAGTGTCAGTGTGGTGGTCAGTGTGGTGGGAAAACCTATAGCCACTTACACACACCCTGCCTGGAAGAGGTCAAAAAATGAACTAACAAAAGAAGTAAAATAAGGTGAGCAAAAAATATTTTAGAAAACAGTTAAGTCATCTTGCCAGAACTGTTCCCCTAGCTGGCTCAGAAGGGTTGTGAAAGCAGAAACTTGATCAGCCTTTAACAGTGGAATGCATGGAAATGACAACTGTGCATAACTACTAGAGAATCTACAACCGGTGTTCAACAATCAGCTAGAATCGCACAAATAATCGGAATGTTTCATGCATGAGCTCATTCGCAGGATAATACCCTTGCGTGATTCCACCCTATAGGAATTCACTGTATGCTCAATAAATGCAAGAAACCTCCTCTCACCCATCCAAAAACTCCTCTCTTCACTGCTCCTTCACAAACTCAGAGCAATTTAATCTGAACTACAAAGTGAGTGTTATGATGAACCAGGAATACTCATGAATGGTGCTCCAGAAAAATAGCTAGTATAGTATAGCTATAGGAATGCTAACAACTTCAGCCACCACAGAAACTAAAAAGATTGGGAGTCATTTTACATAAAACGATGCCATGTTTTCAAAAGGACAAGACTATAGGGATTGGGGGCAAAGCTGTGCCAAAAACTGCTACTGATGCTACCCTTTTGGATACATCATATACAGAAACTGTCATGCAGGTAATGAGTTCTAGAATATACTGAAGAAACCTAATGTAGTCCATACCTCATTCCCATGACCTAGTACAGGCTATTATTCTGAACACTTTTTTATGGCCTTCTTGAAGAAAAAGAGGTACACATTTTCTCAAACTGTCCATGTCAATACCTAGGCCAATATAATGAGGCAATCTGCCATCTTTTCAAATGGCACAATCTGCAACAGCCGCAAGCAAGTAGAACACGGGTCGGCAAACTAAGGCCCGCGGGCTGGATCAGGCCCAATTGCCTTCTGGATCCGGTCCACGGACGGTCCGGGAATCACTGCATGGATCGCCAGCACGTGTGTTCTTTCCCTCTCCCTCACACGGCGGCGGCAGCACCTCCGCCTCCTCCCTCCCTCTTCCTGGCTTCTCCCTGCCCTATCTAGAGGAGGAAAGGGGGCTGAGCTTTGGTTGTGCCAGCAGCAGCAGCACTTGAGCTGCTGCCATTTTAAGCAGCCCCTCTTTGGAGCCCTTTCGTGCGCCGCTCATCATCCCTCTGCTGCCGCCGCCACCAGCCCCTGCCACTTGCAAGACACAGGAGCCACGGTTGGCTGAGCGCCCCACTCGAGCGGCCACCATTTAAAGCAGCCCCTCTCCGGAGCCCTTTCCATGCCACTCATCGTCCCTCCACCACCATCGTCGCCAGCCCCTGCCGCTTGCAAAACACAGGTAAGCAGCCACTGGGGCTCGTGGTGCTCTTGCATCATTCCCCCCCCCAAAAAAAATATAGTCCACCCCCCCACACACAAGGTCTGAGGGACAGTGGACTGGCCCCCTGCTGAAAAAGTTTGCTGACCCCTGAAGTAGAATCATAGAAATGTAGAGTTGTAGAGTTGGAAGGAACCCTGAGGATCATCTAGTCCAATCCCCTGAAATGCAGGAATATGCAGTCATCCCATACAGGCAGATAAAACAATGCATTAATTTAAGTGGTATAAAGCATTACCTACTCACAATAAATATAGTTGCTATTACAGTCAGAATTTGCTATGTCAAATGGTGTGCTCCCATGCCTGCTTGCAAATAACTTTTTGAGAGAGGGGGCACACACAGCATGATCCTTTAAACAAATGATTCTGACCCCTTTTATTATTTTCAAGTTTGATGTTACAAACTCTGAAGTCCTATTTTTAAAACAACAACAGCAACAATCCTCCCAGTCCCAATTCTGTTATTTATGCATACGTAGACAAAGTATCATATGCTAAACCAAGAATAGTCAACATAATGAACTCCTAATGTTGCTGTATTACAACTCACATCATCCGTGTCCATTGGTCATGCTGGCTGGGGCTGATGGGAGTTGTAATCCCAAAACCACAGCTACTGTACTAAACAGTTGTTCATGAAACAGCAAGATACGCACCAAGGGACAATATTGTGGGAATGTCTGTATCAACTTATTTTTACACAATGCGCCTGAAAACATACTTCAGCATGGACATTGTTTGCCTCTCATTTTCTCCTCTTCTCAGGCCACTCCTTGTACAAATATATTGTAAACATGCAAAGAGGAACACAGAAACAAGTGGGAGGGGCAAAGTGGAGTGTGGGCGGGGTTGGGTTTCACCTGAAATGGGCTGCACTGTGATTAATCTCCAGAGTTGATGTCATAATTTTCTTGGGCTAATTCAGAATAGTTGGAGTAACTGTTGACAAGCAAAATGATCTGCAGACTGAGGAACTAAGTGCACATGGAGGGTCATCAAGCTAGGCAGTCAAATCACTGCTGAGGGAAAATGCAAAGCAAAAAAAAAAACCCATGCCAGGACCAGGAATTGAGCTGTTTCCTCTGTGAAGTCCCAGTCCAAAAGGAAATCTGCTTCGTCTAGGAAGGTTCAATGGCCAGCCTGGATGGATGGGGCCAGTCTGGAGCTTAAGAACCCAGGAAGATGCTTAATGATGCAGTTTTAGTGGTTAGCAACATGGGGCAGCCCCACACATAGCCAATAGTTCCATTCTAGGACTCATGGCTCCCAACACACAATCTGATCCTAACTTTATACTCTTCTATCTTTTGCAAATAACATTTTAATTACGGAGCTTTAAGAATGTTTAAAACATGATTCTACATTAGCCAATATTCTATGTGGCTCCATCTGCACAATACTTTAAAGTACCATGCCACTTTAAACAGTCGTGGCTTCCCTCATTTTTGGGAATTATAGTTTGTTAAGGGTTCTGAGAGTTGTTAGGACATCACTATTCCCTTCACAGAGCTACAATTCCCAGAGAATTCCCTGGGAACTGACTGTTAAACCACTCTGCAATTTGTAGCTCTGTGAAGGGAATAAGGATCTCCTAACAACTCTCAGAACCCTTAAAAAAACTATAATTCCTATAATTCTTTGGGGGAAGCCATGACTGTTTAAAGTGGCATGATACTGCTTTAAATAAATAAATAAAAATTATTATTATTATTATTATTATTATTATTATTATTATTATTATTATTAAATGTAATGTATAGATGAAGCCCAACACTCTGAAAACCCTTTCTCTGATTTCATACGGGAAGCTGTTGAATTAACACACACAAAAGTACACAGCTTCCCCATAAGTCATAATCTAGTATCCACTTAAAAAACAACAACAACAACAAAAAACCTGCATCCAAATTTGACACTATTTTGTTGACATCCATCGGTCGTGAGAAACTACAGAAGAGTGCGCCATTGGGGGTACAGTCAAACTGTTGGAGAGGCACAGCATCTGCTGTGGCTGCAGAGACCAAAATGGGGGAGGCATGTTTATTTCATCTGGGGCAGATGAAGGCATTCAGTTTTGCTGCTACAGATGCACCACAGCATTTCTTCTCTCTGCATTCCCCTCAGTGATCATTTCTCCTCTGGTCACTGCTGTGGATACATAACCTGACTGTCTTTCTCCAGGTGCTGTGGTTATCTGCAAGCAACTCCCACATGGCAGGGTTAATGTTTGCAGACATCTTTATAACACAGAGTTGGTCTGCCAATAGGCCTGGTGCCTGAAGCCAACTCCTAAAGCACATCCTTGGGGATCCTGCCATCTTCCATTCTTCGAATATGGACTATGCCAGCATAGACATCACTGAGACAGGAGTGCAAACATGCTGGGAATGTGGGCTTGGAAGGAGCATGTCTTTGTTTGAGACTCTGTCCTGCCATGTAATCCCCCAAAATCTTCCTGATGCAGTGTATATGGAAGGCACTAAGGCGTTGCTCCTGGTGGGTGAAAGTTTCCCATGATTCACTTAACACACAAGTCTGTTAGACCTTCATCCTGGTATTGGCTGTTAGCATCACATTCTCCCATACCTTTTTGGAGAGGCAAGTCATTGCCGTAGCTAACTTTCCAATACACTTATCCAGCTCAGCATCAATGGAAAGGTTGCAGGTTATGGTGGAGCCCAGGAAGGCAAAATTGTCTACCACCTCAGGCATGTGGTCACCAATGCTGATGTGTGGAGTGCTAGCGACATACTGACCCAAGATGCTGTTCTTCATCAGGCTGATGGTGAGGCTGAACTCCATGAAGGCTTGGGCAATACTGCTGATGAGTCTCTGTAAAGCTTCCTCAGAGCATGCTGTCAAGGCTGTGTCCTCTGCAAACAACATCTCATGGATAAGAACCTGCCACACTTTTGTCTTGTGTGGAGACTTGCCAGATCTAACAGACCCCTAACACTCCTTGAATGGAAGCACCCACTGTCTTCTGAAGGTGAAGGAGAGCAACAGGGAGAATATATCAAAGAGTATTGGGCCAAAAACACGGCACTGTTTCACACCACTTTTTATTGGGAAAGCATCCAAGGATGAAGAGTCATGTTGGATAGTGCATCTTATCTTGTTGAGCAATGTGAAGAGTCCCTTTTTGGCTGAGGTCAAAGGCCTTCATCAGGTCCATCAAGGCGATATATAAAGGGCGTCTATACTCTTAGCATTTCTCCTACAGCTGGTGCAGTGAGAAAATCATGTCGACTGTTGACCTCTGAGCTCTAAAGCTGCATTGTGACTCGGAATACACCCTATCAGTGAGTGACTGTAATCTGTTGAGAACTACAGGTTACTCTATTAAAAATGAACTATATAAAAACTGTGACGATCTCACAGCACATTCCCATTACAGCCTAAACAACATTTCTATGTTGTTCTAATATATATTCTCATCCAATGTGTCCTTGTTAATAGTTATTAATGCATATATATTCCAGTTAAAATATGGCAATGAAATATCACTTTCTAAAACTACTTTTAATTCAAGTAACACCACCAAAGAAATATGCATTAGCTCTGTTAAAAGTTCAAGACAGATTTTAAGGCAATTTTTTTTCTGTATTTCATACTTTAAGAAGTTATGGCAAACCTGTTCTTCCAGAGAGCCCTAGGACAAGTCCGCCTCTGTGTTCCTAATTCTAAAGTGGGGATACTACTACACCCCCACATTAATATGTTAAAATAAACAACACAGAGCAGGCAGAGAGGAGCTCAAATAGCTAACCTCATAGGAGAAGATTTGTATTAGCCCGAATGTATAAATCCTACATCCCACTGAAATACGAATGAGACCAACCACTGAACAAATGATCTTCAAACTATGCTCTTGTTGCATATTGTTGCAAGTTTCTATACAACTAAAAATGGCTCGCCTGCAAATGTCCAAACCATTGTCCCCAACAGCTAACAGATGGGACAACATTTCCCTTGATATACAGCAATTTTGTCTGAAAAAGAAGTGTACACCCCAAAATGTCAACGGTATGTGACAGAGGCCTTCTCCAACTCGATTTACACACACACACACCATTAGCCAATAAAAGTGGCTGCAAGAAACAAACTATCCAAAGGGGACTGACTGCATTTCACAATTTAGAGAACCAACAGAAGACAAGCACAGAAGGGACCACTGTTACTTAAGTCCGCAATAAAATTGTTCCAAAAGTACCAGGTGTTGTGGGAAGACAAGTCTGAAGTGAGAGAGAAAATTCTAGAGATACAACTTATCAATTTAATTTAACCAGAAGGTTAAATTGACAGAAACTACCTTGGTGGACCATGCTATGAGCTCCCCCTAGTGGACAAAGGGAAGCCAGTGACTAGCTGCAAAAATCATTTAAAAAGAATACTGTACCACTAAAGGCATGGCAAAAGGTGGAGCTTTAGTGCTTGCCATTCGTCAATTATCATTCTTACCTCTGTGCTGCTGGGGTGGCAGAGCAGAGAGAACAAATATATTGTCACTGTTACACATTTGAGATACACAACAGGGGGTGAGGTTGAATATGGACCAAGGAACAAGATTGTGGACTTGCATTTCCAGAAATTCTCATTTCATCTCCACTCCTTGCAGGTTGATTTACAGTGGGGAGACAATTTATTACAAAGGTCAGATTTTTTTTGAGCTTCATGTCATTTCTTTGTTATCCAAACGTTTGGGACATTTCTCCCCTTTGAGCTATTTTTTCTCCACATTGCTCAAACAAATCCCTCTTCTCAAGTGGTTGTACTCTGGAGCTTGTACCAAAGACACTCACTGGCTGTGCTTAGAAATGCCAGGTCAGGAACAGGATGATCCAGCCAGCCCTAACTCAAATGTGAGCAATTTTGTAAGGCAGTACTCATTGCCAAGGCACATGAGGAAAATATAAAGCCAGATCTACTTGGGGGATGGAAGGAGAGAGCAAGAACACAATCTCTGATGGTGACAATTAATTTAGCTTGGCTGTTGCTCAGACCAATAATGCTTAACAAAAGATTTTCAAATACGAAATCAACTACAATCATGTTTGGAAAGTCTTCTTTCTATCCTAGGGCACTCTACACATTCTTAGGGAATGGGAACATATATGCCAGAGCAACAAACGGAAGGGAAAAAGAGGCAAGCTAAAGTACTGGAAAGTGATGGCTAACTAGTGAAAAGAGGTAGCGAGGGCTTATTCAGGAGCTAAAAGGATCAAAATAAGAAAAAGTCCTCTTCTTTGAAGATGCTTTTTTTGTGGGAGAGAAGGCATTTATTGGTGATATCTTAGGAACAATCTTAGGAACAATATGGGCTAATTAAAGGCATATTACATGCAAACTGTTATCTTCAAGTATCAATATGTTACTGCAAATTTATTTTATCCAGTAATTTATGAGTTGTGGGTAAGTAATGCAGGGTACAAAGCACACACCCCCCCCCCCGAGAATCATAGAAATATAGAGTTGGAAGGGACCACAAGGGTCATCTGGTGCAACCCCCTGCAATGCAAAAAATTTTTGCTCAATGTGGGGCTCAAATCTACAACCCTGAGATTAAAAGTCTCACGCTGTACCAACTGAACTATCTACCCTGGGTTTTATGATGAGCTGATCCATCTCAGAAAGAGACTTTGGAGGGATCCTAAAAGTATCAGAACATGTGGTAGATACTGCAAAAGCTTACATATGCTGATCCCAATCTGAAGCCTTGCAAGAAAAGATAGACAATGTGCTAATTCAATTTAGTTGTAGCTCTGAGGCAGAACTCTGAAAGGCTCAAATGACACACCTAGCCTTTGGGGTAACTTCACTGAGACCATGGAAAGGGAAACAGATATCCACATCAGCCACACGTGATCATTACTGAAGGGGTGCACCAGCAAAATCAGACACCTGACTGCTTGTTGAAGGGAAGGCAATTATAAGTAAGGAGAAGAGGAGAATGACACACAAATTCTCTGGGGGAAATAAATGCAGAGGCAAACAAGACACCACCTTTGGAAAAGTCAACAGGTAAACTTTCCAAATCCTCCAAGCTGCCTTCAACCTAACACAATCCCTTTAACTAAAACCTGTGCCAACTTTTTCTTAACATGCCATTACTAGGATTCCATCCACATGCCAGGAGATGCTGCAGTCACGGCTTTTCATGAATTTCTCAAAGCCAGACACATCGAGACAGAGTTACCGAAGTCTCCAGAGGGCCAGACGGATGGAGAGAAGGAGGGGGGCAGAAAGGGGATGATACTCTGAGATCCTTGCTGCAGCACTTTCTGTTGCAGTGCGACACCTAAAGGACTCTTTGTGAGGCTGCTCCAAGAAAATATTGCTCAAACATTCTAACTGTCCACTTGTTCAATGCAAATCCATAAAAGACCCAGTCCCAGAGATGCTTAAGGAATTTGACTCTTGCAAATTCAAATAGAATCTGACCTGATCTGCACCATAGACTATAACCTGTGCATCAGAACATCCTTTGGATTTCACATAGCTCTGGATTTTGCAATGTAACACTTTGCTCAACGCATATCAAAATTCATATTAAAATTCATATTTTGAGACAAAGTCCATTTAGACATGCATATTTTGTGATAAAATTGACTCAAATGTGATTTTAAAATAAAATAAAATATTCACTTAAATGTATATTTTCTTTGAATATTTTTTTTTTAATGGTGGAATTGAATGGGACTGAGGAACAGCGTTCGAAACTCCCATGGTTCTAGGCGCATTTTGTGACAGGCGATTTCATTAGCATGACCAGTTTGTGAGCTCTGGATGCAGTACTGCGCCTACAATTTCAGATTAATACTGCAGAAGAAGAAAAGGAGGACCTTTTTCTGCCTCCCCACTTCCAGCTACTCTCTGAAGACTGAAGAAGAGACCTTCTTAAGAATATTAGGGGGATGGGCAGAGGAAGGACTAGACAATGTGAAAAATGAACATAATATTTTACCTGTAGTTCATTCATTTTCAGCTTTGTATTTTTGTTATTAAAAAGCGCACCTAGACACTCTGTTGTTGCACCCATAACCTAGGTTTAAGGTGCCATTTAGTTCCTAGCTTTCATATCACAGCTTCTAACACTGCTGAGGAATTAATGTAATGTAAAGTTTTTGTTTACATTGATAAATGTTCTCTCTTTGCTAGGGGGTGGGGTGGCCTACCAGAGCAAGCACCACCATTCATTTTTAAGAGTGGAGGGGGGGGGCTTTTCCAAACTTGAGGGTATGTGAATCACATTTTCAACTTAACAGGCTTCCCCCAAGGATCCTATTCTTGTATTTGATGATTCACAGTGCTAGATAATGTATTTATCACACAAAAGAACTGGGGTTTTCCTTTAAAGCAAAACAAGAAGGTGGCAAATTTTTCACGTAGTGGTACAGAAGACAACCGCCGTACTACTTGCCACTCACCCATGCACATTACCTAGCATAGGACTCTTTCCAACAGACCCATGTCCCTACTCTGCTGCTGGAGAATATGGAAAATCTACAAGATAAGGGATGCTCTATGTAGCTTAGCTGCACTTGATGAGATGCAGATCAAGCTCCATTGCTGACTGGTGACATAATCATGCATTACTAATTTGATATTGCCTTGACTTTCAAAGGTAGCAAGAATCTAGTCACTAGAGTCTAGTGAATAGTCAATAGGAACTTTGTTCAGTATTCCTCTTCTTATTATTAAAGGTAAAGGTAAAGGACCCCTGACAGTTAAGTCCAGTCGCAGACAACTCTGGGGTTGCGGTGCTCATCTCGCTTTACAGGCCAAGGGAGCTGGTGTTTTGTCCACAGACAGTTTTTCCGGGTCACGTGGCCAGCATGACTAAGCCACTTCTGGCGCAACAGAAATGCCGTTTACCTTCCCGCCGGAGCAGTACCTATCTATTTGCACTTTTTTGGTGTGCTTTCGAACTGCTAAGTTGGCAGGAGTTGGGACCGAGCAACGGGAGCTCACCCCATCGCGGGGATTCAAACCACCGACCTTCTGATTGGCAAGCCCAAGAGGCCTCAGTGGTTTAGACCACAGCGTCACCCATATCCCATTCTTATTATTAAGTCACAGCAAATATCTGTTAGCTGTATAATCCAATCTTAGCCACATTTACTTGGAACTAGGACCCACTTAGATCAGAGGGACTTGCTTAGTTCCAGGTAAGTGTGCTTTGGATGCCACCTGTTTGAAATTTTGAAAGAACTTGGACTGGAGCATGTAATAGCACTGTGTTCTCCTCTTGCACAGAAACATATTGCCAAAGTTTATATACATATAGTACATGCATTAGTCATATTTACTGTGTATATTGTGAAGCGATTAACAATTTTTCAAGGAATTAGCAGCTGTCAACACTAAGCACATTTAGTGAATGTGGAATGCACTGTCACATAATAAACAAGAAAAAGACATTCACTTACAGGCCTTTAAAAATATCTCTTATGCAATGCAGGATCAAGTAAATAGTTTTCTTAGATTATGAATGTTCTTAAAAATTCACATTTTTACTTTGGGTGAATCTGCAGACACAAATATATATCTGGGATACTTTGAAACAAGTCATAAGATACATACAATGCACATTTAAAATGCAACCGCACAGTACACAGCTAGCTATGCTTCCACAGAGATCCCCAGTAGCAAAGCCATCAAGCAGAACATTGTTGATTCAAATATAACAGCCACATGTGCAGATTTCAACAGATTTATAATAGATAGCTTTAATTTATTTAAACTGTGTGCAAATGGAATGTAGCATAGACCCATGGGGTTTATTAAAGAGACCTAATGTTCCTTCTATAGCTCCCTGAAGGTGCAACAAACTTTGCCCACCATGATTGTGAAAGAAGTCAACTCTATGTGCACCATTGGTAACGAGAGCCAGGAAACCAGTACTGGTTATTTATAAGGGAAATTCATAAAATGCTGTGACATATGAAAGCTGGATCACCACCTGACCATAAGGCAGTGTTAGAGCATATATGATCACTTACTTTCTTTTCTCCTGCCCTTCTGGAAGCCCTTTCCCCATGTCTTCACACCTTGTTGGCAATTTTGGGGTAAGCAGGATGGAATAAGAAGGCAGCATGGCTTCCCTATTCTCTTAGCTTGCCTTTCTCTGCATGCTTCAGAAAGGCCAGCCATCTAAAGCTCAGATGGGACAAGGGGATATTTATGAACTTATGTGAAATATATTCTATGTGTATGATTCCATGGCAAACTTGTAAGCAATGTAATTAAGTAACTTTGCAACTTTTGCTATCGCTTGGTGGAATTTCCTGCATTGTTAGGTATTTCTTGGATTATTAGTGCAGTTGTGGCAGCAGGTATTGTCATATTTGATAATCATTCCAGGTTGCCAAACCTCATGTGCAACCTCACTGATTCAGGCTACTGCTCTTTTTTTTTTTTATTTGCCTGCCCCCCAATCCCAGCCCCACCCTGCAGCCTCCAGCAAGCAATACACCACCAATTCCCTCCAACCCTGGGCAAACTGCTCTCCAAGACTAGGGAAATGGAAACAACATATACTGAGCCAGCCTAAAACATTTTCATGCCTGAGTAAAGGAGGGACAATGTCACCTACTGCTATTCCATGTACAGAAGTCTACTGGGCTGGCAATTGAAACTGAGTTTAACACTGGTGTCAGGGTAGCATCTTCCACTGCACCAGAAGGCAGGGCACTAGCATAGAGGGCACAGCCTAGGCACATATAGCTTAGTCCTCCAAGACCTTGTCACCATTTCCTGTTCCCCAGGATTTGCTGCCCGAAATTACTGCCTCACTCTGCCTAATGGCAAAGCCAGCGCTGGATACATGCTGTCTCATTGCTGGACTACCACCAGACACCTGAACAAAGCATTTGTGGGCATTTAGGCAGCTGGGAAACAATGTCTAGAGAGGGATGCAAGATAAATATTAAGACACTGCTTTCCCTCTTTATCTATGTCAAAAGATTCTTTCCTAACTCTAGCATCAGGCCTAGTGTCAAATGGCTTATATGTTCTCTTTGCTACCCTTATTGTGGTCTTTGGTTTCTTTGGGTTGCAGGATTCAAAACCTTTGTGGGAACTTAGCAACAACAAAATGAAAGCTTTATCAGTGCAGAGGACATGTCTCTTATAAAAATGTTACAAATCTAAGAGGAACTGCAAATTTCCATTTAGCCCAAATTTTTCTATCATCTGTATTAGGCAACATTTTTTCTTTATATGAATTTCATTTGCATTTTTTTAAAATAAATGCACAAAAATACTATTATAGTCGTTATCAAGTGTTTGACTTGTTTATTCACAGTTATTAGGTATACATTCCTGGGTAGCAGCACATATATTCTGTACGCACACAGTGAAATGATGATGGATATAAGCTGCCACTCACAAACTATAACAGACAGATCACATGGACTTAAACTAGCATAGCCCATTAACTGAAATACAAGCAATCCAATATGTTTGGCGTTTGGGCTCTCTATATAAAGATTCTGCTGTGTTTATATGCTTCTACACTACAGATACAATAGCTTTGATCTGTCTAGCAAAATCTGACTATAGCCTCCAATTCACCCTGCTGCAAATAAAAAAGAACAATATTTACTTTTATTTACTATGTAACTATGTATAAACTATGGATTTCAGAAAGAAACAGGAGAGGAGAAAACAAGACTGCTGAGGGAGACAGAGGGAATCTTAGCTTCTCGGCTCCAAGTCTCCTGTTCTTAAACACCTCGCTTTCGGCTGCTGAGGTTGCATCAGCTCCTGAGGTAGTATTTATAACTGTTTTTAAAACCTGATATTCCATTTCCAGTTGCTCTGTGGGGGTGAATTGAATCTGCAGGGCCCCCAGCCAAGCAGCTGCTGCCAGCATGATCCCTCTTCCCTCCACATCCTGCTCAGAAAAGCCTTCCTACCGTCAACCTGGTGCCATAGCTTACTGGCATGGTCTCTTTAATTAGCTGACCAGGGCCCTCATTAAAGAAATAGCTGGTTAAAGTCTGGATGGGGCCAAGGGGAGGATCTGTGCTATTAAGCAAATCATTTGTATGTCAAGGCAAGCTCCCTTCTTCCTTCCCTTTGGACTGTTCTCACCAAGAACTAGAGGATGCGTAAAGATTTTTAAAGAATTGTCATCTTGGCTTTTTATTTGTTTATAAAAATAGTTATATATCTCCATTCACACAAAAAATCAGAGTGGTTTACAACAATTACAAATAAAACCGTGCAATAAAAAATAACAAACTAAAATCGGAAATCAGCCAACTATTGTGGAAAGATGTATTCTTAATTACCTGCATAAGCCTGACGGAACAGAAAAGTTTTCAGCAGGAGTTTAAAAGTTAAAGCAGAAAATACCTGCTAAATCTCTATTGGCAGAGAATTCCACAATACTGGGCCGATGACACTAAAGGCTTCGTTTCTTGTTACTGTCAAATGTGTGTACCACCAATTCAGGGAACGACCAACAATCCTCTTGCAGATGATCCCAGTAATCAAGATGGGATAGAAGTATGCAGGGCAAGAAAGAGATGTAGGGTTCTTTCACAGAACCTATTGCAAACCCTGCTCCTCAGTGACATGAACCAGAATTTCTCCCAGTGTACAAATGAATTTCTACATGAATGGTTTGTGATACTGGTATATCTGTCTGTAGTTTGCATAGGTTTTCATGCTGGGTGGGGCATGTTCACAGACAAGTGAGATGTGTTCCCATTCAAGAGGGAGAGTAGCTGAGCTGTGGACTCACACCTCACAGTCAATGCTCAAACAGAAGGCAGGCAGAATGGACTCTGTACATGAGAAGCTCGAAAGAAGGGGTCCTTTGCTTGCTGTTGTGCCATAACTACTCTCCTATTGAGGAGCTCTATATGGTTCCTGAAGGCGATTTTTTTAAAATTCCCTTCACTCTGTGTTATAAATACAAAATGACCTGGTGAAAAGGGACAGCATTACAAGCAACAGCATCAATCACACACCTATTAAATCTACAAAGCAACTTGTCAAAATAACTGCAATTCATAAACTTTGACACCACAGGCAGTTCAGAAACAGGACATTGGATCCTTTACCAGAGTATAAATCCTCCCAACAGCAACCCACTGCTATCTCTGTGGCCATCCTCAGATTCTTACCCAGCCATCTCCAAAAATCAAATATACTGAAGGATTTTTAATGAAGATATTTATTCATTGGCAGCACGTACTTATTTACTTTTCTGCAAAACTAAGAATAGGAATTTAACAATTAAAATTACTTCATTTTTCCTCTATCATGCAAAATACCAGTTTCATAAAATGACATTTTTATTCACCGTGTCTCTGCACCATCATTACATTTTCACTTATTTAAATAACCAATGAAATCTAAGACACGGCTATCCCTTAAAGTGATGCAGCTAGAGATTTATTTACATCAGCATTCCTCAACCTGAGGCCCTCCAGATGTTTTGGGCTACAGTTCCCATCATCTCTGACGATGGACCATGCTTGCCAGGGATGATGGGAGCAGTAATCCAACAACACACAGAAGGCATCATACTGGCTACCCCTTTTCCATGTTTTCATTTATAAGTCTGTCCTGCGCCATTTCCTCATTAATCTGCCATTTGTTTTGAAATATGTTTTTGAATGTAGTTCCTATCAAAGTATACATTTTAAAATACATTTTCATGAATATTTTTTTGAGCCAGGAACCCCTTTTCAACATTCAGAAGAGTATGAAATACAATGAATAGCTATGTTCCATTTCACACCTGGGTGGTATGGTTCAGGTCAGTTTGCACTGGAATTCACAAAGATCAAGCGTCCCTCAATGCAAGTTCCCTCCTATTTTGTAGAGGTACTGACCATAGAATCACAATATTTCTACTTACTACACACACTGCTGAATATACACCTCTTTACCCCGGCTTTTGACACCTGAGAAGTTTATTTTTAGGAGTCACTTTATTTCTGTTATTGTAAATGGTTTAAAACTCTTTCCAACATTGTGTTTTGATTGTTGTAACCCATCCATGGACCTTGGGCTGCAGGGCAGTTAAATGATAATGATAATGATAATGAGGCTAACAGAGAATGGCATACGGAAATTTTGACTCAGGCCTTCAGTAATAGAAAATGTGACAATATTCAATACACAACATCTCTGCACACATTAGAAAGACAGAAGCCAGGCTATAATCAGTTAACTTTGCAAGGATGGAAGAAGATACTGATAGATTTCACTAAGGAACTTTACACTAGACATTTTACAGTGAAAGTACTTCCTCTTCTGAGTTTTCACTGGCATCTGTTCAAATAACTTTGTGGAATATTTTGGGCAGAAAAAGTGGGTTTGAAATTTCTCTTATCTTTTCCTGAGCACCTGCCCCAATTCTCACCTAATATCACAGGATGATGACAGTAAATATCCTTGGGATGGAATTAGATGACAAGTCTTGAATGTCAGTGATAGGAAATCTCTACTTCCAGCCCACATCCACCACAGGACATGAACTTGCTAGAGCCAAGACATAAACTGTTAAGAGCCCAGTTGGGGGAGAGGAAGGCCACATAACTTGTGAGATAATGATACTATAGGTAACTCTTTCCTCATAGGATCCCAACCACACTACCCATATTATGTTTTTATTGAACTGAATTCATTTTTTGTTTGATTGCAGCTGGATCTATGCAAAATGAGATAGTGTTTTCATCTACGTCTGTTCAGGATGGTGTACAATAATCACATTTGTTCCTTAAGTTCTTGCATTTACAAGTGACCACTGTAATATTTCATTACTTTGATTTCACATTCAGACATTAGAACTTCTTCACTGTAGAATCAGATTGGATATTCACTTGATAGTCTCAAATTTAGCTTTTATATCATCTTTTACAATTAGTTTTTTGGTGCAAATAATAGAGACCTCTATGCTTGGAAATAGGATGCAACAAACTCATTAACACCATCATCTCAATTTAATTGACTGTGTGGCTTATGAGGCACATCTGTCCCACAAGGCATTAGTATTTGACAAAGGTTTGATTCAAATTACATGACAATGCCATATAAAAAGTTATCTATGATGCTAGCACCATATCTGAGCCCTACACATACAGCATTAGCATGCCAGGAATCCATAGCCTGCATGCATACCAAGCTGGCAAACCCAGATTCCATATGTAGAAACCAGCTACCTGACAGGAAAAACAGGAGTTTAGCAAAACTTCCAGTTACTGAGAAAATAAAAGATTGAAGGGGCGTGTGGTTTGCTTTTGAGCAAAATGGTAGTATAGTGCCAAATCTTCCAAACTCACAGGGAATAAATATGGATTGATGACCTGCTGAGCATAAGCAGGTTCCTAACCAACAAGATCACATAGGGGATGCAGCAATGGAAACAGGCAACAATCCCTAAAAATCAGTGAAAATTCCTCCATAAGCCCCAGATCGCCTGACTTCTTTGACCAAGATAGCAACATCAGCAGTGTGTGGAAGCCCAAAAGTCAAGGGCAGGAAATCAACAAGAGCACTGACAGAGGAGAATTGGGCATCCCTAACATAAGCTGGTAGCATGATGCAATGCACAGCAAATACATGCTTCTCATGATGCAGAATTCACCTCAAATTTTATGGAGCAGCATAGGTCCTTTATAAAACAGTCCAGATAGGCCTACAGTCACTCCAGGACAACTTTAGCGTAAGTCCATTATTCTCTTACCAGCAAAGACACTGCATAAACAACCTGCTAAGAATATATATAGCATTTCTGTAGATAGCTTCAGTGTTAATCTGACTTTGACTCCTACTTGTAGCACACAAGAAATGCAGAAACATATAATACAAGAGAAACTGCTGGAAACTCCCAAGAATAATGAAATAGTCAATAGATAGAGAACCTAAAGATAGAGAAATTGACTAATTACTGAACCTGGAATAAGTTATTCATTTTTGTACTAAAACTTTATTTACCTTGTATTTAGGAAGAGGACAGGAGATTATTACAAATCTGAAAAATACTCCCCCCCCCCCTTCAAAAAAAAGAGTGTTCAAATATTACAAATGAATCAAACTGCTTTGGCCTGAATATTTTACTGGGGAAAAGGAGGTAAAGGCAAAAATCTGGTTCTACAACTCTCTAGCACTTGAGGCCTCTTCCATGCGGTGCCACTATTCATCCATGTGGTGATCACCAGCAGGTGACGACAGCTTAGAAATGTGCATGCAACAGGGTTACAGGGAGAAACAGTGGAAGGAGCAAGAGAGCTTTCAACACTCTGGAGGCACCAATGTGTGACAAATCATCTTGACTTTCAAGAAGACCAGCACAAACACTGCACCCCTGCTGGAAGGCAAGAGATGAAACCCACAACTCAATTTTTCCTAGCACTCAAGTGGGTTTCTCTGTGGCACCTGTTGTCCTCTTAATTCTTTTTTCTATAGTATGGAAACCCAAAAACACTCAGACTTTTTTTAAAAAAACAACCACCAAAACCATAGTTCATCCCATCCAGTCCAATTCACACTAGCTTCCCACAGTTAAACTCCAGGCATGGGCAACAAAATATCAGAATGCCTACAGAGCAATCCTGTGTTGTGCTAGTTAGATTGTCAGACTTATTACCTGGAAGATCAGGCTTCAAATCCTCACTTGGCCATGGTGACCTTGGGCCACTCACTGCCTCTCAACCTAGACTACTACACAGGGTTGTTGTGAGGAAGAAGTTGCAAGGTTGTGAAATGAGGTTAAATGTGTATACCACATTGAGCTCTTTGGAGAAAAGAAAAAAGAAAAGAAAAAAGGGATTCAAGTAAGTAAGTAAGTAAGTAAGTAAGTAAGTCAAGTGCTATTGGAGTGGGGGGGGGGAGAGAGCAAAATAACATGCTATAGCATTGTCAAAACTTATCACAGTTTATTTAAAACGTATATTTTCTCCAAGGGAATACAAGGTAGGTTTTAAGATACAATATTTGTAGGAGGAAAATGCAACTTTTCACACTTCTACAGATTTTTTTAGTCATACAGTATCTTATGTATAGGCTGGGACAGAACAACTATAGCCAAAGGGTGACAAGACTTTACAGTGGCTAAAAAGCTCCCTTTTCATGCTGGTTGGGTGGTTCTAGGACAGGGCAGACCAACATTTCATATCAGGTAGGCTGCAAGAGTACTTTGACACTGCACCTGCAGGCCTCACACTGCCTTGTCAACAAAGGTGGGGGGGATGAGGCAAAAATTTGATGCCCCCCTCCCCAAGCTCTCACACTGCATTCCCAAAGCTGGCTAAGCTGGGCACAAGGCTCTGGCAGGGTCCTGGACCCTCCTATCTCACTCCCAAAGTTGGGAAATTGCTAACTAGGCTTTGGGAAGGTGGAGGGAAGACTCTAGGACCCTGTCAGAGCCCACACACCTCCTTCCCAAAGGCCAGCACCTCGCTTACCCAGCTTTGGGAAGACAGCACAAGGGCTGGGAAGGGGGCATCTAATGTTGCCAAGGGCTGCCAAAAAAGGCATAGGGGGCCGTGTGTGGCCCTCAGACTGTGCGTTGGACCACCCTGTTCTATGACATTAGAGGCAGGGACCCTGTTGTGACCCTGTTGGAGAAACAGTAACAAGTATTCAACCCCACACCACTACACCTCTGCTCCCATCACAACTACCTATTCCAAGAGATGTCAACTTATAGGGGAAGAGATGGCAATTACAGCCTCAATATTGCACAGTCATGCTCCATCATAAATCCTACACCTTCACCCTGCAAACTGCTTAATGCTGGGCATATAAGCTACTTAAGTGTACAGTGGCCACGCATGACTAAAACTACTCTACCCACTCCAACTGCACTGAGGTCAAGACACAGTGATGAAGGGCTCCAAGCAAAACTATTATGGGCAACTACCGTATTTTTTGCACCATAACACTCACTTTTTTCCTCCTAAAAAGTAAGGGGAAATGTCTGTGCGTGTTATGGAGGGAATGCCTACGGGTGGCATGCCTACGGATTTTCCTCCTCTAAAAACTACGTGCGTGTTATGGTCGGGTGTGTGTTATAGAGCGAAAAATACGGTATATGATGTCCAATTCCTTTAGCCATGCAGATTGGGAGCTTAAACCACTCAAAGCAGCCAAAACTAAAGAGATTTCTCATCACATTATCATCCACCAAATTTTAAGAAGTGATGAGGGAGAAATGGAAATACCAGGTCTCATATGGAAAGAACTAGCTTTTTACATTTGGCCGACTGAATCAGAAGGGTATTTTGCTCTCAGCTGATATAGTAGAAGGAAAGGAGGATTTAGAATAGGAGACACAAACACGCCTGCACTCTGCTTAAAGGAGATAACGTGAATTTCCTGCAGCATGAGGCTGAAAG
The DNA here is from genome assembly GCF_964270895.1 of Podarcis filfolensis. Classification (NCBI taxonomy): domain Eukaryota; kingdom Metazoa; phylum Chordata; class Lepidosauria; order Squamata; family Lacertidae; genus Podarcis; species Podarcis filfolensis. Next base: position 35,787,318 of record NC_139616.1, on the reverse strand, counting down.
GCCAAGCAGTCCAATGTGAGAATGTCAGAACAAAAACAGAGCAGAGCAGCTGCTAAAGTCACAAATCTAAAACCTCCAGATTTAAGAGGACTGCCCACAGAATTAGCACAGAGCTAGTACAATTACAGGCAGCATTGGCAGGCAAACAAAGTGAATTAACAGGCCATTGTTACCAGCAAACCCTTCCACATTTGGCAACTGTGTTTAGTTGTGTCCGAATAGAGAGAGGGCTAAATATACATAACCCTGCAGGCAATATAGGCTACTAACAGGACAAGAAGAACAGGTAGGGGGTGGGTATGAATGTCTTATATATGTTTGTTTGTTTGTTTGTGCGTGCGTGCAAGCGAGTGAGCGAGCGCAAGCGTGTGCTACAGGCCAACAGCAGGAGAGGCCTATTCCCTCTGTGCACATGCACACATGCAACCAAAATAAATAAATAAATATTTCAATCATTGAATACTGTAAAAATTAAATTGGCACTTGGAAGCATTCTCTTCACTTAACCCAAGAATGTAATAACTGCCTTGATGCATAATGAATGGGCAGAGTGGACAGGTGAGGGGAGAGGCATTGGAGTTGAGTTTCTACTTCTTGAGTATTTTGGAAAATTAATGCCCTTTCTTTTAATGCTCAGTTCAAGCAACAGAAAGCACAGGCCCCTGCAAAGTTGACCCTGCCCCTGGATCTGGGATCTCAGACTTCAACAAGGAGCTTGAATTTGCAGCTGTGGCACCTCATCAACTTCACATTCAGTAAAGCTTCAAGTGTATGTGACAGTGTATGTGCCTGGTCACCACCCAGCTAGCACTTCTAAGTCTGGGTTCTGCTCCTTTAAACTTCTGCCAGCTCTCAGTTAAGGGCTTATACACACTTACCTTTTGCCCCATGCTTTCTAGGCACAGGTCTGTGTTTTAAAGCTCAGTATCTGAGCACTCCCCCCTCTTTCCCCAGGAAAACCTGCTCTTTAATGCTGAATTGGATTGCTGTTTGCTCTGGTTCAGTGGTAAATAGCGGGTTTTCACGGGGGGGGGGGGGGCGCTCAGACACAATGGTTTGAAGTGTGAGCCTGTGCCTAGAAATGCAGCAAAAAAGGAAATTTGGATGAGCCCAAAGTGATAGGCCTTGAACCCTCAAGCAGTGTGCCTTCCCTAGAACCTTCTTCCAGAAGTTGTCCCCACTCCTACATAGTGTGTACTGTTCAAGGTTGGTGCCTTGCAAACCTCATCCAGCATCCTTCAGGATCACAACCTGACCAGTATCCTAGAATATATAAAAGACAGAGCAAATTCACTGTTCATATATCACAAACTCCAGCTGTCCCACTTAGTAGTCTTTTGTGTACCACAGTAAAAGGCCATAAAAACTTTCACTGTTACTTACAGGGAAGGTGCTCCAAACCCTTAACACTTTCACACAAAAACTAATTAGCTCATAAGAAAAATTCCAAAATCCGTATTAGGTCAACAGCTGTATTAGGCCAACCAAAATATTACAAATAGCATGTAAGCTTCTGGGTTCTCCAGAACCCTTCATCAAATAAGATGATAAAAAGACCTGGGGGCTGGGAGAGAAGAATACAGTATTTGGCTGATGTTACAACCATGAAGTCTGCATCTGCCCATAGACCTAAGATGGAATGGTTGGGGTGGTGTAAGCAACAATTCACATGGCACTTTTTAAGAACCTATGCAGGTATCAGGCCTACTTGGAACAAGAGGCATAACTATGGCTAAAACCATGAAAACTGGCTGTTACTCAGTTCCTCCCCATCCTTCAGAGCAGCATACAGGTTGCTCAGCAGGTAGAAAACAGGAATCAATAGAAACTAGGGAGTCCTTATATTAGCAAAGACATAAGTTAATTATAGGTGGCGTGCTAGAAAAAATTCAATAGAAACCAAATTGGATAACTTTACCTAGCAGTCAGCTTTTCAACAGTTGGATCCTTAGAAATTATTGCTTTTAACATCAATATCTTTGGTATTTCATCCCAATAGCTTCTGGCTGTGAAGTCATTTATAAGGCAAGCTAAGAACTTCATATTTAGACAGTCCTTTGAAAACTAGGTGCAGACAATCTTGACAAATGGACTGCTCTCAGATAAATTTGTATTTTAATGCTGGTTCTAAATGTGTTTCATTATATTAAACTACTGTTTTTAACTTGTTTGTTTTTATTACTTTGTTTTTTATAGTTTTAAAAAACATTGTAAGCTGCCTTGAATCTCAACGGGATAAAAATACATTAATTTAAGAATAGTAATATATATATATATATATATATATATATATATATATATATATGTATTAATATTTTATGTCACTTGAAGATGCGAGTATATCCTCTTGATGAATCTTCCTTACAACTGAAATTCTGCTTGATTCAGTGTGTCCCTGTCTGGTGGGAATACGTGCATATAGCAACTAGGGAGTATGGGTGTGGTAACATATAGATAGAATTTCATGCAAGAAGGTACAGGTGCAGAAGGCCACCACATGATCTTGCTTATGAACAAGAATGCGTGCAAAGTAAAGACATACTGGATTCTAGCCAGGAGTATTTATTTTGTTTGGACTTACTAGATGCTGATGAACAGAATACACTATCAGAGGGTGTAGAGGCACATGGCAGTGGAGGGCGAGAGTGGAAAAGGGATGGGAAAGGGTATGAACATGCTTGTTTTGGTTGTAGTTTGAGGCTTGTCTTGTTGATTCAGATTTTCAGCCTGTGGTCTCCTGAACAAACCACAGACTCATTCCTCCCTGAAGGTTTCAATTTTCATTAACCCCCAGTCTTTTTTTAAAGCTATGGAGAGCAATGACACATGGCAGCTCAGAGCAAAACAGCCAGTACAGCTTTCCATAAGACTGTGGTGAAGTAAAACAACATTTTACCAAGAACACCACACACCACCTGTCCCTTCCCATCTCTAGCTCCACATGCTACAATAATATAGAAGAGCTTAGCAAAGACGACACATGGCTATATGTATCCACAGCTGAACCTCCTATCCAAAGATCAGGCTGCGGGTCACTTAGGAATTTAGATACCTACATTGACTGATTAACTGCCAAACGACAGAGAAGATCACAACACAACTGAGCAGTACATAACTGAGCACTATCAACTTGCACAAATGCAGGAGAAAGAATGTTCCTTTCCCTATGTGATGGGGGCGTCCTGTGAAAATCCCAAAGCTTATGGGGTTACTCTCAAAGCAGCCACGTTTCTCACACCTTCAAAGTGCAAATTTTAACTCCAGATACATCCATGTTGCTGAATAGTGCTTTGCACTACTCTCTCTCTCTCTCTCTATATATATATATATAAACATAACATTTCTATGCCACCTCTCCACCTTCCATTTTACCCTCAAAACAATCCTTTGAGATACATTAGATTGAGAGATGGTGAATGGCCCAAGGTTACCTAAGTGAGCTTCACAGCTAGGCAGGGACACTCAAACTACTACAGCACCCTGGCTCTCACCTGCATGTGCATTGCTGGGTCACTAACTCACCAAACTTTAGTAACTGCAAGCCTCGGTATAACTAAAGCAGAAATGAAAGGACACTGCAATGTCCAAGTAAACAATTCCCAACATCCTCAAGTAAGTAAAGCACATGAATCAGCACAGCTGTGTTGGCAAACATGAGTCAACAAAGATTTGTGATGAAGATTAGGTGTCCAGGTTGAAAACAATGTCTCACATGAGGCCATTAGAAAACCTATTTCGGACACAAGAACAAATGAGCAAGGACAGCTTCAGTTGCCAGAAGACAAATGAATCATTACATTGCTGTACTGTCTTCAATGCAGTAGTGCAGACAATAAAGACAAATATTTCAAAGCAAGCACAGAAGTGGTGGAAGAAAGTGGAAGAAAATGCTGAGCGGAATTGTGCACAATAGCATCTTCCTTTAGAAATAAAGAGTCTCTCAGAGAGAGAGAGAGAGAGAGAGAGAGAGAGAGAGAGAGAGAGAGGAGAGAGACTGGCCCATCAAAGAGGCCAGTGTGTGTTGCTTTTCATTTTTAAGCCAATAACAAGATATTACAGCAAGCTGCCTGTAATAACAGGCTTGAAGTAGAGCGTGCAGCAAGAAGAAGCACCGCCTTGAAAGCAGTGCAGAAAAATGACCCTGTAGCTCACACGTTTTTATTTTCTGAGAAAACTTTGGAGTTGAAAGGTGGTCTCAAAGGTTGGCATGTTTAAAATAACAGCTTGGAGGAGCTGCAAGGAGGGGTGGGTGGGTGGGTGTCAAGGAATAGGACACTGCTCCTACGTGTAAATGAGAGTCTGTATTGCTCCTACCCATGCAGACATCGTGGGGGACATTACAGTGAGGTGGGGGGAGTGCCTTTGTTGACATCTCCCCCCTTTCTCTTGCCTTCTTTCCCCCACCCCTGAAAACTTCTGGGTGGGCTGCTGGTTTAAACTGAGCCCCTGTGTTTGAGACAAAGTTCAGTCCCATGCTGGGTGAGGGCAAAGGGATCTCCATAATTTACTGAAATTGCAACAGGCATTTGGAAGAGAGGAGTTGGCAGACAAATTCTGGGTATATTACCAAGACTGAAAAGGGGGGGGGGGGTTGGGGGGAGAGATCACCAGCATGGAGGTGATGTTTGTAGAGGCCAAATCCAACTAGAATAAATTTATCCTTTTCTCCTCATGGCTCACATACAGTATACCTAAATATATACTTTACAGAAAGTGTGGACTGATTTATTTTTGTTATTGTTGGTCTAAAATTATACCCAGCTGAAATGTCACTAGTGAGTTATTGGACCTCAAGGGTCACTCACAACCGTATCAAAGATAAGTCATAAAATAAACATTAAAAGGGCCAGAGGTAGAGGTTAACATTAGAGGAGCCAGTTGCCAAGCACAGCAGTCCAACAAGCAGTAGCCAACCTGTCAAGTGACTTCATAGGATTTTACAGGCAAGAAGCTCATCTTTATCCCTGCCAGATAAATCATCACCCAATCAAATCATCAGTCAGTCAAATCCAGAAATTCCTCTGAAAGGAAGAGGCAATCAAGGTCTAAATTTGTTAGTCCACCCCCTGAAGGTAAGGGTTACTTCTCTGTCCTGATCCTAGCAAGAGCTGCAAGAGCTGACACGTGGAGCACAAGGCTATCATTTCCCCAAAACATCTTCAAGCAGCTTTTAGATCCAGAACAAGAAGACTCTTACTGACCTATCTCATTAATCAACGTGGATGCAAAATAATTCATGAACCTCTCTCATACTGACCCCCAAATATACAAGGTTATGAGGAAAGGACCCGGATAGTAACCTTTGAGGGAAGGGCGAAGGGATGTTGCTCAGTGTTTGTCAGGGACTGGGCAGAGGAGGAATGGTGGAGACCACCTCTCCAACCTGACACTTGCAGAGAAGAAGAAGAAGACAGTTCAGAATTATAACAGGGGTTTGAGAGAAGTCACAACTCAGAGGAAGATGAGGGGGAAAGTTGGTAAATAATGGGAGAGGAGGAGGAAGCAGAGCCAGAGCAGTCGGCTGACATATTATCACTAGAAAACATTCCAGACCCACCATCTCTCAGAATCCGGCGAGCCTTAAAAGTAGGAGAGCAAAGAGCTTGGAGACAGATGGCCCTAAGTGGCAACCATAAAGCGGGGAGGGTGCTGTTGACGAATGAGGAAGTGGGTGAAAAGGAGAGTGGAGATTTACTTGGGACCATGCCATTATTCCAAGAGGCTGCATTCTCAAGCCTCTCTCTGTAAATATTGAATAAAAAGCAGATGATAAGGACTTCTCCTTGTCCTATCCATTTCTGGCAACCTGCCATGGGGGGTTGGTTCCTCTGCTGCCTGACAGTATTAGAGCAACTGCTTTGTATGCAGAAGGTCTCAGGTTCAATCCCCATTGGCATCTCTAGGTAGAGTTGGGAATGTCCCCTCTTCTTAAATCCCAGAGAGCTGCTACCAGTCAGCATCAGCAGTAATGACCTAGATCAGGGGTCAGCAACCTTTTTCAGCCATGGGCCAGTCCATTGTCCCTCAGACCATGTGGTGGGCCGGACTATATTTTTTTTGGGGGGAGGGAATGAATGAATTCCTATGCCCCACAAATAACCCAGAGATGCATTTTAAATAAAAGCACAAATTCTACTCATGTAAAAACATGCTGGTTCCCGGACCATCTGCGGGACGGATTGAGAAGGCAATTGGGCCACATCCGGCCCCCGGGCCTTAGGTTGCCTACTCCTGACCTAGATGGACTAACAGCCTGACTCAGTATAAGGCAGCTTTCTATGTATCCTACTTCCTCTGGCATTCTGGGTTCTACATTTTAATCAGTTATCATTTTCTTCACTTTGCTGTAATTATCTTTCCAAAGTACAGAGGCCGAAGCAATAGTGTAGCTACTCTCAGGGTTTATTTTTAGGCCAATGGATATTATGCAAAATAATTTAACCTACCTACAATAATATTCAGTCAGGCACCAATGCAGGAAACATAATTCTGATTGCAGCAACTCCTATTTTTGTGGTGGCTGCAAGTACACACCAAACTGAATATAAAGCAGATTACAAAATAATAATCTAACTGGGTGGCATTGACAGAGTGCTGTTTTTAAAGCATCTTAAGTGGTTGCATCTTTACTTGGCAGATTTTGCAAACAGGAACTTTGCTCCTGTCTTAGGTTCTGGTGGAAAGAGGATACAACTTCCCAATATAAGATCTAATAGCAGGATCAAACATTCAAGGAACTAATAACATATATTTTCAAAATTAAACTATTTGTACCAACTTTTATGCCCAAGTGAAAACTCACACATACAATATTTGAAGTACCTTCTATATACATGTGTAGTGCACATTTAAGGTAACTAGAGACATGTAGCCTTTTTTATTGTAAGCTTAGAGACAGGGACTGCCTGGTTTGTTATTGATCTTATGTAAGCAGCTTTGGGAGCCATTTCAGCTGAAGAGCAAGGTAAAAATCAGTAATCAGTCAACTGAAATAAAACTAAGAGGGATAGGTCAGAAGAGCTATATCAAACAAGATTTATATTGTTGTGTATGTGAGACAAAATGCGCTCCAACAATATGCCCCTTAGACAGCCATGAAGTTTTCATTCTAGTGATATATCACTCTACACTGCTGCAGTGAGTCACAGAGGTCAACATATCTTTCGTTTTTCCACTTGAAATCAACACATTTTGCAGCATTGAAGCCTGTCTATCATAATACATCTTTCCCGTTTGCCTTGCTTTAATAGCAGACCACATGAAATCTACAAACTTTTGAATATCCAAGCATGGCAGTTTTCAACCCCAAATTAACACAAATTTCATTAAATTCTGTAAACAAAGCTCTTTCATTGAAAAGGAGCACTGTCCAGCACAGCTGCAAGAGGCTTAAGGCTTTCCTTTCGAATTGTATACAATAAATATTGTGCAACTCCGGATGTTAAAAGAGTGGCCAATGAAGTCTTGGAACAAAAGGCTGTAAAAAGAGCCTGCTGGATCATACCCTTCCTGTGGTTTCCAGTAACTGGTATTCAGAAGTGATACTGCCTCCAACATGGAGGCAGAACATAGTCATCATGGCTAGTAGCCACTGATAGCCTTATCCTCCATGAATTTCTACTATCCTCTTTTAAAGCCATCCAAGTTGGTGGCCATCACTGCTCCTCTGGGAGCAAGTTCCATAGTATAACTATGCAATGCATTATGTATTTTCTTTTATCTGTCCTTACACAGAACTCATACAAAACAAATGGGCAATGTTAAAAAATAGCTTTACGTAGGTCCTTTGCCTTCCTCCACAAGCATCTTGGCAAACTAAACATGCCCACACGTGTGGCCTCACAGATACCATATGGACATAGTCTACGGAGATGAGTGCACACTATGATGCACTTTATACAACATGGGATGGTACTGAGCTAGTGTGTTCCTTTTTGTCATAAGAACTTCAAATCATTGCCTCTCCGAAGCTTGAAATGAGTTCCAGTGTGTCATATAAAGGTTCAGAAATTTATTCAGCCATACCTTCAGGAAACATGATTCTTTCACCACATGTGGCATTTTGTAGTAGCATAATCACTCCCTTCACCCCATATCCATATAGCTTCAATGCAACAACGCTAATACAGTGGTACCTCAGTTACAGAGGCTTCAGGTTACAGACGCTTCAGGTTACAGACTCCCCTAACCCAGAAATAGTACCTCAGGTTAAGAACTTTGCTTCAGGATGAGAACAGAAATCATGCAGCGGCAGCGGGGGGCCCCATTAGCTAAAGTGGTGCTTCAGGTTAAGAACAGTTTCAGGTTAAGAACGGACCTCCAGAACGAATTAAGTTCTTAACCCGAGGTACCACTGTAACTATAGACAACTGTTGTGTATGATAAAATTAAACAATAACAGAAATGAATAGTCAGCTCTGAATGATGTTTTTTTTTAAATAATAATAATAATATTTCCAAAGCCATTACCACCATAGTAGATTGACTTACACTGGGATATCTGACTCAGGATTATCGGATGAATTTGCTGGAACAGTGATTGGCATCCTGAGGGAAATGTCACAAGCAGCCATGGATTGCCCTGTCCTCTAAAAGGCTGCAGCCAAAGGGAGAGGAGGCCCTGAGCCACTCCTTCTGGGGCTGCATGGAAGAGGAGGCAAAGCAGCTCAGGTTGACCAAAAACATTACAAACAGTTTTCAAGGACTCAAAAGCCTGCTAGTTTCTAGAAAAACCAACTGTTAACTTAAGGCACTTATTGATATTACTCTCTACTATAAAATCATAGGATCCTGAAGGATTCAGATGTGTTTGTTTTAAAGTTTTCTCCTCATATGACCATATAAACACCTTAAGAAATCCTCTTTCCAAAGCCAAATCTTTTAAGCACCTTTTGATCTTCATCTCTCCTGTCTCAATCTAACACACACAAACTGGAGAGATTTTTTGAGTTTCATATATGGAAGGAAAAAATAAGACGGCAACTTTTTTTAAACTCGTAGATTATCTTTAAAGGATTTTTCTAAACTGCTTTTATTGGTCCCAGATGGAAAACTCCCATTAGAAAACAAAGATCTATAACAGTTTTCAAAGCTGTATCACGTAATTAATGTCACATTTATCTATTCAGCAGCAGAGATAAAAAGAAGCAATTTATCCATGTCCTCATTATTTTTATTCTCCTTTAAACCCAGCATTTAAAATGCAGAGATGAGGATGTGAAAACCGGGAAATGTTTTGACTTTCCTTTACCCCACACCACGAAAACATTATAAGTCCCCACCCCCACAGCCACCTTCTTCCACTGATCAGTTCAGTGGTGGGTAGCAGATGGTTAAGTCTCTATTAAGAAACCCCTCTCTTGGCAAAGACTCTATTCTCTCCCACATAGCCCCTCTCTACAAAAAAGTATAACAAATGCATCCTCCACAGAGAAGAGTTCAGCATCCAGAAATAGCTTTGTCATGAGTTTATGTTGTTTCTGCTACAAGTCTTTAACTGCCAGTTGTGAAGAAAGATATAAAAAATCTATGTGATCCTTACAGTAGTATGGTTTAAAGTATTTAAATGTATCAGTTTTGAATCATGTTGTATACATCATTGATTTTATGCTGAAAGGAATATGCAGCTGTTTAAACTTTTTTGATTAGCCAGTCATTTTAATTATTATTTCATATTGCTTTTATGATGTTTTAGGTTTTACTGCACTTTTATATATTGTTGTGGACCAACTTGATATTGACCTCTAGAGGGAATTTCTGAAAGACGGTGCTTTGTCCTGGATCTTAGGCAAGTCAATAAAAAAATCATATTTTTGTTAGAAGAAAAAGCTCAACAATTTTGGGGGTGTCCTGGTTTTTACTTTTTGAAATATGACAACCCTAGTTTTACATCCAGTTTTAAGGATTGGCTTTAGCTGTGGCAGTACGAGCAATAATTTATGGTGCCTCTTTTGCAGTTGAGGGTTTAAGAGTGACAAGTGACTCAAATGCATGACATGTTGATGGTGGGGTTTACCAGAGAACTGTTAATGGTAGGGCCTAGAAAGCTAAGATGTAGTCCTAGTACATTGGTGAAATGAAGCTGATACTTTTCTCCTTCTACTCCTGGAAAAAATGAGAAACAATGAGATACGTATTGCATCAGGTATTATTATTAATAATTATTATTATTATTATATAAATAAAGTGCTTGAATAATTAAAAAGTGCTGGAGGAGAGGACTGGAGTGAAAGGCAAGTGGAACCTGGGAGACTTCAGCTTGTACCCTAAGCTTGTGTTTATTCCTCACCACTGCCACCCCAACACTAAACTGTGAAGAGCAGATTTCTCCTCCACAAACAATACAAATAATAGCTGTACTTCTGGGATCTGTTTTCACCACCAAGCATCACCCTTGAGGTGCTTCTAGAGATGTTTTAGTGGTCTCTGATAGTGTCATTCAGTAGCAACATTTTGGTAGCAATATTAATCCTACTCATTCTAAAACATTATATTTATTTGAAGCATTTTATGTGACTCAGCTGAAAAGGCTAGTGAACACACTTACATAAGATCAGTAAAAACAACACAGCCCCCTGCCATAGATTTACAATTTAAATGGTATGACACACTCACACAAAAAAGATTAGAAGAGGAGAAAGCAATGTAGAAAAAAGCTACATGGTGTACCACAGAATCAAAACATGCCATGCATATTTACTCAGAAGTAAGCCTCACTGCATTAAAGGGCTTACACCCAGATAAGTGTCCCATGGATTAGAACCATTCATTTCTTAAATATTATTAATGCATTATACAGCAGTTCATTTTTTTTTAGTGGGAGGTAATAACAGAAAATAAAGTCAGATACAAAGCTCTTCAAATCTTATGGCTGTCATAGTTTAAATTTCTGCATTTCGATACATTTCAAATTCCTCTGAAACTTGAAGAAAGGCATCAACTAGGTTTTGCCCCACCCTGCCAATAGACTGCAGGGGTTTTAGTTTCCATAAAGATCATCTTGAAAGAAAAAAGCATGCACCAGCAAGGTGCACAGAAACTGCTGCTTACGAGAATCTCCTCCTCTGATTAACTGCAAGAAAGATAAATAACAATCTTTTCCATGCACAGCATGGCACTCCAAAGCAGAGATCACCCACATAGAGGCCACCTTTATACAAAAATAGCTTTGGAACAGAATATTAAAAGGTTAGGACAGCAGGGTCCCATCTAATATAGAAAGGGCATTAAGCCCTAGTCACAAGCTCTAGGCACCTATGTGTCAATGCACAATGGGGTTTGAGATTATACCCAGCCAGCCACTGCATGTGTTTTCTCTGCCCCATCTACATGCTTAAGAATATGTTAAAATAGGATTCTATACACTATCAGCCCTATCCACACAAGTGTTACCCCCCAAAATTGCAAAGACTGCTCATATTGCAACCTGATATTCAATGTGCAAACCTTAAACCGGTGTGAGACCAATTTTTATAATAGTCTCAAACAGGTCCTACAAAGGCAAGTACAACTTTAGATGGGGGGGGAGGTTCAAATATAATATTGCTCTGAAATATAGACAGGATCATGAGATCTCAGCCTTCTCCCTCGGCCTTCTCCCTCTTGCAGACAAATTACAACCAAAACACACAGGTATAAATCTTGCCGGGCACATTTTATGACTGCCGCAGGTCCAATTGCGACCATATGGAGATCTCTGGAAGCCAGGTTGGTGAATGGCATCTCCATCTGGCCTCTCCAGCTTTCTTAAGCAGAAGAGCTTATTTATGCAACTGTTCTGTAGCCCATCTCTCCCAGCTTTTCCCAAGCTGGTGCCCTCTAGATGTTGCCCTCTAGATGTTCCATCATCCCTGACCATTGGCCATGCTGTTGGGGCTGACAGGAACTGCACATACCCTGAGCAGGAAAGTAGCTACTTCTGGTAAACTTCAGAAACAGGCAGGAAGAGAGAAGTATACAAGATCAATTCTGCATGAGTTTTCAGCTTTGGTACATATTTTGGGACCCCCATCATCTCTTTAGTCAATGCTTTTAAATTTTCCTTATCTTCTCCCCAAGACATGCTTGAGCAAAGAAACTCAACTTCCCTGGATATGAGCAGAAGGTGGTTTGGAAGTCCATGACCATTTCTGTCAAGCCACTTCCCAATAACTTTGGATATCCTTTTATATGCATCTTCCAAAGTACTCCATAGTTGCCAATTTTCACATTTGGTCTTGAGCCTTGCAATTTTATATGACTAAATCAAGACCATCTGCTGAAACTATGGGAATTTCAGTATTTATCAGGTTCTTGTTTTTTGTTTTGTTTTTTAAAACTGTTTCCAATCCAACAGACGTGGCTTCGTATAATAGCTTGAATGCTTGATTATAACAGAGCTAAAAGACTGAAAACCACAGCATGAAGACCCAAATTAGTGCAATATTTAGAATCAATCCAATTTTTCAGGCAAGGTAACTGGATTTTGACACCTTGCAGTTAGGCAATTCTCCCTCCTTCCCTCTCTCTCATATAAGATCCTGACTCAAACTTTACATAGGATTGTTATCCTGCAATTATGTCCAAGAGTGTGGATGTCCCTGATCCCTTGAAATACAACATTACTCCTTCCCAACAAAGAGAGCACTTGATCTTGTTCTTAAATACTTAGGTATGGGCTCCATCAAGTCTCTGTTCATAAAAGTGTAATGGGAGATAATGCTGCATGCATCTTCTGGATAATACCTGTATCCTACCACAGAACCATCTAAATCCCTTTGGAATCTCTCTGGATGAGAAATGCTTCCTACCAAAGAACTTGCATAGTCTGTCTTTATGCTACAAAAGCCAGTACAGTACTGGTATTCCTTGAAAGAAAGAGCCAGTGGAAATTCTAGCAGCAAGCCTAACAAAATATTTCCTTATCTAGGAAAGCAAAACATGAGATGTCCACTTCACCATCAATGACGCTATCACAAATCTACTGTAATCTAACCAAGCCATCTCTCTGCAAAAAGACAGTTATTAAAGCCAGGGCCATCAGGTCACATAATGTCTGTAAAGTTTGCCCTGCTGTTGTTACTGGAATGTGGATAAATAGAGATATTCATCTCTAGAACCACACCAGTAACAACTGCCAGCAACTCCCCTGTCCCCCACTCCACCAAAAAAAACCCCATAACAGTCCTTCACATTTGAAGTCACAACACACTAATCCCCAGACAATCCATTTATCCCTGTATTTGTTGAATGAAGTTATTTATACAAGAGAGTCCAAAGAGATACAAAGAACTCATTTGCAGGGACATCTTGTAGCAACAATCCTTTTATCTCTTTATTTATAGATAGATACTTTATGCAAGGATTAAAAAAACCTAGTTGAGATGCAACGTGTCTTCTGCTCATTCAGTTGCCCTGTTGACAGAAACAGCTACATACAATGTCTCTTAGTGATAAGTAAAATCAAGATATATATACACAAGATTCAACTCCAAGGCCAACATTTTCCAAACTAGATTATGCTTATTTTCCAAACTAGATTATGCTTATTCCTTTTTCCTACATGGCCCATAATGTTCATCATCCAACAGACACCGGGACCTAAAAGCAATTATTCAGATTTTACAGGCAATACCTTATGGTTATACTATTGTCTTGCAATTCTAGCATTATTCTTAATTAGCCCTGACTATTGGAATAACTAGGTTTTTTTATTATGCTGAAGTGTGCAGCCTAATGTGGACCTGATGGAACATACTGTTTGAAAGGGACAATCTTATTTATTTATTTATTTATTTATTTATTTATTTATTATCTGAACTTTCATTTTAAAAAATACCAAGGCAAAATAAAACATATAAAAATACTATCAACAAAGATATTCATAAAGATATCCATAAAAGATCAATGCTGATTGGATTTTTAAAAAATGGAAAGTCATGTGGTTAAGGCCCAACTAAACAAAAAAAGGGGGGGGTCAAAAGAGTCCTGAAGGATTGCTCCTACCGAACCTCTACTGGCATGGAGTTCCACAGGGTGGGGCCTGCCACACTAAAGACTCAGTCCCTGGTGATGGCCAGTCAAACCTAGGGAACCACCAGAAGCAGCTCATCAGAATATCTCAGTGGTTTGGGTAGAGCATGAGGAATCACATGGTCCTTAAGGTACTTTGGGCCCAAGCTGTTTAAGGCTTTGTGAATTAACACTAGAAACTTGAACCTGACCTGGTAGCAAACCAGCAACCAGGATAAACAATGTTAGACGTTATAAGCAATCTGTCCCTGTGAGCAGTTTGGCCGCCGCATTCTGCACTATTTGAAACATCCTGACCAGATATAAGGGTAGCCCCATAGAAAGAACATAATAGTAATAAAGCCTTGAAGTTACCAATGCATGGAACATTGGGGTCAGGTTGTTGTGGTCTAGGAATAGTCATAGCTTGCATACCAGCTGTTAAAAAACACTCCTAACCACAGAGGTCATGTGCACATCTAGATACAGAGATGGATGGAGTATCCCATTTAACTGCTCCTGCAGAGGGAGTGCCAACCCATCCAGAACAGGCAGTTTATCTACCGTACCTCCCAGGCACAGGAACCACCTGCTCACAAGGCTTCTGTCTTTCCAGGATTCAAGCACCAGACCAGGTCTTGCACAGCCTCTCCTGACTCAAATGTACTGGAGAAATAGAGCTGGGTATCATCAGTGTACTGATGACAACTTGCTCCAAAACTTCAAATGACTGCTGCCAAGAGCTTCATATAGATGTTGAATAGCACTGAGGACAAAATAGTGCCCTGTGACACTCCACAGAGTAAACACCAGGAACAGAACTCTCCCAATGCTACTATATGGACACAGCCCTGTAGATATGGTGTCACAATTATCCATTCTAGAGTCAGGCCAGAAGAATACCTTGGTCAATTGCATCAAAAGCTACTAAGAGATCAGAGCAGAAAGAGCAGGGTTGCACTCCCCCTGTCTTCTTTATAAAAGTCTTGCATCAGGGTGAACAATGCTTTAGGAAGGAGTTGTATCTGGAAGGTCACATGAAGTGTTCTCACACTTTCCTTATTGCAAAAAGTCTGAGCTCCTGGGGAATCAGGTTTGTTGTGCAAGCCCTCCCAATCAACTATCATTGTGCAACCTTAAAATACCAGCATGTGATGGAATCACATTTCCAAAATAGACTGGAAGATCCTGGAGAGTTCAATGGAGCTTACTCACAGGGAAATATGCATAGAATTACAGACATGTTGATCCTAATAAACTAGTTGTTATGCTATGGACACGTGTGTGTGTGTGTGCGCGTGTGCGCGTGTGCACGCGTGCGTGTGTGTGTACATATATACACACACACAATGGATCAGCACACCTGTCTGCATTTTTGGACTCTCCTTTGGTGTAGCTACAGAGCTGCCACAATAAGTTCAAGCACTTCAAAATTGACCACTACACCACCACGTACGCTGTACAACTGAACTCTAAGTTGCTTCAGTCTCTTCACATGTACACATACCAAAATGACAGTGCTGACTCCTGAATGACAATGAGCCAGTTTAAGCCAATACAGTGGTACCTCTGGTTACGAACTTAACTCGTTCCGGAGGTCTGGTCTTAACCTGAAACTGTTCATAACTAGAGGCGTTGTGTCTATCGTAGAACTTCATATTCTATAGGTTCACAGGCTTCAGCAGCCAAAGAAGATGTTGATTCTAGCGGTCTTCCTTGCACACACATTTTGCTTGTTAGCACAGTGGTATGCTGCAATAACAGGCACAAGCATTTCTCTGCCTCCTGTTTGTCAGTCTTTTGCCAACTGCAAACAGAAAAGGGGATACCACTAACTAGTTTCCCTATTAAAATGCATCAGTAGGTGGCTGTAAAATGGACTCTTCTTCAAAGTGACAGACATTAGCCAAGTAACAGCCCTCAGCTATTTCAGATGTGCTAGGCTCTAAAGTTTTAAATAGACAAGGCAATCCCTTAATGCTTGTTAAAAGGACTGAGAGGCAGAGCCATACTTGAGTCACAGGCTTTCTCTCCTGGCACAGTATTAAGCACCCACAACAGCTGCCCTTTCATGATGCTACTACCTTCAGAATTATAAATATTCCACAGAAAACTTTGGTTACGGAAGTGTGCAACAGATAGCCAAAACGTAAACACAATTCCTAAAATCAAGACCAGAGGAGCACATAGCCTCAATGCATAATTACTAATATTATGTGCAGTTACATGGGGATAGCAGGGGTGGGCAGGGGGACCAGGGGAGGCAGGGGGGTCAGCTGCCCCCCATCAAGTAAAACAATAGAAGTACTGAACTAACTGATCAATCACATCAGGTCTGCCTCCCAGCAAAAGTACTGCATCCCCCCCAACAAAAATCCTGGCTATGCCCATATGCAGTTAAAAGCCAGAAACCCAAAACTACTTACCTACTTACCTATGATCACAAATCCCATGGATTTTCCACACAAACTAATCCAGTAAAAATAACAGATATGGTCCAGGGTTGCCAGAGGGCACCAGGCTGAGGAAGGCTGGTGTAATGGTCAATCCAGACAACAATATTCTATTGCCTGTACTTAAACCCCTACTACAAATTTTAAATATTTTGAAAAACAAGGCAACCTAACCTCATTGAACAGGTAACCTAAAGTAATGTTACATGCCATTCCTGTCCACTATTACAATCAAGTTGCTATTTACCTAGTCATTCAGACATTGCTAAACAGGTAAAAATTTGACTATTTTGTTATACTGTGTACAGTCAATGTATTGTATTGTACTGTACTGTACCTGTGAAAGTGTGCTTTAAAATATAAATTATTAGCAATTTTGTTGTTGCCATGATTAAGCAATTGCCCCTTCACCTACTAAGAAGACTCAATAAAACTTACTAAGTGGTAAATAAGATTATATTTATTAAAATATAACAAATTAAAGGGTCTGCAAAGTAGCCAAGTAACTGAGTGCAGGCAAGGGGAAATCAATGATTATGTAAGAGGGAAGCAACCCCCTCCCCTGGCATGTAAGCTAGCACATTTTAAACACAGCCAAAGATTGGTATAAATGTCCCCCTCTTTGCTGAGTGGGCCTTGGATAATTGAAGTTCATCCAAATGTCAAATAATGCCAAATCAACAAAAGAAATGTTCCACCCTGTCAAACAGGTGAAAACAGGGAGTCCCAAATACCAGTGGAAGACTTTGGGCTCTCAAATTTCCCCCAATATACATTAACAGGAGGAAAAAGAAATCTAAGGCTAGGCACCTTACACAATGGAGCTGTCCTAGCATGATCTCAGTTATTTATTGGTTGAACAAGCAAGCAGCTTCTTGGTTCCCAGTTACATCTTTCTTTCTGTATGGATATGGCCGTGCTTCCCACTTCCTTAAAATGTTCTCTCTGACGTGCTGCTGAAAGAAACACCCAGATTATTATTATTATTATATTTTAAAAAACCTCAGTGTTACATCCTAGCACTGCATATAATTACTATGTTGGGGCTGGGGAGAGAATGAGAGAGAAAATTTAAGATGCTAAACACAATACATCACTGTGTATTGCTGGGGAAAGAGGCTAGCTTTGCATGTGTTTTTGGCATTATTGTTTAATGGAGTGGATGTTTGAGTGTTCTACCTTCCAAAGAAAACTTTTGCAATAAGGTCACAAAATGGTGCTGAAAGGAAAGGGGTGATGCAATGCAGACAACCTGACCTAACTTGTACAACACACGTTTGATAATGCAGCCAATGGGCAAAAAGGGGAGAATTGCAGAATACAGCCATTTATTTATCTTATTTATTGCATTTATATAACATATTTTTCTCCAAGGAGCTCAGTGTGGCTTACATGGTTCTTCCCTTCCTAATGTAATCCCCGTAACAATCCTGTAAGGCAGGTTAGACTGAGAGGCCGTGACTGACTGGCCTAATGTTACCCAGTGAGCTTCATGGTCGAATGGGGATTTGAACTGTGGTTTTCCAGGTCCTAGTCTGACATTCTAACCACTACACCACACTGGCTGTCTCTTAGTTACCGGAAATATCAGACTTCTCTCATGTCACTACAGCCAGTCAAAATATTGAGGGCCAAGAAAGTCACAAAAGGAGAGCAGGATACTAGTTTTATATCACCCACGTGGCAACTTTAAAGATAAAACATGTAGGGGCCAATTGTAAAAGTGGACAAAATCTATTTTGATAGTTTACATTTAAGTAATGGCAACTTAAATAATTTCAGATAAATCAAATCCATTCATTAATCCATACCCTTAAACACAAACACAAAAATCTTCTGGTTGTAACATCATTCTTTAGGACACACAAGAATTTCTTCACCTCCCACCACCTCCTTGTTCTTATCTCCATTTTTCACTTACACTAAAGTTACCAATTCACATTAACCATTTTTAGCATGGATAACATATTACTTGTGGTTATTCAAAACTATTTTCAACTTCCAGCATATAATAGTACATAGTACTCAACAAAGTACAACCACGGTGGCTCCCCAACTGAATGCTAATAAGAGGCATTTCTAAATATCCTGAGCTGATATGAGGAAAGGAGCATGCAAGCTTCTTCCCTCCCTGTGTGGTAGATTTCGCAATGACTGCTACCCACCCGCTCTCCTGTCACGCTGAGGGCAAGAGGACAGGCTTATCCACCTGCTTTACCATATATTAACAGCTGTCTCTCTCCCACTGCCTAGGCCCTAACCCTGAAACCAATTCAAACATTTGAGTGATGCAGAGGGCTAGCTGACTGACCTCCGGAAAGCTGCCTACACGTTTCCCTCAGCAGTACCTTCCTACTCAGCCAGAGTGGAGCCTGCTTAAGCAGACCCTTCCAAGGCTGTTACTCAAATAAATTAATTCCTGCTCTCTCTCTCTCGCTCTCTCTCTCTCTCTCATTCTCCACTGTAGTAGACCCAGATTTAAACACTGACGTGTAAGTTTAAAGTAACCAGTCTGTGAGCTAAAAAGACTAATAGATGCAACTAGATTAAGATGCAAGTGGTCGGGGCAAAATTGCTTGAGATAATAAAATGAGCAGAAGAAAAAAATATCTGTTACATCCCACCCGCTCCTTTTGTGCATAGGCTGACATCCGGAAAAGCATCTGTCATTGGAGGCTAACAGAGGACCTAGAGTGCAAGATGGTCGGCTTTCACATTAAAGCGTCACAGATGTGGTGATGGAAAGGGAAGGGCTCCTTAGTAAATAGAGAGTGGAGAACAGGGGATTTCTGCAGCTCTCTCTTTATTTATTCCCCCACTCACCCACTCACATAAGGTTGCAATTGTGTAAGTAAAGCGAACACAAGTTGTGGACTTACTGTAGTTTTAAGAGGTGTTTGTGTGGTTGCCACCTGGTGGCCGAAAGGCAAAAGTTAAAACTGAACAGGTCTGTATTCCTGTTGTGTGTGGATCCAAGATGGATGTCAGACTAAAAACTATGTAAAATAAACCAAGAAATAAAACCAGTTATTTTACTGCTGTAGCCTACATACATTGTAGTAGTGACACACACACCCCCCCCGCTATACTTGCTAGATGTAGTGGGAGCGGGTGGCGCTGTGGTCTAAACCACTGAGCCTATTGGGCTTGCAGATCAGAAGGTTGGCAGTTCAAGTCCACTAGAATTAAAATGTTAGAAATTATTCTCTGCACTGGAGACCCCCTGTATCTGTCATCAAGCCACCTCGAATATTTAACAGAAAGTTAGGGAAGAAATGTTTTAAAGAAAAATCTATAAAAATATATAATCTATATTTACATGTGACAACACAAATACCGGCACAACCACTCAGGAGACACTCCCCTCCTTTCCAGAGCCATACTAGTCTTTTGCAGCAAAAATAACAGTCTTGGTGACCACATTTGGATACTCATATGAATTTACTGGAGGGTTTGTGAAAGCCAGGTGCATTTTTTTAATTGTCCACCTCAGTGTTACCCAACATCCATTTTTACATGTTTCCCAAGAAATTTAAATAAATTGTTATATATAAATTAATTTCCTAAAAGATGAGAGCCCTAGATCCACTGGAAATAGATCCATAACTAGGCTCTTCCTTATTATCAAACACATAATTTCAATGAACAAAGGAAACATTCTGACCTTGACTGGTCAATGAAGATCTCACAGGCATCTGCAGAGCTACTCCAAGTGCGCCAAATTATTCCCCACGGTCCAATTCCATCCCACCAAATCCAGGTTTCAGACATGGCATATTACAGCTCTATACATAACAGATTAAATACTTCCTACCCTAAATAATTATCATTACCACCCCCTTTGCTCTATGCAGTTAGGTTTTCTGAAATCACCTTTGCAGAACCCAAGAGAGACCAGTCTGTGTAAAACTATGCTCAGACCTGGTTGATAAAATGAATAATGTGGTGTTCCAGCTTAACAAGAGTGCCTCGAACTATTCGTTCCACATTTGTGCTGCTCTGTTTAAAAAAAAATATGTGAGCAAGCATAAATATCTTTGCAAGGCCAAGAACTGCACAAGTCTGGCAGGAACTGATTTACTATCATATCAGCTTTTCATCTCCTTCCAAACAAGCTTGGCAAAGTTATATCATTGTGACTTCCAAGGGCAAATGCACAGTTGGGCTGCTTCCTAGGTCCTGAGCCTGCATCGTTAAAGCTACTTTTCTTCTGTCTTGAATTCTGCAACCCAATATTTTCTTACAAACAATATCATTTTTGCAAAACAATGCTTTATTTTTGTATTTTGAACCAAAAGGTTTTTCAGAAGTAAAGTCATAACCAATGGTTTAAAAAGAGAGAGAGAGAGAACAGAGATGAGGATGGGGGGAGGAGAGAGGAGAGATTGACTTTTCAAACCTGGTTTATGCATACTGATACAGCAATTGAGGAGAGGGCAAAATTTGCATTAGAGGCATGTGGGTGCTGGTAGCAAAGGAATGTATTAAAAAGTCAAGTAAATGAGGAAGGAAATGTGAGATGGGTGACTACATTTTACCAGTCAAGAATGGGTGCTTTTTTCTGCTGCTTGCTTGGAGCTGGGTGCTACGGTTCATGTGACCATCTGGGAAGTTCTCTGTTTAATACCGGTGTAAGATGCTGAATGAACGGCTATATTATTCACCCAAAAGAGTTGGGTGCCTGCCAGCCGGCTCAGGCCTCTATCATTTTTTTTATTCCCTTCTAAAAGAAAGACAAAAAAGCCCATGAATGAATGTGAGTGATGGCGGTGGCAGCGGAGAAATAGGGAGGGATCTCAACAGATTGAAAAGAATCCGTCTTCGGGGGGGGGGCGGGACAAGAACAAAACACAAAAACCTTTAACCATTTGAAAACTAACACAATTACGAGGGTGACTGGCCTGCTTAATGTATTTGTGATTAGAGAGCAGTGAGATGCAAGTGAGGCTGAGAACCTGCTGATTTATTATTCTAGCAAATGTAGAAAAACACTGCATTACAGATCATTATTCCCTTGAGCCACAAAGAGAAGAGATATGAACGCCAAAAGAATTTCAAGACTTATTAAGAATCAGCTGCCACTATCATAGTAATAATAAAAGAGTTTGTGGATCTGCTAGACTTGAGTCCCCCCTTCTACCTGTCTGTTGGTAACCCTGGTATTAATGAAGACAGACATGGAATTCCGGCATTCAAAACTCCTGAAACCGATTAAGTGGGCTCAAACTTAATTATGTGTTATGTTGCCAATTATGTTCAAAGATTAATCAACTACGCTGGAAAAAGAGGGAAATACAGCACTGGCTCTTTCCTGCCAATTGATTTCTTTCTAACCACATAACTCTGCAGTTACTGGTTATGGTTTCTTATTTTTCAGCTAATACAACTTTTTCTTCTTATGCATTATGTTATGGTTTGGGAGTAGAGAGGTTGAGGTTGAGGTTGAGGTCATGTAGAGCTCCTCCATAACAGTCATTGCCACGCCCCTTCTAAAATTATACAATAATCCTATAATTATACAATAATATTATTTCGGATATATTGCAATGGTCAATGAAGACCCTGAATTGTTACACCACTGGTGAAAATGCATCCTTGGGTCATACCTTCTCCAGTCACAGATCTCACCTTAGAAGAAGAGAGCACAACACCAAAAACCTTCTATTGGAAATTTATAAAATTTATAAAATAATAGTAGAAGCTACCCAAGGCAGCACTGGACTCTAAAAACAGACACATGGAATGGCTTCTGGAATAAATATCCCTTTAAATCTGTCTTGTCATGGATAAAATGCCACCAAGCTCACAGTATGATGGTAGCTCACACCTGTTAAACAATATAGAACCAACTATGCAATATCACCATGGTGCTAAAGAATGCAACAATAAAGGAACGTATTTCCGTATGTGGTGGTCTTGCTCAAAAGAGTATCATTCTGAACGTAGGTTTTGGGGGGTTTTTTAAGGCCAAATCCACAATTGGCTTTATTGAACACCTATAATGATTCAGTGGGGAAAGTGATGTTCAAAGACTTAGTTCCTATGATGCTGACAGCAGCAAAATTGACAACTGAAAAAAATAGGAAACCCTTGCCTTTGAACTTACTATAATTACAGCATGTGTATCAAAGGAGACAGAAGAATATTCCAAGAGAACATTTCTCTATCTGTGGAAGGCATGGTTGAGGATAGCACACATGCAAGTTATATGAACTTACAAGAGAAATATATTTGAAGAAAATACATTTGAATACAACTATAGAGTGTAGCTACCACAGCAATTTGGATAAAACCAAATATTTGCTATTATGTTTAGCTAGATTTCCTATGAAAGTGACCCAATTTAGGATAGCATATTAGGATAATTCCTCAGATCAGTGACTCTCACCTCTACTAATGTACACCTTTGCACTATGTTGTACTGTTTGGTTGTTGCATGTTTTTCCTTTGGTTTGTATTTGGTTGCCTGATAAACTTGCCTGATTGATTTATATCTGGATTTCTTAAGAAAATCATTCAATTTCATCCTAGGATGTTTAAAGCTATTGAAAGTGACAACCACAGAAGTCCCTAGTTTTGCTTTTGGGGAAAAACTGTGTTTGTATCATCTTTGTTTAAATAATAAAATCTTAACCACTAGGTCACATTGAAATAGGAGAACAGTTACTTACTAAAATAGCAGTTGCTTTAAGCTATATGCTTTTAAATGTTCATATATTGAAAGTTCATCCAGATCATCAGAATGGTTTTCCTGTGTAAATAACCATTTGAAATTGCTATCTGCATTACTAAAAAGAAGCCATGAGACAAGACTGCTGGATGACAAGAGTAAGCTGTTTAGTTTTAACGAGCAACATTCAGCTTCACACAAAAAGTAGAGATCCCAATACCAATCTTTGAGGGACTTCCACAGGCATTTTTAATGTGACGCTGCTGGCTCTGGAGAAACTATGTAGTTTCATTAGAAAATCCTGTTAATTGACCTGATGTTCAGGGTGAGCGGTGAGCTAGTTAAGTTGTGTGATGACACCAAATTATTCAAGGGGGGTTAAATAAAAGGGGATTGCAAGGAATTCCAAAAGGATCTTTCCAGAGCTGGGTGAATGGGCAGTAAAGTAGCAAAGCAATGAAAGTAGTGTAAAGTGATGCACACTGGGGCAAATAATCCTAACCTCAAATATATGATAATAGGGTGTGGCTGAACAGGAAGGAGACCTTGGGGTCATAGTGAATAGCTCATTGAAGATGTCAGTCCAGTGTGTAGCAGCTGTGAAAAAAGCAAATTCATGCTAGAGATCATTAGGAAATGAATTGAAAACAAAACTGCCAATATCATAATGCCACTATACAAGTGGTTCAACTGAGGAAAGAATTCTGTATGGAGTTTTGGTCAACTCACCTCAAAAAGGATATTATAGAGATGGAAAGGGGTCAGAAAAGATTAACCAAAATAATCAAGGTGCTGGAGCAACTACCTTATGAGGAAACATATTTAGAACTTTTTAGCACAGGTAAAAAAACGAGAGAGTATCTAGAACATAACAGAGGTGCATCCATTTTTGCATGGTGTGGAGAAAATGAATAGAAAATAGTTGTTCGGGACAAACAAAAGGAAGTACTTCTTTATGCAGTGAATAGTTAAAACTATGGAATTGACTCCCAAAAGTTTTAGTAATGTCTTTATGTCTTTAAAATGGGGTTAGACAAATACATGGAGAATAAGGCTAGCAATTGGTACTAGCCATGACAGCTAGGCCCTATCTTAAATGTTAGAGGCAGCTAGGAACCACAAAAGGTGGCGGACCCTTCTTCCTTGGAGGTTTTTAAGCAGAGGTTGGGTGGCCATCTGTCATGTATGATCTAGCTGTGATTCCTGCATTGCAGGGGGTTGGAATAGATTCTATGATTCTGGGATTCTATGAAACGTTGAATAGAATTACCATGTGTGACTTAACCAGTACACAAGTCAATAGTAAAAGGACCCAGGAGGATGTAGGTTGGGATAAAAGCCTATGTGGTTTCACATGATATTATGTAGGTGGTGTTACATGTGGCAACTGAAGTACTCAAAGGTCCCAGAAGTTATTTAATTAGAGCAGAGCCAAAAATAGTGGTAAGTATTAGACAATGACATCTTCTGTTCCAAAAGGATATTCTTAATTTTTAAAGGTTTATTCTACTGATATAAACATATGAAAACAACTAGTGCAAGGCAAAGTAAGCCAACAGACTTGTTCTAGAGTTGTCTCAATGTTTATTCAAATCCTTTGCATAGAAGAGACAGTTAAAAAATAAAAAATGTGTTCAGGCACAGAACTGTTTCTGGTTTGTCATGTATGTGGAGTCAGATATTGTAGATCATCACTCATCATCACTATTTCTTTAAACATTTCTTTAAACTATAGCTAACATACTGATTTATATTTTACCATAATCGCAATTTAGGAGAAAGGTGGAATATAAATAACATTAAATAAGAGGAGGTGGGAGAGGAGGAAGAAGAGAAAGAAAAACTAACTCTTTCTTTCTTTTTTTCTTTTTTTCTTTCTCTCTCTCTCTCTCTCTCTCTCTCTCTCTCTCTCTCTCTCATAGATCATCTATCAGAGGCACCATACGACTCATTACCTACTGTATATTGCCGACTATAATTTGCTGCATTTATAAATCTCCAAATAATGTAGAAAAATGTTATCTGAACCAGACTCTTCTATCTTTGCCTCCCCGCCACCACCGCTTCCTCCCGCTCGGCTCTTGGCCATACACGGCTGCCTCAGCGGGAAGGAAGGAGCGCTGCCCAGAGGAGCTTCCTGCAGTCAATCCAAAGCAGCGCTAGCAGCGCCGCCTGCCCAGAGGCATCCATGGCTTCGGATTGGCTGCAGGAGCTTCCTGCAGCCAATCCAAAGCCATGCCAGCGTCACGGAAGTCAGCCGCTGTGCCGGTTTAGCAAGGGGACTTACTGAGTGGGCGGCAGGGTCCGCAGGGTCCACAGGCTGGATTTATGAGCCCGGTGGGCCACATCCAGGCCCTGGGTCATAGTTTGCCAACCCCTGAGTAAAGGGAAGAAGAACTGGACCTTTTTCTAATGCTCCTTTAACACTGCGGTACCTGTTGTATTATGGAACTGTGGCTTTCTGACCAATATAGCAGCACGTTGAACTAAATTTCATCCACACCAATGAGCATGGTGCAACACAACAACAATGCAATTTTATGTACACTGTACTATTTTTATCCGTTGTTAGCCACTCTGGCCCCAGCTTTAGCCGGGGAGGGCGGGATACAAATAAATTATTATTATTATCATCATCATCATCATCATCATTGGACAACATCATTACTCCCCCATCCTTTCCATACAAGCACACTTCTGTTCGCCCATAATTCACCCATGAAAGCAGCAGTATGCCAGTATAATGCCCCCAATTTTCTCATTTTACACCTGTAATTTTCCAGATTAAGGGGAACGCAAACAGATTTCGTGGGGGAATCAAGTAATGGAGAATTGAGCACCAAGCATGCACTATATTCCATGAGTTTTCCATAAGTGGCATTTACATCATGAGAAAGTTCAAATACAATGTAGAAATGAACAGAGAAAACACCAGGGAAATTGAATACCCTGCAGTATGAATACAGCTGTAGTGGTAAAAAGGAAACCTGGTCCTGCTCTCTTGCTCCACACACACAGTGCTTTTTTTCTGGTGGGACGCAGGGGTACGCATACCCCTAAACATTTTGTGAATCTTTATACTTTACTTTAGTTCATTTACTGTATTTATTTTCATTCATATATATATATATATATATATATATATATATATCTCACATCACTTGTCTCAACCTGTAGCAGCATTTTATTTAAAACTATTCTGTTGGGTAAAAATCCCATAGGAGTAGAGAAATGTCAAGATCACTTTAGCAAATAGTACAGCATTGGATTCTCAATCCCTCCAGTGCAAAAAGAAAAACCAACTCATACAAAATCAATAGCAGTTCCTGGCAATACAATCTATTTGACCAGGACTGAATATCAAAATCCCATATGTGGCTCAGCATCACTAGAACTTGACAGAAATGTATGCCTTATATTGCATATCTGGAACATTTTGGGCTGAGTCAAATACTTGCCTTTTGCAGCAAGAATTCACATAATCTAAGGCAAGCCCTCACAAACCCCAGATAGCTAATAATTATAAATGAATACCAGGATAATTCTTAATCCATATTTTTTAAGGGCATATGAATCACAACTCTGATCAGTTTGTGACTAGAGCTGGAGAGCTTCACTGATATAACGATATGAACAATCCAGCAGGTACAAGACTCGCATGTGTGAACACAAAAGCAGCATAAGCAACCATGGGATAGAAGACTCGGTTGTTCTGCATTTTGTACAACATGGACACAATCAGAAAGATCTCAGACTACAGATACTTAAGAATCCCAACAGCAGAATAATAATGTCTCTTTGGTT
Organism: Podarcis filfolensis; assembly: GCF_964270895.1. Lineage (NCBI taxonomy): Eukaryota > Metazoa > Chordata > Lepidosauria > Squamata > Lacertidae > Podarcis > Podarcis filfolensis. Next base: position 35,760,402 of record NC_139616.1, on the reverse strand, counting down.
GGAAGCAGGTGGGAAAGCTGGTAGATTACTTGTAGTTCTGCCTCTTGTATCTGGGCCATAGGATTCAAATGTTTCTCATGCTTTTCCATCACAATTAATTAAGCAAACTGATACAAACAGCCTTCAATCTACCAAGCACTATATAGTATATATACTATATCCTCCAATAATCTGAATGTTTTAATGAAATCAACTGATACGGCTACATCTATAACACAATAACAACTTGTTAAACCTGTTCATAATACACCTTAAGGTCCTTTTTACCACAAAGTGAGACACAAAATATTATAAAGACACAAATACAGAAACACAGAATTTTTCAAACTTGGATTTTTAAAGAGTGTTTCTTCTTTTATTGTATTCTAAACCCTAAAAATTACTTTAAAGTATAGAATTTGTAAACACTCGAAACATTTCAAAGCAACAGGAAGAGAGAGGGGGGAACATTGGCTCTGAGCCTCATGAACTGGCCTGAGTAGGTTCTGAATCTGACACCAGCTCCCTAACTCTCCCCCCTCTCTGGTGTCATGCCGCATGCTGAGAATGCTTTTGCTTAACTGAGAACATATCATCTTCAGAGGAACACGGCCTGGATAACTAGTCTCTCGGCAGCCTGGGAGACGGAAGTCTGCAATTCCTGCCAAACTTTCCTGCAGCCAATCCAAGGACGCACTAATGCCTCTGAAGAAACAGCCCCACATAAGGTTTCAAAATCTAAACATTCTCCTTGTTAAGGGGAAAGTTCATCAGATTCCCATTCTGTCTCATCCTGGCAGGGCCACCGGTATGCACAAACCACTCATGTTTATAACACTGACAAGACATGGCTCCAGGCTGGTGTCTGCAGAACCTATATGACATCTGTACCATACTAGAAATTTGCTTCCCAAATGTCACTTACCTCAGAATGAACAAGAAATGAATGGGATGAACCCTCTTCTTTTTAACTCTTATCAGTTGCGTTTAAAAAAAAGAAAACCTCTTGGATGCATTTGGGATAGAAACATAGTTAGATATAGATAGATGTCCCAAATGCATCCAATAGTGGATGGGGGTGGATCTACACACGGAGTGGGGGGGAATGTCCCTTTAAATAAGTCAGAAATTACATTGTTATAACAACAACAACAAAAACCTATGGAAAAATGCTATGGAAAGGTTCTGTGCTCTCTGGTCCGATCTGGTGTTGCATGTTTATAACACATTCAGATCACTATATTTTGACTTTTGTAGCTGAGGTAATCCCAGGTGACAGTTTCCTGTATAAGGAATGTTTACAAACAGAAAGAAGGTAGAGACTGAAAAACACAATGCATTAAATTATTCAGTATTTTTCAGAGTCAGTACATTTCTCATTATAAAACTCTTCCTCAATTATGCCACTGATAGAAATGTCCTCCAGACCAGCAGTCTGGGAGTCCTCAACACTGCCTCCGGGACCAGCTCTGTCAGCTCAGGCAGGGAGTTGCTGTCCCAACTGCCCCAAGCCAGGAACACACACACTAGATCCTCCACTCCAACCGGACAGAGAGCCCTGATGCTGTGCCAAGTATCTAGGTGGGCACAGCAGGGAGAGACCAATTCCACCCTGCTCACCCACCCAAGTCCCAGTGAAACAGACCAGATCTGTCACCTCATCCACAATCAGATCATGGATTGGGTGGGGGTGGGGATCTTACTCCAAGCCAACCTGGCATTCGGCAACAGCAGCCATAAACAAGAGGGATGGATGATACAACAACCACAATTCCCCCAGGTTGGAGGAGGGACTGACACAATGGATCCTTTCTCAGCACAAGAAACTGGAGTTGGTGATAAAGATATTTCTCTGTCTTATTTTTCCTGTTTGCTCTGAGCTCCTTCAATGAGTCAAGTTTAAAATATATATACTTTTTTTTTAAAAAATGCTTTGTACCAATTCCTAAACAAGCTGCCGCAATTCCCAATGAAGGCCACAATGACAATGCTAGTCTCCATTGGGGATGGGGAACCATTCAAAGGCTAAATAAATTCAATCTGCTAATTAAGGAGGGGGTTGTGGCAGAAGGTTATAAGGAGGTGCACTTTGCTATTCACTTCCCTCCAATTAACATTCCATTGGCACTGCACCACTTTCTAACAACGAGAATCTTTTTCCAAGGGGCTGTACACAGAAGGGGCATTAAATGAGATGAGCCTTTTTTTTAAAAAAAGCATCAAATCTATGCAGTCGCAAAACTAGAGACGTAGTATTATGGAAACTGCTAAACAAAACTAAAAATAAGCTTGCTATTAGGCACTTTCAATCTAAATTTCATCCATATCTTTAAGCAAATTTAACTTCATAGCTGATATAAGTATCTTACAAGTGTGGCAGGAATGAAGAATTACATTTTTATTTTATTTTTTGCTGCCTGCTCCCCTCCCTCCACCTAAAAAGCAATAATATTTGCATTGAGAATATATTTGCATCTGGCTGAAAGAAAACAGTTTATGAATATGGCTCATCTGAGTTCTACCCACACAGTGTTTTTAACATCCATCTGTAATTCCAGGTGCAAAATTCTATCTGCAGGGGAAAACAGGTTAGAAAACTTAAAAGGGTACGGTGTTACAAATGAATAAGGTATTACTTGAAATGGTCAGATCTCAAATATAAACAATTAATAAGGAAAAGTGTCATTTTGGGGGGTTTGTCAATCTGTAGGCAACTCCCCTGTTAGAAGAAAACAGATTCTCTCATTCACAACACTTATAGAAAATTCCTGAGTCCTTTGTGGGAATGTGGCTGCCACCTAAGGACAGCAAATCACTTTTTCATTCTTTTTACAGAATGAAAACCTCTTGTTCTTGTCAATCACTTGTACTGCAGCAACAATATTATAACACATTTAAAAATCATTATTTTTTTCACAGCTTCAAAAATGACAGTCTGTTCCTTCTTTTAGATATATTTTAGAAGGTTCTCTTCTGCTAATCTGTAATACTTTGCCCATATAATTACACAGTCTCAAATTATTAAAAGCCCAAACTCTCTACCCACCCACTTAAGAAAGTACTGGAGCTTTTTTAAGGTCTTAGGCCTTAAGATAAACCTAATTAAATCTGAATGGTTTGGTTGTAATACAAAGGGAGAAGTGAAAAATGAGTTAGCTAAAAAAAAAATTCAATTCCATGGAAAGAAAGACCTATCAGATATCTGGGATGCTGGATAACTTATGATTTGGATAATATGATTGCTTTCAACCATGACAAACTAATGCAAGAAATAAATGATTGTGGTAAATCAGAATAATTTAAAGCTCCACTGGATGGCAAGAAGTTGAGTTATCAAAATAAACATAATGCCATGAGTTTTATTTTTGTTGTTAAATATTCCATTAAAGATCACCAAAACCTTACTCAAAATATGACAAAATCTTCTTAAATCTTTCTATGGGAAGCTAGGAAACAAACAGTTACAGTAAAAACTCTTTCTCAGCAAAGGGAGAAGAAGGGTCTAGCATTTCATAACATAAAGCCAATAGATTAAGTGAACTGAAAGAATGGTTTGTAAAATTTGCAGTAACAAGCATTGAAAAATATGGCCTGTCTGTAGCAATAAAATATACTCTTTGTTATTGTAAAAAGAGAAAATCTCAGGGTAATAAATGAAAACATGATTAGTAGAAACATCTACCCAAAGTGGAAGATGTCTAAAAGCAAATTGAGCCAGGATTATCACAATTTGTGGGCAGATATGCAGTGAATCAGGGAGAGGAACAGAACAGCCATGAGATATATCTGGGGTAAAATAAGGGCATGGCATTAAGTATTGATTACAGAGAATGGTTTTGACATAGACCTAGTGATTAGATCTGATGGATAAGCAGCCCAAGTGCTGGTCAATATACCATTTTGGGTGAACTCTTGCAGGCAACCTTGTAGGGGGAACTAGAGCCCATAAGCCCCCAAGTTGGGCTTCTGAATGGAGAGGCTACAGGAGAGCAGTGCCCTCCAAGATCACTTAAGGGGATCTTCCATTGGGATGGGGCTGAGTGCCCTTTTCCCCATCATAAGAATACAATATTCCTTCTAAGGATCCAGCTCAATGCCTCTCCTACCATTACAAATTTGTGAGGTGACACAACAAAAGAAGCAGCAATAGTACCTTTGCAATCAGGTAGCCAAAAACCCCGGAGAACCATAGTCAATCAAGGTGAAGGTAGAAAGGTCTGCCTAGTGCTGAAAGAGCAACCAACAGCAACACTGCTAATGGAACTTGCCTGTAAAAGGAGATTCCACTATCTTAAACTACATACAGAAAGAAGTGGGTAGGTGGGGAAGCCTCAAAGAACAAGGTGAGGGAAGCAGGCACATGGCCTCCTTTACATTCAGAGTGGACCTGAGCAGTCTTCACAAAAGTCTGCCCTCTAGGACCTGCCCAGAGGATCCAAAGAACCAGCTCTGATTAGCTCCCTTGTGATGGAAAGCTCACCCTGCCAGAGTTGGCCCAAGCATGCCAAAGGAGTGCCTGGACAGTTGGGAAAACGTTCCACTGCCCCCCATGCTGCTGCATATTGTGGTTTCCTGGTGACTTATGTGGGGGGACTTATACTTACTGCTATATTTTATAACAATGAATATAGAAATAAAAATATAGTAGGAGACATAACATGGAAGGAATATAACTTACATTAAATTAAGTGAATGTTTTCAGGGGAACAAGTAAAACATACAACTGGTTAAATAAACGTTAGATTGCAACCAACTATCTTTCACCCTGGAGAATGAGGGCAAAGACGATGTGATACTGTCATTGGGAGTACAAGGCTGATACTGCTGAATGATCTTCGGAGAAGATTTAGAGAAGTAAACTGTATCTGTGTACTGTTACAGAACATTTTTCATAAACTAATCCTGCTACTACTACAGGTTGCAACTCATAGTGTGGAAGTTGTAATCACATATCAACATTACTTCCCCCCTCAAATTATACATGTATCCTTACTGGTATGTCTGATATCCTCTACCATATTCCATTTATTTATGCAAGGAATAATCTTTATTCAGTCCCCTGGGTGCCAAACTTTACAAATATACACTCTAGAACAATTCTCTCTTACTTAGTACTCTTTCCTGGCCATTAATCTTTTCAGTGGCCCTAAACTACATCATTTTAAGTACTGTGTGTTTTTCAACACTGATTATGATGTTGTCTCAAGTATTATCACTATTTTAATTTAGTTTTGTATATAGCATCTGATGAAAGAGATTTCTCCTAAATGCATCAAGCTAAATAAACAGTTGTTTATCAGAAACATCTGAGCCCATCTTCTTCTGTTTATGTCTGGATACTCTCCCATCAACCACCCAGAATTAGTTTACTAAACAGAATATAGCACAAAACCCACTACCACACTATCAAAATTTCTGGCTAGGTATCACCTGTTTCTCTGAAACCATTAAGAGGTAACAAATATGCCTTCCCGAAACTGGGTATATGGAACTTAAATTCAATTAATTAATCTTTTAATATGTCCACATTTTAGAATTTTAAGCAGTTAAGAAACATGTCCACTCCAAAAACTGCAACTTCAGTGTCTTACTGGTATAAATGTACCAACATTCTAAAAAATGGCATGTTTTCAAATCTGTCTGTGACCCAGGGTGCTAGATTTATTTAGCCAGAGTCCATATACTATACAATTATCTAACATGATACAAGAAAGCAAATTACTGCATCACGTAAAGAATGTCACTAACTGAAACTATAGGATAGGGAAAAGAAGAGACTAGCATAATCAAAATTTGACACTTTATAGCTGAAAATCAAACATGCCAAGGGCTTCAACCATCTGCTTGTTACAGCCAAGCCAAACTAGCAGCAACTATTATTCAAAAAAGAAATAGTGCCCAGATAAGAGTATTTGAAATCAGCATGTAGCTTGGAGTCACTCTAGTGACAGAAAGTAGGCATAAAAACAGATCCTCAATTTCAAAGATGGAGGGGGGAGGAAAGAGAGCAAAAGATAGGCAGAAGTACTATTTATTGCTTAGCCTCTCATCCACAGTAAGCACGGTGCTAGAGAGACCTCTTGCAGTGCACTGCTGATACTGCGACCAGAAGCTTAGAGTTGAAGAACAAAATTAACAATATTATTCTATAAAGGTAAAGCTTTCAAAAATAAAAATTAAAAATGGCTTGGCCTGCTCAATAGACCAGCATCACTAATGGATGCTGATTCAAAATGTATTATCTGTTTACCAAAATATTTTGTAACTACCTTTATACATGGCACAAAGTCACAGAAGAATAATGCATCACAGAATCTGCTCATGCCATGGAAATAATGTTCAGAAGTTCAGGACCACTTAGAAAGTGGTAATAGTCTAGTAATAGTCTAGGCTTAATCCCAAATAACATGCTAACTGACAGAGCACTTCAGCCCTAAAAATCAGCAAACTATCTTTACGTGCTCTCTGATCAAAAACATCACAGAGCCTTTACTCTGGAGCATTTACATGTCCTTCCATCAGCAGTTCTGGAGGAGAGGTTTCAAAAAAAGTCTCCTTGTGAATCTGGAGAGGTAGAACCAGCAACTCATGTTCTTACGTGTAATTTTTTAACAACCTTCTTTAAACCTTGGAGAAAGTAAGTGATATGATATCTAAATAAAGAAAATCCAGAATAGTGAGGTAAATTTCTGGATAACACACCTCTCCAAAAAAAGGTGAAACGGTAGTGTCAGGGAATCAGGAGCAGGAGCAATGGGGAGAGAGGAATTGGAGAGCGAAGGGGAAGAATCCGAGGGCAGCGTAGGGGAGTATGACAGTGGCCCGAGAGATTCCATGAGCTTCTCCAGCGAATCAGAAGATTCCCAGAAGAGGGCGCCGATGGTCAGGGCAAGGGGGGTCCCAGGGGGGACGCACCAGAAACAAGGAGCCAGAGGGGAACCCCAAAACAGCAGTGGAGGATCGGGACCAGTTTCCCCACCAGAGCGTAGTGGGGGGGAAGAGTCACATGTGTCAGGGCCAGCGTCTCCTCCAGAGAGGGAGTCAGGGCTGACCACGCCTCCATCGGAGAGTGGAGGAACGGAAGGGAGGTCAGTTGCAGCTAGCCCCCCCGAAGGGGGAAGCAGTGACAGCAGCAGTGAAACGGTCAGGAGGAAAGCTGCTGGCTGGGCGCGCGCGCCAAGTTCAAATGTGCAGGCGCGCGGGACAGCAGGAGACCCGGATGGGGAACCAGCTCCTAAAGCCCGCCGGAGGGAGGGAGAAGGCTCAGGGGAATCAGCGTCAGAGGAGGCTAGAAAGGGCGAGACCCCGGCGGGCAGGCGGACCCAGAGGAGGAAAGAGCAGCGGAAAAGGTGGAGCAAGGCTAGAATCTTAAATTGGTGTCAAGGGGGAGGAGACTCAGACGGAGCATCAGCGGTCTAACGGTTGAGACGTAGAGCTGCGCGCTGCGGCTTTGGAAGCGAAACTGAACTTCAATAAAGACTTTTGTACTTAACAACGAAGCAGCGTTGGTCCTTTGTGAGCTGGGACCTAGGGTAGCTCTGACAGGTAGTATAGGTTCTTCTGGTACAGAATTAATGAAAGAAATGAAGAGAGACCAGTTTTAAAATTTTATCTCTGGTAATATTGCATCTGACTACACTACAATGTTGTGTTCGTTTATCTACAAGTACAACCTTCCAAACCCTATCATACCAATTTTGCATAGTTAACAGGCAATCGCTTCTCACTAAGAATGCAATCTCTAACCATACTGCTACTAGGAAACAGTACATATGTATGGTAAATATAGTCAATATGAACTTACCCATCAACAGTGTTCATGTACAGTGGAACCTCGGGTTGCGAACATGATCCATGCGGGAGGCATGTTCACAACCCACAGCGTTCACAACCTGCAGCGCCGCGTCTGCGCACGCATGGGTCACAATTTGGCATTTCTGCGCATGCGCGAGCGCCAAAACCTGAAAGTAACCCGTTCCGGTACTTCCAGGTTCGGCGCGGTGTGCAACCCGAAATCACATAACCTAAAGTGTCTGTAACCCAAGGTACCACTGTACAGAGAACCTACTTTATGTTTCACCATCAAGGAAGGGGCATATTGTGGGGATTCAGGGCAGGGACTTTTTCACTGTGGTGCCTGCATCTATTTCACACAAGCCCTAAAATAACAACTCAAAATAAAACCATAAAAATAAAATAAATAAACTTCAAATTAAAACTCCTTAAATTGCATTAAAGGTACCCAAGGGAGACGGAAGTTGTCAAGTGCCTGATGGAACATGCCTCAGGAGAATGTTTCATAGTTGGACATGACATGAAAAAAGGCCCTCTAATTTCTGGTCTAATCTCTGACAAAGATGGGTCAACAAAGATTATCTGCACCAACAGCCAGTTTCAAGTGATAGAAGGTGGTTCTTTAGACATCCAGTCCCTAGAAGCTTCTAGGTGGTGGTGGTGGTGGTGGTGGTGGTTTTTAAAAAATGCTCTGAACTGTGCTCAGAAACCAGAAGCTACCTTAAAACTTTCAGTACTGGAGTAATGTGTTTACGGTATCCATGTCAGTTGACAACCTGGTGGTCAAATTCTGTACCAGTTAAGCTGCCAAACACTTTGCAAAGGCAGCTCCATCCCCACATACAACAAATTACAGAAAAGTCTGGGTGTTTTTACAACTGGGATAACTGAGCAGATCCATTTCCCCCCAGAAAGGTATGCAGATGAAGAGAAGCATGTGAGTAGAGCCAGGGGCTAGGGGCTGGCACAGAGCCAAGGTACTACAGTAGCTAAGATTCTCAGCTACAAACCTACAAGTTCCTTGTTTAAATCCTATCTTTCCATTAACTTAGTACAGGCATGTCCACAGTCTGTTTCGGGGGCCTAATCCGGCCTGCCAGTTGGTTTAATCCTGCCCCTGTGGCAGTTTACTAAAAGAAGCTCAACAACTTTGGGGTAAAATCCTAAAGAAAGGTCAACAACTTCAATCCTAAAGAAAGGTCAACAACTTTGGTTGGCCCTTTGGTTGGCCCTCACGGCCCTTCACTTCATCAAATCTGGCCCTCTTTGAAAAAAGTTTGGAAACCACTGACTTAGTAGATAGCTTTAGATTAAGCCAGTTTTTGTCTCTCAGCCTTAAGCTCCCATCTGAAAAATGGGTAAATTAATACAGATCTTACCCACTGCCCTTGCTCAGATTGTTGTAAGAATAACACAATAATGGATTTAAGGTACCATAAGGCACTAGAAAATTGCCTGTGAAGAATACAGGATGAATTGTTCTTATTTTTGGTGCTGACCAATTTAGTCAAAAGCCCAAGAATACATGAACATTTTGCCCAGTCCATGCAGTACATTCTCTAGCCATGTGAGATTAGGAGCAAATTCCCACTCGGTTTTCTTCTACACATATTGTCTAGAAACTAATTTCTGGTACACAGAACACAATGAGCTGTGACCACAATGCCAACTGCCAGGAGGAAAACAGGGGCACCCTCTAAACTGCAGGCTGTTTCCCAAATCCCAAAAGGGTGAAATCAGAAGTTCAAGAGTAGTCATCTAAAAGATACCCTTAAGAGGTGGGGTAGGCTTCATGTGCACTCATGTAAGTGACATTTATAATATTTTGAGGATGTAACACTCATAATTCCCCTCAAAAAAAGACAAAGAAGTTATTTCCACTAAGTTGCATTTCTGACACACAGATGCCTGACCTGATCTTGAGCTACTAAAAGGAGGGTATCACTTTAAATTGCTCTACCTTTTCATAAATGTGACCTTACTATTTAAGGTCATGCCATCTCAACACAAGTATGTCAATTGTTGTTTTACATCTTGTGTTTCGTATGAATACCTCAGCTTTGATGCAAGTATGCTGCCCAGGCCACTTTCCTTAAGGTTATGTCCCTGTAATAATCAAGAGGTAGAATCCATAACATCCCCTTGTTTTGTAATCTCTATGTGGGAATCTGGCAGCATATGATTGGCCCTTTGCTGACAAACTACCAGGAAGGTCAGCTCAATTTTAAGTTAAATATCTAAAGCAAGTTAAAAACCCAAAGGAATCACTGCAGTGGCTAAATTTCTATCAGTAGGACAGCAAGAGATCAGCTTGCCACCTGAAACTGGAAATCCCGTTATCAGGAGCTAAATCAAGATTATTGTAGTTTTATATGATGGGTCTTATCTTGTACGTTAACATTTGTTTTGCTCCAAGATTCTTAGTACACTTCTTTCTTTTTGGTCTATTGGCTGTAGTACTTGATTGATTAATATGAATACCTCACTATGCTACAACATACATATGACTCCCCTGCTCAAAAACCAACCAAACAAAATTCCCTCTGCATTAAACACAAGTCTGTTCCAAACTGTTGCAGAATGTTAGCAAAGACAGCCATAGGTCAGTGAAACGGTGTTTTTAAGGCTCAAACCCAACAGAGGTAACACACAGCATAATTCAAGCATGCTGTTCACAGACAACTATCTAATGGAAGGAAAACCTATGAGCATGTTCTGAAAGTAAAATAAATCCTTCTTTTAGTCTGTTCTCAGCTTGCTGTGAAATATCACAGTGATTCAAAGTACAGCTCAAACCAGTGTGCCCCCTTACTCCCCTAGGGAGTTATAAATTGGCCCACTATTCTTGATATTTGTCTTTGTCATTCACACCAGCAAACATTACATGGACTGTCAGTCCTTCTTTGATCTGGGAAACAGACGGACATTTCTAAGACCAACACAACCTCTTTGGTAATTCTCTCTCAACTGCAGTCTCAGCCAGACTGTCTCCTTTCCTCTTATCTTCATGTCCTTGTCACACATAGTCTGCCTGACATTTGAATACTCTCTCTTTCTTTCGGCTGTCACAGACTAGCATGCCAACTGCAGCCTAACTCTCCAAGTACTCTTCCACCAATTCCCCTCCTGTCAAGTCTGCATTTATGCCTCTGCCACAAAAGATGCAGAAAGGGCAAGAACAAGAAAACAAGAACAATCCCAAGGAAGAAAATAGTTCTGCAATACAGGAGGCATTGCAGCAAGTAGACAGATTAAGAGCCAAATGCAGAGTTGAAGCATTTTAATGTTGCTAATATGAGTTACAAGCACCAGACAATTAAGACAGCTGAGACAGGTCTCATTTGTTAAGTGCTTTTTAACTATAAACAAAGCTGTCCCTTCTTAATTACATCAGCTAGATGGGCAAAAATAAACTCTTTCTACATCTTCCTGGCTCTAGAAATTGTTCAGACCTATAATGGGAAACATAATCAACTTTTGCTTAACTTCTCACTTCTGTCATGGTGAACAAAGTCTAAGAAAATTGAGTGTTCTAAAAATCTAAGCTTTCTGATAGAATTGAAGCAAGCCTTGATTAGTACAATAAATTTAAAACATATGACAGATGTGCTTGATACTTTCAGCAGAACCCCTTGATTGTCCCCAATACATATCAGCAATGACCTGGACAGTTCCCTGAACTCTTGAATTTTATGCTCCAGCAACACTGGCTAGAACCCTTTAGGATGTCACAATGCATCATGAAGATAGGTAGGTCACCAATTGGGCAGTTTATGTTGGAACATCCCCAGTGGTTTTCTGATGGAATGATATCCTGATATATCCTCGCCATGAGTGCACCTCCACTAGCAGAAGAATTAAAAACAGTCAGCATCAGGGAAAGCATGGAAGAGGAATGAGGCTTTGTCCCTATCCTTAGTCACAGAGACTACCAAGAAGAAGAAGTGGGATGAAATTAAAACACCTACCTGAGAGCCAAAACACAGAGAACACCCATCCACTCAATCCACCCCATAGTGAAAGAGCCTAAGATTCAAATCAACTGTGCACAGGAAACCCGTAACGCAGATAAGATACAGGATGTTGACATCCTTTTTGGCTTTATGTTGTTTACACTTAGAAAGCAACAAGGGGGCTCCTTGGTGGTGGGAAAGATGGAGAAAGGATACTTTGCACCAATAAGCTGGCTTCAGAACACATATATGAAGAGTAGGTTGCAGATCCAGGCACAGCAAAGCCGTGGGAGGGGAAACAGAGAAAAAACAATGACAAGGACTTAGATGCTAGATAAAAATTAGGCCACAACTTTAGTGATGACAGAAGAACAGGTTTGGCATAGGCACTGAAGATCCAGCCAACTTGCTGGTTGATAATCTGTCAGTCAATAGACAGGGCCAACTGATGTTTGGGTCCCCCACAGTGGGAGCCTCTTCCACTGGACCCCAGACAGCCACTGGTAGGGGAGTACTATGGTCCATCAACCCACAAGCTGGGTTTCTGGACAGGAAGTGCCACCTTCTAACACCTCTTAAGGAGATCTCCTGATGACATGGGGTGGAGTGCCCCTTCCCTGTCCTTCCCTACTGCCATTACAAAGTTGTGACAATAGCTATGGGGTAGGGGGAAACCCACAGGAGCAAAGCAAATCTACCTGTGGGTCAAATTGCTTCCTGGCCTGAAACCAGTGACTGACAGCTGTCCACTGCTATGCTGATAACCACAAAAATCCTGTTCATGAAAAAACCAAGACAGGAAGGTAAGGAATAGAGGACATATGGGGACGTCCCAATGAAGGTGGACTAGGCAAAGGGAGTCTGCCCTGAAGTCCTGTCTGCTGGGAGTCCGGTGTGGATGCTAGCTGGCTCCCAGGATCTTACAGTATTGTCTTCCCCTGCAGCCTCAAAGTGCTTTCCCACTGTACAGGAGGCCCAAGACACCACCACATCAATCTTCAAAGGCCACTCCTGGTAAGTTGGGGAATGGGGGATTGCCAACCCTTGTCTTCACAGAATTCTTACAGATACTGTGCCTTAGGATTCCACACACACACCAGGAACTTTTACTCCACTACAACAACTGCTGAGGTAATGTCAATGCACAATATACAGGTCCCACACAGGAGATGCATGTTTAAGGGTGAGCTGTGTAGAAAAGGGGAATGTTTTCAGTCATAAACCCCCTCTTGCAATTAAGCCCTCCACTGGTGAATGCCAGACATTCCAATCCAACCATTGCTATTGCTAGCCAAACACTCATGAGTTCTTTTGCCTTACTGGATCAAGGCTGGCCACATTGTCCTGTATGCTTGCTCTGCTCCAAGTTCCACTGCAACTTCTTACTGAGAAAAGAGTAAATATTGTCACAGCCACTATGATTAATGGGGTCAGTTTTGTTGCCTTAGACAGTGGGGGAATGTATGTTTGAGTTGCTACATTCTCTGTCTTGCGTGGTCATTCCACCCCCCCATCCCCATCTCTGCAGGGAGGCCATAAAATCACAAGTACATATCCTGATGTTTGTTTTATAGTGGCTTTGACTACACAAACAAATATACATACATACTCTGATGATGTGCTCGTGAAAGCTGGCCACCAATGCAGCAGACTCACTGCACTGCCCTACCTGTTTCTTACTACTTCAGAAGAATCAAGAAACATCCATTTTAGTAAATACTTTTAGTACAACTATACACACCAGGATATAATCTTGTAAATATTATTTTAAAAAATACTAAAAATATATGTTGTCAAACAGCATTCTTGTTCCATTATGATGATGATGATGATGCTTCTCTGACTTAATATAGTTGCAAACCACAGCTTGTCTCACAGTCAGACCTAAATGACTAAATTTATATCTTCAATCACCATTTGACAACTGGATAATTTTTTAGTTATGATAGCTTTAACTGTTCCTACTTCAATTAATAACAGAAGTCAAGTTATCAATCAGACTCTTAAAGGGTGTTTTTCCAGATGTCTGGCATGTTTTGCACAATATATGCATACAGTACATTTTTGTTGCTAGGGAACTCAACTTCTTCCCCAAAGGAAGCATTTGTGTTGCTGAGATAAACCACATTTTCCCAGCAATATTGATAGTTGGAAAAATAGGATTCCATCTCAGATACCATTTTTAATTCTATTTTTATTTTATGTTCTACATAGAGCAGATGTGCACGAGGGACACAGACATGTATGGGGTATGAAATCACTTGTGACAAGAAGCACATTCTGTCCCTTCCCCACCCCTCACATGTCTATACTGTTTAAAGAATACTGCTTATACTGTTTAAGCAATCAAAGGTTTTCAATATTTTTGGGTCCAGGGCTCCCTTGACCAACTACATCCTTTGTGTGTCACCCCTGTGGGGCTCACGAGCCCAGTTATGTCACTCCTTGCCTGCAGAACTGGCAGCCTCTCACCATTTTTCAAAGACCCTTCCTTGTGGAGTGTTCCCTCAGCCTCCTCCCTTCTCCCCCCTCCTTGGGAGTCCTCTGGGCCCCTCGTCTCTGAGCTCCCCCCCACACCACAAAGAGAGGTGCCTCCTCCCACTGCCCACAGGGGCCTGCCCATAGCACCCCCTGGACAGCCCCTGAGGCACCATTCACCTGGAGAGCTTGTTGCCAGGGCTGCTGTAACAAACAGCTGTACAAGTCTCTGGGAGGCAGAGACGTGAGAGGGTATCAGAGGAGGGAGGGAAGGATAGAAGAGGAGGCCAGTATTGCCCGTGGTACCCCTGGCCATGATTCAAGGCACCCTAGGGTGCCACGGCACACTGGTTGAAAACCACTGCCTTAAACGTTATCTTTCTGTAAAGACTGTGTCTTCCTTTGCTGTACCACTCAAGCAAGGAAGCCTTTCTGAGGTTCTTAAACAAAACAATGAACTGTGAGCAACAAAATGGCTACCACCCCCACCCTTATATCCATTTCCCTTATATCCATTTCCCCTTTCCCCCTCACTAGTGATAGCAGTCTATCTGGGTTTAGGTTTTAATTAAAGTTCTGTCACAGTAATACTGTTCATTAATGGTAAGCCATAAATCATGGTTTATTGTAATGTGTAAAAAGTCCATTATACTATTTCAAGGAAATATTGCGGTTTGAATTTTGGTAAGGCTACAAATGGGAGTGCGTTCCAGAACTATAGGCTATTCATTTGTTTACTATTTTCATTCCAACTTTAAAGGAAACAGATCTGTCCAATGTGGCTTACAAGTAAGTTCAAAACACATTAATACAATCACATTCAAAGATACCTCATCAGGAACCTTATCACAGAGCAAGATGTCAGGTGGCCTGGGAGAGATGGGAGAAGAACAGGGAGACCGTCTCTAATGTAGTTCTCACTTGCCTCCTTTGCTTTCCTACATATATAAATTACTACTGGATAGCCCAGAGTAGACTGCTATCTTCTGTACTTTAGTCTTGTTAAAGTACACTTGTACTCTATGTTAATTGCTGACTACCCATTCATGGTAAGCATGATGAAAAAGGATTTTACATGGGAATTCTGGTTGATTTTTGGCATGGGCATTGCCCTTCTTACACACGATATTAAGTTCATATACCCACATGAGTTCTGTGGGACTTACTCCCTAGAACAAATCATTAGGAGTGCAGCACAAAACACATTAATTAAAATTTCATTTCTAAGAACTGTTAAAACAAAGGTTTCTACATCCTTTAGTTCTCCAGTTCACACCAAAAATCTTTCTGTGCTTGTTTGCTTATTTGTTTTTCATTTGTCATCAAACAGGTCTCCAAGTGACTTAAACCGAATAACATATACATGAATGAATTATAAAATAGAAAAGAAATCATATAAACTGTCATGTCTTCACTGCCAGCAGCTGTAATTCTGATAAAGGCTTTAGTGAACAAATCAGGTCAGCACATAGGCAAGGCACAAGTTACAAGGTGCAGCAGGTACCTAAGAGGTATAG
This sequence comes from Podarcis filfolensis, assembly GCF_964270895.1. Lineage (NCBI taxonomy): Eukaryota > Metazoa > Chordata > Lepidosauria > Squamata > Lacertidae > Podarcis > Podarcis filfolensis. Next base: position 35,744,681 of record NC_139616.1, on the reverse strand, counting down.
ACAACTGGCCAAGTACAAATAAATATATTGATCCAACAAATGACATGGGCATAGCCAGGGGGGCGGGGAAGGCCAGCTGCCCCCCAAATCAATAAAAATACATAGCTAACTCAGGTTCTGCCCTCCCTAACAAAAATCCTGGCTACACCCATGCCCCTGCACATTCCTTCAAGCAGGTTACGTCTGTGAGGTATGTTCCTGCTGGAGCTGGCAAATGGAGGCAGTTTTGGCCCTAACTCAGCATCTGATTTACACTTCACTAACAGAAGCAGTGCCAGGGGTGACTCTACAGCAGGAGATATCTAACTAGGGGTGTCCAATATCAAAGGAGCAGAACATTCTTCTACCAACCCATATGGCCCCTCCCCTGGATCAAGTTCTCATTCCCTGGATTATTGGCCTCCCCTCTGGGCTCAGACACTTTTTGGAAATCCCAATTTCACCTCCCCAATCCCACTAGGACCCTCCACAGTGTCATCCAGCTCCAATTCCCTGAACTCTTCCCATTTCTCCTCAGGATCTGACCATCACCTCCATGACATCTCCACAGAACTCAGCAACATTCCATACAGTATCATATACAGCATTTAAGTTACAGATTGCACCTAACTTACAATATTAGTAATCTAAATACAATTTCAAACTGAATAAAGGGTTCTACTCTATTTAAGGCCCTTTGTCACAATTCTTCTTGTCCCATGATAACGTGGCAAAGAGATTTACAATGGCACTGCTCCTAAGCAAGTTGGGGGTGCTCTACTAGGGCCACATAAATCATTCCTAGGCACAGCCTCTGAGAAAATTGGTTGCTGTGGTGTCAATAAGCAACTTTCAGAAATTTAAAAGACTCATGGAAAAACTTGAAACACCAACTCTGCCTCCTTCAAATCCCTTTTGCATTAGGACCAGGAACATTCTATATTACACCTGGGAGACTAGACAAAGATGCTGCTAAAAATAGTCCAATGTCAGTTTGATCACTGGTATCAAGCTGTTTGTTTATCCTATAAGCCAGTTAAACCTGGATATTTCAAAGGCATTGAAGCTTTATCAGCCTAAAGGACTGTGGAGTTGACAATGACAAAAGCACACATGCTGAAAAAGGACTGTCACACAAGCCAGTCCTATTGCTGGAAGCTTAGAAAGATAATGCAGAATTATCCACCATGGCAATACCTAGAATCACTGTAACCTGTTGGGTGCTTTGCACATAGTGAGAGACCACAGCTGAATGTCTTTTGTTCCTCTTTCTGTCATTCTTGATAAATGTCTTAACAGTTCAAATATAATTGCCAATGCTACTTCCTACATTTTCAAACCGAATTGGAAGAAATTCATTTCAATCTAGTCAACTACAGACACTGTCTATACTAGTTCTCTACCCCACACCAGGGTCAAACTGAAACACTTTCAACCTGCATTTGCACATGTGAAGATGTTTTCACTGAAGGTAACTTCCAGAGGGATAGTAGTATTGATCTTTTGTAACAACGAAAAAAGAGTTTTGTAGTATCTTAAAGGCCAACAAGATTTATTATGGCATTAGCTTTTGTGGGCTATAGGCCACATCATCAGGTGCATGTTGTAACTATTCCTAGGGGCTAGTCCTGTAACTATTCCTAGGGCCCTGCTGATCTGGTTTTTCCCTTTTTCCAGTTCAGTAGGTGGGTACTGTAGTCCAAGAAACTTCTGGTGTAAATCCTTAAGCTGTGAGACAGAAGAGATGTTGTCTTTAAATAAAATAATAATTTTAAAAGCTCAGAATCATTAGAAGCTCCCAAATTATTCTGTGGTTCGATTAGTATACCTTAGTAAAAACAATACATATTTATGGGGGGGGAAAGGTACCTAGGATGTTAAAATAAAATAAAGGATTTTGAAATTTCTAATAAGAGCCTGTGGGTAGCTCAAATTTATCAGGAGTCTAATGTTGCTAAGCTGTATGTATATCCTTGCTTGTGTTAGTTTAATAAAATATTTCCATTTTATTTTAACTGTAGAAAGAATGCCATTAATATGCAGCTCACTACAGTGTTATAAGTCTATGGGGACATACATTGGAGTTTATGCCTGCTATCTGCAGTCACAATTTCCCTTAAAAGTAGCTTGAAATAATTTGTTCCCATGTCTAATATCAATTGCACACTGTGTGGGAAGCTGTGGCAGTATATTTTGTCCTTCTAACTCTTGTTAAACTTCTTTGTTACTATCTTACACTCTCAAACATTCCTCACAGAAGTAACAGTCAAAGCCAAATGAATCCCAGATACTAAAGAGACAGCTATATTCACACAAAAATAAAACAGAAATGTTTGGAAAGAAATTGGGAAAAGATACCCAATGTTAGAGATATGATACCATAATAGAAAAATCAGGTATACTTCTACAAGTGTTACTTTTTTTATAATCTGCTTTGAGGTTTTTTCCTGCAATCAAAGCAATATATAAATTTTAATAAACAAATAAATAATAGAAGTACTAGTTCACAATACAAGTGCTAGTACACACACACACACACACACACACACACACACACACCACACCTGCCCTTCTTGATGGAAAAGTCTAATTAGTTGAATAGGTTCATCTCAGGGACAAAGAAAAGAAAACACCAATAAGTTTTAAATTCCTTCTTGGCAGAGCAGGTGGTAACAGCCTCTTTAAAGTGAAGCAGTAATCAGACCACACTTGAAGAAACCTAGCCTGTCCCCAGAACATTTAACAACTATAAGCCAGTTGCAACATCCCTTTTTCTCGCTTTGTGAGCAGCCTAGAGAATTATGGAGCAACTATTAATAAGTAAATAAACTAATTATTAAATAGATTCCTGACCCAAGTGCTCAAACAGGTGATTGCCTGACAACTCTATACACTCTTAAATAGACTGATTAGCCTACTCTGGTATTTTTATGTTAAAAGGTACTCCAAGACTCAGACTGATTTCAAGAACTGAGAGGAAGAGGAAATCTCAAGGGTGCAAAAAAAAGGTTGTGTTTGCTCTGTAAGCTCCAAAGTAAGCTTTTTCTTCAGTGGTACAGTGGTACCTCTGGTCACGAACGGGATCCATTCCGGAGGCCTATTCGCAACGTGAAAAGCCCACAACCTGAAGTGCTGTATCTGCGCAGGTGCCCTAAACCTGCTGCATCATGAGGCACATGAATCTTGTAGCTTTACAAAATAGATATCAATTAACCATTAGGGTTCTAGAAAAAAACACCAAGATTATCAGAAGCCTGAAGCATGCTGATAGTGTCATTAAATAGTTCAGTCACTAGGTGGCACTAGAGTTTATCTCTGAAGTCAGGATGCTCTCATTGTGAGAAATAAAATAAAATCAATTAGTAGTAGTAGTAGTAGTAGTAGTAGTAGTAGTAGTATTTCTAGTTTAACGTGATGTGCCCTCTAGGCATCCCGTGGCAATAAGAGCATAATAATAGAATCATGAATATGGAAGGACCATCTATCTACTTACCAATCAAGATTACAGGGTGCCACTGTCAGAAGGATGATGCACCATACATCACTATCAGTATTAACAAATATCTCTGTAAGCCTGAAAGACAGTGGAAGGAGGAAAACTTTCCTTTCTTCAGAAGGAAATATGCAGGAAAGTGGGTAGAGGGAGATCAGTATCTGTACTGCTTTCTGGAAGCTTAGAATTGAAATTCCTAAAGGGATCTCTCTGCCAGTTTTCCGAGTAGCACACTCAGGACCTCTTTCTATTTGTTGTAAGCCAAGATGGTGGGGACTTGAACAAATCATAGAAACTGTAAAGAGAAATGTACCTGTATCCCAGGTACCACTAAAGCACGCCAATGCAGTTTACCATCTGCACACCTGGGCTGCATCCTTTTGTTTGCTCCTGTAGCAATATTACAAAGCCATTATTGCTGTCACTACAGACTATGCTTTCAATTTATTTTTTTGGTAAGGTGTTTTGAAAGCTGAAAAAGGCTTAAATGATCTCAGGTTTAGCCTTTTCAGGTTTAGCCTCATCTTTTCATTTCTTAAAACTCTGGGCTATCTACAAAGCCAGAGATATAACATCTTAGAACCACAGGACAAGAAAGTACAATGAGACCATGTGGTCAAAGGTTTTGTTTGCAAAAGTGAAGCATTTATCCACCTTCACCACAATTTCCTATAAACTAATCTACACTGTCTAAACCACAGCATGCCAGAGGCACAAAGAACAAGTGCACTGCAGGTGTACAAATACATCCAGATAACTCACTCAAGCAAACTAGACCACATATTTTAAGTGGGAAAAGGAAAAAAACCACCGGAAAATCTAAGCAAAATGAAAATGCCTTCCCAACCTCTAGTGTAGGATAAAACAACAAAAGAAACTGCCAGTCGGTTTTTTACCCCAAAGCAAAACTGACTCACTCTAATCATCAGAAATCCTTTTGATGCTTTCTGCTTCTCACCACAAATGATGGTATCAAATATGGCTGCTTTCATTCAACTGTGGTTTTTTTCACTTGCAATTTGAAGAACCAGGGTCTTAAATCGGAATCCATCGAATTGTCAGAGCAGAGTTCTATATTTTATATCAGAATAATCCATGACTAGCATTGTCATTGCAGAAAAATGAAACCAAGATTTTTAGAGACCCACCAAAGCACCCAAAAAAGAGCAGTCAGACCCAAGCAAAATGGAAATTTAAACAGCAGCAGAGTTATGTACCAGGCAGAAAAACAATATCTAATATCAAATAGAATGGGGGTAAAGACCCCGGCAACACATTGTGGAAAAACAGGCAAATAGTTTTGTCACTACTGCCTTTCTCCTTGCCCTCTAACGACACAGGTTAGTAACAACTGCTCCTGGTTTCCTCTCATTGTTTCTGATTATTTTCATGTACTTGCATACAAAATGGAAAGTCTATCTATGGAAGCATTGTCTGTCAGTGGATCCCTTCATTATACTTGATCCCTTCATTACAATCCTGAAACTGGTAATGAGGTAAGGAAATGAGCATATCACTCTTCAGATCAGGTGTCTCTCAGAAAGTGGTAAATGAGCCCATTAAATTTTAATAACATCCTACTTTACAAACTGTGTTCCATCTGTTATTTCTGCTCCAGTGCTATCTCCTATTAGACTCAAAATAATACATTTGAAAAAATGTTTACAGCTTTCTTCCAAAGTAACCCCGTAAATCAGTAGTTTTGCTGCTGTGAGCAAGCCTATTTTGGTCTTTACAACCCCTACTTGCTGGAGGTAGCCCGCTTAAATTATTAGTCTGTCTATCTTAGGGAATAAGGACTACTTTTAAAGGAGACAGGTGATCCTTCCCTTACTCACATCTAGAGAAGTGAAGTCCTAGAAAGCAACATGGAATGGGCTCTTTGGTATTAAACTGACAAACTGAAAAAAGTCTTATGAAATATTTTCCCCTTTCAAGTAAGTGAAAATCCTTTAAACATTTTGTTTATGTAAGACAATCTACAATGTTAGGGAATCAAAATTCTAAAATGTGCACCACCTACAATCCTTCATTGTTTTTGAATTGCTTTCTTTCTTCTGGTGACCTTGAGTCTATAGTTTTTAGATACTAGAAGCAAGTATCCCACTTCTGCTATTCTTTTGACATGGCACCTCTCTTGTGCTTGGCTTTTTCATCTGTTCTCCTAAATTTATGTGACATAAATTCTGCTACAGATTGGGAAACAAGAAGCTTACTGCTGTTCATTATTCATTACCCTTCAACACACAGACTGTGGGGCTACAATTTCAAACTCATCCCTTCCTAAAACCAGATACATTACTGATACTGAACTTTGAGTTGCAAACCACAACTCTTCCCATGCATCTCTTTCACGCTTCCTCCAGTAACTGGATTGCTCCTGCAATTTTGGCTTAAAAGCACCCATTTCTATTTTAGGTTTCCCCCATATACGGTTCTGTTCAAGTCAACCTGGATATTTATCTCTCATAGATATACTTGTGTTTTGAAGTCTCTTTACCACTTATGTACTGATGTGAACTGTTATTCTACTGCTGCAAGATTTCTGGTTCAAAATTTTTCAGTCAAATTTTGGGAAGGATTAAAATTGGTGACAACAAATGGAAAAGTCTTCTTATTTTCTTGTGACAAATGCAGGGTTTCAACAGCAGTTTTCAAAGCTGAAAGGAAAGTTAGATGAGTGCATATATGCACAATATGTGCACACATTTACCCATCTCAAGCAGAGCATATTTCAGATGCCAAAGTTATACGCTTTAACAATATAGATGGTAGGGAGCTACATGAAGATACTGAATATCAGATCAATAAGTAAGATTCAATACTTCTGAATGGGCCAATGGGGGGGCAGTCAGGTACACTCTTCCTGCACCTCAGAGGGCTAAGCTTAGAGTTTATAACTTTATTCTAACAAAACTCCCACCCCAGGCCTCAGACAAACTCTGCACATGCCTGTTTCTGATATACTGCACCATCAGTTTCAGTAGAGTATGCAAGCTGTTTGCAGGAATAACTAACAGTGGTGCAAATTTTGAAAATGCATGGACTGCAAGCCTTTCAATAAATGTGGGAAATAAGCCATTTGGTACTCACAAATTGCCTTCGAAGTTTTGTTTTGACCCGCTCTGTCTTGGTTTCTGTGGGGTGGATAGAATAGCTGAGGGCACTTAAGTGGTTGTCTACTGAAAGGCTCTTCCTCATGTAGAAGGACCGAGTTCTCAAGGATCTGAAAGGCGCCTCGTCCATGGCAGTGCACAGCCTTGGCTGAAGGGCAGGTTCCCTCATAGATTCAGCACAATCATCTTCCAGCTGCCATGCTTCTCCTAGGACAGGGGAGTAAAAGAGAGAAAAGGACCCATAGCCATCAAATAAGGATCCAAAATTAACACTTTTGCTACAAGATTTCCACTTCTTGTCAACATTTTCCTCCGAAGGATAAAAACCATGTTTCCATTAATTTAAGCAACTGTGTTTCCTTCCTGGAGTGAAGATGCCAGCATGAACAGCATGTTTTTCTCGTCCTTTATTAAGTGTGTACTGCCTAGGTGTACTGCCTAGATGAATAAATATTATTGGTGTGTGTACTCACACAGGTAATATAAACCCTTGTCAGTAGCTGTAAGATGAGGGTGCAAGCAGTATATCACCTATCTTTTTGCTAGCATGAAACGAGGTCAAAATGAGGGTGCAGAGTTAAGTGAACATTCTATGGACAAAAAAAAACAGTTTGAGAAAGAAGAACATGCATACAAAAGGCAATAAATATTTTTATGAGAAAAGACTCAAAAAAGGTCCATTAAAAATTGAAACCTCTTAGCACAGTACACGCTGCACAAATATAAGGAGCTGGTGTTCTATCTAGTCTACAACAGTTTAACTACCAGAAACTCTTTAGGGTCTCAGGTGGAGAAGTTTCCCACAGCTGCTACCAATGATAGCTGCAGAGGCCCTGATCCAACCTCTCTGGTAACTGGCACAAGGGAAGCAGGCAGAGGCCCAACGGAGAGCTGTGCAAAGGTTATCACACCAGGAGAAGACAGGCACTGTGAGGACCCTCCCCTGCCGTCAGAGGGGTGCCACTGGCAGCCAGAAACACAAACCACCCTATCATGGTCCTTCAGAAACACAAACCACCCCATCATGATCCCTTCAGTCCCATCCTAATCACAAATAAACTAATTTGAGAGAGTCTCACAAAAACTCTCCAAAACTATTTCAAAGCAAATGATGTAGACAATATAACAACCCCTCTCCTTTGGAACACTATGAAAGCGGTCAAAAATTAGCAAAACAGAACAAGACATCACAACTCTCTCATCACTCTACAAACATGAGCCAAGGATTCCTTAAACCTATAGAACAAAAAAGGAGGGAACTCAACTCACTAGAAATCAACAAAACAATGATCAATATTCTATATTCAAAACAACACTTTTACGAGTCTGGAGGGAAAAACTTCAGACTATTAGCAAACAGGCATAGGGAAAACAACCATCATCATCAATCTTTATTACGGTCCAGAGACCCAACAAATCGTTACAAAGCAATGCAAAATCAACCAAAATAAGAATTCACTGCATCACTAAAAAAGACGGCAACATAACAAAGAAATAAACTCAGAATTTGCGGAATTTTATTCCAACCTAACCCACCTGAAGAGGAAATCAGAAAATTCCTAACAGGGCTGACCATGCCAACCTTAACTGATGAGGAACAGAAATTCATTGACAGTCCTATCACCCCAGAGGAAATAGATACGGTCCTCAAAAAACTGAAACCACACAACGCCCCAGGGCCAGACGGCTTTACAGAAGAATTCTATAAGAAATTCAAAGAACCCCTGATGCCCTACATGACCTGTCTATTTAATGACATCATAAAAGAGGGCCCCATTCCTAAAACCTGGACCTCCTCTAAAATAGTATCTATCCCAAAACCACTCAAAGACAGCCTCAAAGTAAAATCATGCCGCCTGATATCATTAATAAACCAAGACTACAAGATATTCACATCAATCTTGGCTAACCGCCTAAAAAAAATTCTACACAAATTATTAGCCCCAGACCAGACTGGCTTCATCCCTGGTCGCAATATAACAAACCCTATTAGGAAACTACTGAATATAATCAAACACAGCAAAACAACAAAACTCCCACTGACAATTATGTGCCTAGACATCCTCAAAGCCTTTGATTACTTAGAATGGAAATGCCTACTAGCAGTACTAACCAAAATGAAATTTGGTCCCAAGTTCTTACAAACCCTCAAACAAATCTACTCCCAAGCCTCAGCATAATGCAGGACTAACAGTGTGGACTCTAATACCATAGCTATCCGAGGAGGCACAAAACAAGGATGTCCACTGTCTCCCTTTCTCTGAAACCCCTAGCAATCTGAATCTGAGCAGCAACAGACATCAAGGGAGTGGAAACAAAAGGCAGAACCTATAAATTAGGGCTTTTTGCAGGTAACCTGATGTCACGCCAGACCCCATAAACACAGTTGCTGCCCTAAACAAAGAACCCAACACATTTGCAATGGTGTCAGGTATTTGAGGCTATGTGTTTCAACACACACACCCTCAAATATCCAAAAAGAATTCACCAACATCACTAAGGTAAAACTCTGCCACACCAAGTTCAGATACCATGGGGTACAAATAACCAGAAACCTCAACAAACCGTACCTCCACAATTACAACCTCCTGTGGTGACAAATCAACAAAGACTTGAGAAAATGGAACAACACCAACTTCAGCTTCTCAGACAAAATAGCCATGATCAAAATGATCACCCTCCCAAAAGTAAGCTACTTATTCCAAACCCCCCAATCTGATTCCCCCAACCCAACTCCGCAAATGGCAGAAAAAATTACACTCGTTTATCTTCTCACACAAAAAACCAAGAATAAACACTAAAAACTAGGGGGTACTCAAATGCCCTGGCTAACACATCACCAATTACATGTTTTCTTAAACAATCCAGTAATAAAATCAGCACCAACCAGGCCTAAAACAGTTGGATGGCGCCTTGTCTCCTCCTTCCAGCAACTCCTGCAGTCAAGCTGGTGCCAAATGTATTGCTCTGCTTTCATTTGGACCACATCAGCAAGACCAAGAGGGTGGTCTTATTATCTGAGCAGTCCAGGACCTTCATACACACTGCTCAGGGTTACGCCCCAGAGAGGTTACTTTGGTGCTGCTAACAGCAAAAACAACACGGGAGGCAGCAGTTACAAGTTATCCGTCTCTGCAGCCACAGCAAGCACTGTGATTTTCCAGTGGTTTGACTTCGCCCCCGGAAGTACACTGCACTGCCTGCTGAGACACATGGGGCAAGCAACAACTCTGACACACAGAGAAAAAAGAAACTGAAAATGGAGGTGCATTTGTAATACAGGTAGTTTTTAACTAGAAAATGTTTAGAACCATGTTTCTTAATGATTTAAGGCCAGAGTCAGCAATTTTTTTCAGCAGGGGGCCGGTCCACTGTCCCTCAGACCTTGGGGGGGGGCGGACTATATTTTGGGGTGGGAAACTGAATGTATTCCTATGCCCCACAAATAACCCAGAGATGCATTTTAAATAAAAGGTCACATTCTACTCATGTAAAAACACCAGGCAGGCCTCACAAAGAACCCAGAGATGCATTTTAAATAAAAGGACACATTCTACTCATGTAAAAACACTGATTCCAAGACCGTCCGCGGACCAGATTTAGAAGGCGGTTGGGCCGGATCCAGCCCCCGGGCCTTAGTTTGCCTACGCATGATTTAAGGAGTCTCCTGAAAAGGCGGCTACAAAAGAGCTGTCCTGAAGCTTTTCTCAAACCTTTGGCAGAACATAAATTGAATTAATAATAAAAACAAAGTATACAGGATTACTTACATTTATTGAAACTTACCTGTAGAGGGCACTGTACATCCTTTTTGACAGTCAGGGGCAGAGTGATTTCTGTAATGCTTCTGTTCTGGCATATCTTTCTTGTACAATTTTGAATCTAGAAGTGGAACGCGGTTTACGATTGGGGACTGAGGAATGCTGGGAAGAGTCCTTGACTTTCCTAGTACAGGTCTCTGTGGCTTTCTGTCTAATGACCTTTAAAAGGAGAAAAGAAAGAGATTGCAATCAGATGTGCCTATGATTACATTTTTTATTCCTACTAGTGAAGTAGCAGATTTTTGAAATTAGGTGAGTTCAGAACACAAGACCCACCTTGAGTTGAAAACAGTTTTTACTCCGTATTCCAAAACCCCTTTGAATTTAGCCATGTTCATCATGAGCAAACCCCAACACCATCTCCAGAACTTACATTCAAGAAATAGTAACAAGATGAAGGGGCAAAGAGGGGGGCGCTACTCATTTATATTTTCATTACACTGAAAAGCTTTACCAAAGCTATTGCCACAAAACAGGATTTCAGGGCCTTTAGTAAAGATCCTGGACCACTCAGAACTACAAATCCAATAAATCTCATGCCAATGAAAATACAAAGATAAGCCTTCCATTTCACCCTGCTACCGCCACCAGTCACTGCTTCTGGAAGGTACGGTAAGTCAGGGAGATTCCGAAAGGGGGAGGCAAGCTAGCTGCAAAGATCTTTACTGAGCCTTTTTTACAGACATTCCCAGACAATCAGGTGCATTTTATGTTTCTTTTTTTACTCCTTTCAATTCAAAATGTGGATTCCAGCTTAACTTCAGCAAGAAATTTCTGGCAGCTAAGAGATGTTAGATGGCCATCTGTATGTATGAGATTTCTGCATTGCAGAGAGTTGGACTAGATGGCACTTGGAGTACCTTCCAACTCTACAATTCTATGCTTCCAAGATTCTAGGGTGGCTAAATATTATGCTGTTTCTCCCATATCAGTCTCTACAGCCACAACAGGCACTGTAACTCTCCAATAGTTTGACTTTAGCCCCAAAGGCACACAGAGACCCAAAAAGCCAATCCTTAATAACTGACTCACCTCCTTTCACTTGGATTGGCTCCAATTAACAGAAAAGGCGAGAAGTCTTATTTTCCAAGGCCAAAAAACTCTCCTGTCATGCTGATTGGGCAGCTCTGGGATACTGGAAGCAGGGACTCTGCTGCAGAAATAACAATGGGTCTTTCACTCCCTGCAGCCCTGGACCACTACACCGCTGCTTACAGATAACCATCTCTGGAGTCAGAGAAAAGAACTCACACTTCTGGGGAACTGATGTTTTGATCTGCTCAGCTGCAGGCAATGATTTATTAAGGATGAAGTAAAGAACAAGGGATACATGAAGAAGCATGGAGCCCAGTCTCAATTATTATTTCACAAATTTTTTTTGGCCTATTTTGCTTTCCAGTTCTGACAGTGGAATATATTCTCTGGGGATTTGCAGATCTGTGCTTTCTTTCTTTATCTCTCTTTCTCTCTCTCTCTCGCCAAACTAGATGATATTTAGAAACACGTGAAACATCTCCATTAAGGAAAAAAAGGTAAAGCACAGCATCAGATGCTACAATCAAGAGAGGCACAGCAGAGGGAGGGACTGGGCTAGATGGGCAAATATTGTGATTTTTAATTCCTTGTAGAAGGCAAAAGAGTCACCCAGCATCTGCAAATCCCTCCCAAAAGCATACCTACCACACAGCCTTGCTGCAGGTGGTGACATTCTACTAGCAAAGGCCCTCAAGGAGAGTACATGAAGATTGCACAAAGGTCAGGTATAATCAACCACCAAATGCACCAAGGCCTATAAATAACTGTTGTTTTGCTTTTTCAGCTGTGGACCTCATAATCAATGTTTGACAAGGATTTTAAAAATTATTCCACCTAAAGTTATTAACTAGTCATTATCAATTCCTACCTGCTGAGCAAACCATGAGGGTATGGAAGATTGTATTGCTACTAAATTTTGCCCAGATGTATTTGCTGCTTGGGAATCAAAGCTATGACATGAATGGGTGCTTGCCAATATTAAAAGAATGGCCACAGTATACAAACATTTTGAGTTGGATAATTATTTTAAGTTCCAAATACAGTATATAGGATGGATAAGGTGTTTAGATCGGGCAAACCACTTGTGCCCTAGATCCTTGCCCCTCTTGACTGATAAAAACTAGCAGGGATGGGATAACTGACTGGGCTGGGGAGATGATTAATGCCTCCTTCTGAGAAGGGGTAGTGCCTGCCTGCTTGGAGGAGGCAGTGGTAAAACCACTCCTCAAGAAACCCTCCCTGGCTTTGGAAAATCTAAGTAAGGACCAACCAGCTACTAATCTCCCCTTCTTGAGCAAGGTTCTTCAGCAGGTGGTTGTGGGCCAGATCTTTTAGATCCCTTTCAATCGGAGTTTTGGCCCAGTTTTGGCACAGAATATGCTTTGGTCACCCTATATGAAGACTTCTGTTGGAAGAGAGACCTCATTGACCTCTCAGCAGCTTTTGATACCATTGACCATGGTATCTTTCTGGAGCAGCTGTCCGAGTTAGGAATGGGTGGCACCACTTTGCAGTAGTTCCAGACCTACTTGGATGGATGTTTCCAGAGGGTGTTGCTTGGGGAGTATTCTTCAGCCCCGTGGTGCCTTTAATGTAAGGTTCCTCAGGATGTGATTTTATCCCCTATGCTGTTTATCATCTACATAAAACCCCTGAGTGGAGTTATCTGGATGATTGGAGTATGCTGTCACACATAGCTGATATGCTGATGACATACAGTGCTACTCCTTTAAATCTGCAGGTGAAGCAGTGAATGCACTGAACCATTTTCTTGCCTTGGTAGTGGACTGGATTAGAGCCAACAAACTGAAGCTCAATCCATGTAAGTCTGAGGCACTGTTGGTGGGTGGTTCCCTAGGCCAGATGGATGGAAGGTGGCCTGTTCTTGATGGGGTTACACTGCCTCTGAAGAAGCAGGTACCTGGAGAGACTTGGGGTACCTCTAGATACTTGGGGGTACTTCTGGACCCATTGCTGTCATTTGAGGCTTAAGTAGCCTCGGTGGCACAGAATGCCTTCCATCAACTTTGGCTGGTGGCCCGGCTGCACCCCTTTTGGACAGGGACAGCCTAACTACTGTTGTCTATGCTCTGGTAACTTCTAGGTTAGATTACTGCAACACATTATACATAGGGCTGCCTCTGAAAATGGTAAAGAAACTATTGCAGAATTCAGCAGCCAGGTTGCTCACTGGGGCAAGACAGTTTGAGCATATTAATGTAGGGATGAGCAACCTGCAGCCCTAAATATGCTGCTGGACTACACAGTGGCGTAGCGTGGGTTGTCAGCACCTGGGGCAAGGCAAGTAATTTGCGCCCCCTAACCGCACCGCACACCTGGCACCCCCCCACACACACAGTGGGCGGCAACCCGGCGGCTCGGATCAGATTCGCACAGCCAGCACTGCAGTGAGAGAGAGTGAGTGAGCCAGGTAGGGGCAGAGAGCTGCGAGTGAGAGCGCGCCCCCCCCAGATGTTGCGCCCGGTGCGGCCGGCCCCCCCTGCACCCCCCACGCTACGCCACTGGGACTACAACTTTTTTAGAGGGAGAGCATTTCCTTCAGGGCTGCAGTGGGAAGGATAGGCTACAACTCTCACTTCCCCATATAATGCAATTCTGAAAAATATTGCAGCCTCAAGCCTGCTATTATTAATTTTCAATTGATGTGGCTGTGTCATGCCTCATTTGGCCTTGAGCTAATTTGGACATATGCCTGGCTATTCTAAACAACCAGAAAAACCAAAGCCTCCCAGATTTATTTTGGTGACCCACTTAAGGCAAGAGCTCTCAGGTAAGTGTAAAGAGAGCTGCAGGCTTACTTTTCCACCTTCAGCACAAGCCAGAATTAAGTGCAGGATGCACCTATACACGCAGCAGGTATTGTCAGAGTATAATCCACTGTGGACTTCATGACAAATGTCAAGTACCAGTAATTCATCCTAAAATTCCATTACAAAATATTCCACTGGATATGGGGCCGCTCTAACATTCAGAGTGGCTTATGGTGCAGTTCAGAGTCAGTGTGCCATTAAAATATCCACTGGTAAATTACTTTTCTTTAGAATCATCCCCATATCAAAAATCCTGGATGGATATTTTACATGAAAGTGCTAGTGCTTTCAAATAAGTGATCCATTACAGTATGTGCATTTTGAGATCATGCAGTCATGTAGAAGACTGTACTCCATAACTTGATGCCTGGCAGACACCAGTCCTAGATTTTTCTGCATGGTATTCAACTAAGTTTTAGTCATAGTAGACCCACAGAAATTACCTAAAATTTCTGTTATCTTTGACCATTGACCATGCTGGTTGGGAGTGATAGGAGCTGAAGTCTAACTAAAACTGGAAGGTCACAGGTCAGCCACCCCTAAATGCAAAGTGGACTAATTGTACTTCATTGAATTTTCACTCATAATTAAATCTTTCCATTCAACTACTCTGGAGCAACTTTTCAGATTTATTTAGTTGTCTCATTAAATGCAAACCAGACAAACATTCAAAACTCATCTCTATAGTTTTGGGGTGTGGAAAGAGTAACACATATCAAAGGCTACTTCCTCCTCAAGAACTCCTTCCTCCTTTTCTATTGTACATTATAATTAGTTGATGGATAGTAGTTTTATTGAATTAAACTAACTGGCATTTGCTTGTCTATAACATCCTTTGTTTAGCAAACAAATCAGAAAGTTTGATTCTTAATAATATTTAAATTGAGACCACCGGAATTCTTTCATCTCTAACACTCATTCAAAAGAGATGTCTGAAAGCAGCTTGAAATGAACTGTACAGTCTCTTCCCATATAGCTGGAGTTGTACTTTCACCTATTGGACACTGTCACCTCTCGATTCTTGAACTGAGGATCAGCAGCAGTAAGCAATGCAGCCAGGTACTAATAAAGACTGTTTCTTAAAGATCCATCTATTAATTTAAACTGTGCAACATTTGCTTATTCGCGATATACTGATAAGATCATGATAAGATCATGAGATAACTGTAATTACCCAAAAGATAGCTATCTCACAAAGTTGTCGTCACGGCCAGAACTCTCTTCACACAAATGCAATTATGTATACATCAATGGAAGAAAGCTTAGCAGTTGATATTTCTATCTCAATATATTAAGTATGATGATGAACACAAAAGAATAATCAATTCATAATTGGTATTCTCTTTAGCTAGCAAAAAAATGCCCCCCAAAAACATTGGTTTCTTTTGGAATTTCCCTAGTAAAATAAGTTAGAAACTCTGACATGACCCAGCCAGAAGCTACATGGCAACATGGAGAAACACAGTACTTCTGTGCACAGAAATCATATCCTCCAGCACAATCACATTTCCCTTCCCCCACCCCCCGCTTTGTCATGTCTCATGCCAGCTGCCTGTTTCTAGGAGATAACCTAGCAATACTCTGTGATGGCACCGATGCTGGGATGAAGTGACAATGCATCAGGGTGCACAGTTTTACCTCTCAGTCTCCTGCATTGATCACATCTAATTTCGCTTGTAATAAGAGCTTGACTAAATAAGAGGGGCTAAAAAGAGGGCAAAACATGGGACTGAGAGGGCTTTCAAAAAAGATGGGGCATGGGAACACAAACCAAGCACCATATGAAGAAGATGAAGTCATGCAAAGCACAGAAGTCCCATCCCCTGACAACAGGACATCCACTTCAATCCACCCTTTAGTCTACAACCTCAGTGGATGCTGCTCCCAATATATTCAAAGGAGCTGGGACAGAGCAACAGGAGCTCACTCCGTTGTGGGGATTCAAATCACCAACCTTCCGATTGGCAAGCCCAAGAGGCTCAGTGGTTTGGACCACAGCACTACCCGCGTCCCACTCTGGGGGATAAAGAAAGAGGGAAAGAATCATATACACAGCCTTGAGCTCCTGGGAGGAAAAGTGTGATATAAATAAACCCAACAAATAAATAAATCATGGAAGTCATTTTTAAACAGGCCTCTGAGAATTGTTTTCCCCATTAGAAGTTAACCCATATGCTTCCCCCCACTCTCAGTATAGCATAGACAGATAGTAGCAGGCTCAGGAGTAGCTGTGCTGTCCACAAAAGCCAAATAGCAATAGTCTGGGATTACAGCTACTACCTTCTTCCTTATCAGTGCCAACTGACACAGGAAAAATGCTTGTGTGAACACACCATAAAATTATGCTTACAGGCTCAGTATTCATATCACATTATAGAGGAGGTTTTCAGACAAACACTTTCAATACATCATATCTAGATTTTACATATTTCCCCAATGAGCAAAGAGACAAGTAGAATTCTTAAGTAAGCTGTTTTTAAGTGAGAAGTAACAATTATTAATTATGGTCTTGACAATCGTATTATGGAAACCTTCGTTTACGTATGTGGAACACACATGAAAACTATCATCTCATTAAATAGCAAAAAAGGGAACTAAAATCAGGGAATGATCTAAAAAGAGGGAACACTACTTATGCCCCTCTCAACTCTACGAAAGAAGCATGAGATACAAATAGAATCCAATATATTTTCAGCAACCACTGTTGACAGTAATTTGTGCCTTCACATACTTGATTATCACAATTTCCTAAGCAGAATGACCCCAGAAGATTGCTCAGAGTGTCATGGTGTAAAATGAAATAACTTTTCTCCACCAGAGAACAGGCAAAAATAATTTTAATGCACTGATGTTCTATGGTCTAATGAAAGCACTTCATTGCCTTTCTGACCTATTCTGGTTTTTGACCTATGGACCCCCTATGGATCTCATACCTTGTGCATCTAAAAAGTCAACTACTCCAATACAACTTAAAACTGGCCAGTATAAAGCTTTCCTTTTAGAAATAACAGAAGTGGAATGAACAGTTTGAGGAATCAAATAAGCTCTAAAGAGTCATGCTAAATTTTCTGCATAACTAATAAGGTGCTTCCCTAATCTATTCAAATATTTGAATGAGTAGATGAAATATGGGCCACAAATTACAGTTTATGTGATTGTTAAGTGTTCAGAAGCAATATATTAAAACAAGTTTGTTTATAAAAGAGAGATAAACTGGTCTGTCTCAAACTTCAGTTTACATAAACTAGCAGTAGAGGACCACAAAGCAAAGTGATTGCTGCTTCTCTCAATTAGCCTAGGGAAAAGAGAAAAGTACTGGAACGTTCCCTTTCAGGATCTCCTTCATCCTGGACACAGTACAATACAGGCTGTGACTCTGTGATCTGGCTTTATCAGACCTCAGGAGGAGACTCTCAAGGGGGCAGGTAGAGCGCTTGAGGGCCTCAAGAAAAGTGGAACCTCAGACTCTCTGTACTTTGAACAGCTAGCCTATCAAAGCGGACAAGTGGGATGGGTGCTACTCTCAGGGTATATGAGGCAGCTGTTGTTTTTTACTGTAGGCAGGTGTTTGCTTTCAAATAACAGGTGGGTGGAAACATACCCAACACACCAAGTTCAAAACATTAAATTCTATGCAGGCTGTACTGTAGCTTATTACAGTACAAAGAAGCAGCCTGACCACTCCAGCACTTAAAATTCAAGTTAATGTGAAGATATTGTACGGAACAGAACTGTGGAATTAAAAAGGGCCTCAAGACAGGAGTTGAAAACCTGTGGCCATCCAGATTTTGTTGGACTCCAACTTCCATCAGCCCCAGCTAGATAACCAATTATAAAGAATTATAGGATTTGTAAGTTTAATGAAAGGGAAGGGTTCTCTACCTCTACACCCCAAAATCCAAATCTATTATTGACGTTCTATCCTTGCTTACCCAGGTAGCAGGGAAATAATCTAACTCAATATATAAATCTTAGACTGCTGCTACTTTTTTATTAATTACTGAATACAGACCCAGGCTTTCAAATTTCACCACTACTGCATTTAGAATATATATATTTTAATGCACATTCTAGTTTCCATGATATAGCACTTTGTAATGGTTTTAATTTTTTAATTTTTTAACATTTATATCCCAAGCTTTCTTCTGTTATGGAGTCCAAGGCAGCATGAGTGATGTTTCTAGGCAGTTGCCCATCCAGACACTGACGGCACCCCAGGCCTGCTTAGCTTCAGCAAGGTGATGGTCTCAGGAGCCTTCAAACTATATTCTGGGTTCAGAGCAAATCTGCAGAACCACATAAGTGCAGACACTGCATATTCAGCTCTCTAAATGTAGCCTAGTGCCCGTCTACAGGATCAGCCTTTCAATCCTCTCACGTCTTAAATTTGTACTGTAATTTGCATTTTAAAATAAATGATGAGTGAATTTGTTCAGATTGTCACCACCATAGTGCAGTTTCTCCAGAAAGTATTTACACAGCTAATTGCCCATTGCTCAGGACTTAAACATGCATGAAAAATCCAAATACAGTGCTCCAACTCTTGTCAAAAAAGTCTGCCCTCTCCTCCCTTGTTAATTTACTTTGACTCAAGGGTAATGAACAGGAGATGTTTATTCTTCATCCATTAGCCAAAATGGAAATAAAATTAAATAAACACCTATATGTTTATTCTGTGGAACAGATACACCTTATAATTTCTTACTCTCACTTTGTTCAGCTGGTGATGAGTTACCACCTTCAGCACTCAAGTTTTCATGTTTCAAGTACAGAGTCTATCAATCATTCCCTTAGCTTTTCTCTCAGACCACAGCTTTCACATCGCTTATCAGCTAAAACCACAACTGCCTAATGAAAGTAACATCCAAACTGGCTGGTATTCACCAAAAACTCACTAAATAAATATGACATGCCTCAATAAATCAAACTCAAATTCATCCATGCCAATAATGCAAAGCAAAACACACACAAAGCTGTTTCCCACATAGCAAGCATTCAGAATATGGGAATGGTCGGATGAAAAAAATGTTTTTCAGCACAGCCTCTGGCTAGCGAAAGCATTGAAATATGTAGCCACAGATAGGAATCCACAGGGTGTCACATTAGGAATCATTGTCTGGACACTCAGGAACATGCCATGGACCTCCTCCCATGAAAAGGGTTTATATATACCAAATACATGTGGAATTTTACCTGCTTTCTAGGCATCCTTTCAATTTGTGAAGCAATACATAAATCTAACTAATCTAAACTAAACTAAACCATTTATATTTTAACCCCAATTTAAAATATTTCATCAAAGTAGTGTGAAGTTTTCTGCTTACTGATCTCTATCAAATCTCCTACTAATCTAAAGTAAGAATAAGCTAAGTAAGAATAATCTAAAGAATAAGCTCTACTGGCTTCTGCTTTGGCTTAGTCAAATCTTATTTTCCAATGATATCTTTCTGTAAATTTACATTGCACACACCACTTCTCTCAAAGTGCGTACTACCTATGAATAGCACATTTCTTGTCTGTTAATTAAGGGCCAGTTCACACAACCTTCAGTTGCAAGGGCAAGAATCAATTTCTGGACAAAAGGTGAGCTGTCAACTTTCAGCAAAGTAGCTCTCTGACTTTAAGTGGCTGCTCTACCATGTGTCCAAATCTATGGAGTGTGCATTATGAGCTGAGTGCTTGTAATTAGGCAACACTCACAAACTCTGGGCCACATCCAACACTGCAGCTCTGTTGGTGGCGCATAAGACTACAATGAGTGCAACAGAAGTTCCTTTTCTTCTTCTATCCCTCCTGCTCTGCCCATCAACTTCATAGGACTGGGGGACCCTCCCTGGGGGGAGCAGGCAGGGAAGAAAGCAGAAGTCCCATTGTGCCAATGGTGCCGCCCTGGCAAAGCACTGGATACAACCCTCTGTGAATTTATGGTGAATCCACTCTGCACACTACTCCTTCATGAAAGTTACTAAATTGTGTATGAAACAGTGACATTTACAATTTTCATTATCTGAAATGGTTGCCCATTTCCCCTTGGAAAACAATACACAAATGAAAAGTTATTTCCTTTTCTTTCACATGTCTCTGCATTTTATGCTAT